>NW_024884733.1:27186726-27503217 GCF_019232065.1 Centrocercus urophasianus | reverse complement strand
CCATCATGGCAGCCCCATCATGGCAGCCCCATCATGGCAGCCCCATCCATTTCCTCAAGCAGATTTCTGCAAACTCTTCTCACTTTAAAAACTAATACATAAAAACAAAGCAACTTTAGGTTTCCAATCCGAATGCTGAATTAAATTGCAAAATGGTGTAAAACCCATCATTTTGTGACACCTCAGTGCCACCCCAGCTTGCCCAGCACGGCAAGCCAGCTTTGCCACACTCACTCCAGCCATTCTCACCACAAAGCATTAAGGCTCCAAATACAGTGATAAGAAGCAAACAAAACTGAAAACTTCTTCAAAACCTATGTAAGATTGAAATAATTTGCATTTTCCATACTTCGTTCTCAAAGAAAGCTTTAGAAGCAGTGGGTCATTCCAGATGTGGCCCTGCTTAATTCACAATATTGGAAAGTCAGTGGAAGCACAGGTTTTTTTCCGTATTGCTTCAGTGTCTGAGATGCTTAGAGGGAGCTCGTGCTCATTGCTGGCTCACTGCACTGCCTGCTGCTTTCATATTGCTGCTTGAGCTGCTCTTCATCCTCCTCTTTCTGCACCGAGCACAGCACTCATGTCCCAGCTACACACAGAACCCTGGGGCAAAAATCAGCCTTGCTATCTGCAGGGAGTGCTGCAGGACTTCCAGAGACCAGCAAGAGCTCCAGATCAGAGGCATCGGGACGTGCAGAAATCAGGAGAGCTGCACAATGCGTTCCCATCAGCTGCTGAGGTTGACCACAGCCTAGATGGAATCCTGAGAACCAGGTTTTATCTTACAAATGCACATTTCAGCACATTAGAGACTCTTGCTTCCCTAAGATCTTTAATTACCTGTCTGGTTCAAATTACTTGCAACTTCCCAGAAAATATTCCTCTGTGGCATCCACCTATCAACTTTAACGACTTTGACTGTAACCAAGTGCTTCTCAGTGCCACCAGCTGCCTCACTTACAGCTTTACACAGCAGGACAAGTATTTGATAAGCAAGATAAATCAGAGCACAACGAGAGGTTCCAAGGGCAGGATCTGTGTGGGGACCCCCTGGGAGGGGAAGATTTGGGATGCTGCTGTTACGATGCCTTCCACAGGTGCATCTGACAGTGATGAATGGGAGCACATCCGCAGTCAGGGTCTCCTTCCAGAGAGCGGTCAGGTTTCCTACTGAGCCTCTGAGATAAGGGGTAGCTCAGGTTTGCCTCAGTGGTGCACTTAAGCAAGGCTTCAGGCATTCTTATTCCCAGTTTGAAGCTGGAAGCAGTGAGTTTTGCATTTGGGAGATGACTCTAAACTGAGCTTAGCATAAAAAGCAAAGCAGTAACTGACTGGTTCCCTCAGTTCCCTGAAATTGAAACAAAGCCAGCAGCAAGGCGCTGCAACAGAAAGCTCTTCAAAAGGCCACAACTCGACTGTGTTTGGATACAGCACTGCATCCAAATAAACAAAAAGACAACCACCCCCAAACCAGGCCTCCAACATCCCCAACCAAACAGAACCACCAGCTGCTCCTGAGAGCAGCAGCCACGTCATTATTGTCAGACGAGATACGAATCCATTTCCCTACCAACACATACAAAATGTTACAGGCCAAGAGCATCAAGAAAAGCAAATACAAGACTAATCAAATATTCACTGAGCTGTAAATATTTTGAAGCTGCTTTAGCCTCCAATACTAAAGGATGTATTAAAGAAAACATATTTAGGCAGATTATGGACATAGACTGCTGCTACCCATCCTTCTTGGGTCACAATAGGATGAAAAAAGAACCGTATTAAAAAGGATACAGAACAGCAGTAGCACAATGTGCACGTGTCAGATTGAAGCTGTATTAACTCAGCAGGACTGCAGTACTTCTTAACTTCAAGTAGCAACTAACCAGGGTCTGTTTCTTATTTTAAAGGTTAACGTTTTAAAGTGAGCAAACAAATACATAGCAAATCCTTTTTATGGTGAAACTCACAGAGTTGGATTGTTATGAGGGAAACCTGTGGCTTCTTTCTGGAGTTTGTTTTTGCAGCGTCTGAAGCTGTATCACATTCTGTTTTGTTACCATTTTCTAAAACTGAGAAACATTAAATAGTGGGCTCCCATGAGATCAAGGACATGCTTTGTGTTTTCCTCCAAGAAATTATACGTATATATAAAATTTCACATATATGTGTACATATATATATAAAATTTTCTTGTGTGTATATATATATATATTGCATATATATTTATACCTAGCAAAAGGGAAACTCAAATGAAAGCAATGCTGCCAGCAGCACAGCATTACAGCCCCTGTCCAGCCCAGCTCAGCATCGCAAAAGAACGTCCCCATGTTGTACTGCCAATGTCTTTCTCTCTGGGTGGCTTTCTGACAAGAAGTCTGCAGGAAGGGTTTCACCAAGGGATGCTTTTCTGCTGTGCTGCTTGTTGAGCAGAACCAGAGTCCTCCTTAGACAGGAGATGAAGGAATGAGATACAGAGCTCAGAGCTGAGCGCGGTTGGTGCTCTCCCTGAAACCAGGGCTCCACAAGCAGAGCAGCACCTTGAAATCAAAAATACAGACATGTACAGCCCCACATGGCCTGAGAATTCTGCAGGGCTGGCCCAGCCCAACTGCTGCCATCTCAGAACTTCCTTTTCCAACTTCTTTTGTTGCTGCCCTTCCGATCCTCTCCCAGCAGCTCCCCCAGAGCGCTGTCTGGCTGCAAGTGAACTGCGCGTCCCTCCACACCTACACACGTCCAATGGGAGGCAGTTCTGTAAGGATTCACTGCAGTGTCTTCATTGCTGCTCAGTAACAGGATCCCACAACAGCCTGGGATTCATAGGGAACACAACCACATCACATCTGCAGCAATCTCCAGGTCTTGATTTTGACTGGCAGATAAAAAGGAGCCACAACTTGTTCAAGTTTTGGTTTTGATCACCAATAACTCTGGTGAAATGCTTATTCATGTCTAATTAGGTGGGATTCAAGCAAAGTGTGATTCCTGCCTTTAAAAGGAAAACATGTAGGCAACCCTTATTTGATGTGCCTCTTATTCACCTTGCACGTCCTGGCATTCAGTGTCGAACACCAGAGGGGGGTTTGAAACCTTGCACCACTGCCTGGTGGCCACCAGCTTTCTTGCTTTGAGGAAATCAATGGCAAAGAAGAGGAGTGGAATGCAACAGTGCAATGCTGATATAAGAAACCTTCACAGCACTGCTCAGGACAGGCAAATAACTACCTTGGAAGCTGCATTTTGATTCATCATCCAGCATGCAGCGGGAAAGTAAGCAGAGCATCTGCCTTTGACCTCAAACGTCAGAACATTCATCTTCCTTCAGAGTCTGACAAGGGCCATCACCAGTTTACCATCCTGCAAAAACGGCTCTGTGCAAGTGGAAAAACTAGAGGTAATCTCTCCCAGAGCAGACGCAGCTGAGCCCTGTGTACAGCCAGTGCCAAAGCGCTCTGCTCCAGCCCCGTCATGCAGCAGGCACTCCAGGCACAGCTAGATGCTGAGACCTCAGGGTCCTTCTAATCCTCCAACTACCCGCAACCTCTGCTTGCTCTCCCAAGCACCCACATTAGGTTTCAGACAAAGCTGTGGACAGTCAATATGGTAGATGACTGCAAAATTGTGACAAGGTACATCTGGCTGAACCTGAGCAGACATCCAGGGGTCCCTATCTGACAACAAATGGCATTTGGACATCGTATGGAAACCCACTCCTGTTCACATCACACTTGCTCAGTGCAAGAACAGCATTTGCTCCTGTGCCATCATCTGCAGTTTGCTCAGGGAGACTCTGCATGTTGCCAGTAGGCAAATCATTCTACACTTGCTGGTCCTCCTTGCTGGAGCGTCGTTAAAACACATCACCATCCTTTGGCAGCTTCATTCAAATGGTTTTGTATATTTTGTGTGTCAGTTTTATAGAAGACTACTTGGAATGGACAGGAATATGTGCAAGAAATTCACTTGTGAGAAAAAGCTCAGAAGATCAAACACAGCCTTTCCATAAGCAAACTGAGCACAGAACTTCCTGGCATTCACGACACAAGTCTGCAAGCGTTTGCAGATGCATCACCTTCCCAGTTTTCTTACCTTCATGAAACCCACTTTCACCAACTCTCTATTTACAAACCAAGCTACCACCATCTTCCACCAACGCTGCCAGCCCACTGTACCTCCTTGCTCCACAACCAGCACTAGAGCAAACCCCATGCATGAATCATGCATCAGTCAACAGAAGAAGCAGTATTCAGCTTTGATCACAATTCTGAGGATAGAAAGCATCACAGACAGCATTTATAATTTATCTACTACTTATAGCCCATGGGTGGTAACAGCCTTTTGGATAGTTTGAAGAGTTCAGTATTCAGAACTGGAGGTGGCGAGTATGTACAACACTGCTGGAAAACTGTCCAACTGAGCACAGTTCTTAGAAACGTGTTTCCTTGGAAAACTCCAGGCGTTTACAATGAGAGAAAACTATGGAAAACTGAGTAACTGCCAAAAATGCAATCAAGCATCAGTAGAGTTTTTTCCCCTCTTCTTTTTCAAGGGACCAGAGAAGAGGGAGGAAAAGAGTAAGAGGGGAAAAGACCCCAGGAAAATCAGTTCCACATGTTAAAAAGATTTTGCATTTAGCCAATGTAACTTGACTAAAGTTATACTCGTGGCAATGTCTATCACAGTATTTCAGAAAAAGGAAAGTTATGCTACTCGACCTGAAAATACAAAGCAGATGGTCTTTCTCAACAAGATCGGCTCTTTTTCTCCCTACGCTTATCCCTCATTATAGCTTTTAGAATGTGAAATTTAAAATATCGATATGGATTTCTTCATATTTCCAGTATATTCAGAACAGGTTAATGGCCTATAATCAAATGCAGTTGAAATTATCAGAGCAACTCGAAGCAAAACAAGTTCAGTGAAATGTTGAATCCCAGTGTCCAATTTTGCTGCACAAGTGCTTAAGAAGGCCGACAGCAATCACACCTCTGTCATCACTCTGTTGCTGAACGGCAGTGTGCCTTGCAGCCACCTCAGGGAGAGATACAACAACTGAACAGGACAGTGGCTGCTCCCTCGGTCGGTATCAGTGGCCAGAAGAAATCTGAACGATCCCCTTGATGAGTTCTGCAGAAGGCAGAGTGCTCAGGTAGTGCTGTCTGCTCCTGCCCACGTGCCATCCATCCACACAGGCAGAGATGGGCCAACACTAACACAGGTGAGCAGGTCTCCATCTCACATGCCTGAGCTGCACGCCAGGGCAAAGTGCAGCACTGTAACACGGCTCTAAGGACTGCTCTGCAGGTAGGAACAACAAACAATGGCACTCAGCAGCACTTCATTTGAGTCCTTTCTGATTAATGTGCATTTTCCAATTCGCTGCATCTTGTCAGCGCTCCTAAGTCGACAGAAATCTCTCCTTGGCGTCTCTTACTCGTCTCTGGAAAGATCTGTTCCTTCTTAGGCAGTGTTTGGAATTTGGCTCGACGTTGTGCCCATCGCTCAAATAATAGTACTGAATTACCTCCAGGCCACTACATCAGAATTATGAAACACAGTTCCAGTTTGTCATCCTCCCTGCCAGAGCCAGTCCCGCTCACCCAGAACCACCTTCCTCCCAGGGGAACAAACTCCAGCATTTGCCAGGAACAGAATTAAACTGAAACCTCTTTCAGTGAAGAGAATTCTGGGTTTCATTTTCTGGTTTCTGTTTTAGCTCATGTGAAAATGACTAACTGAAAATAGTGAAACATTTAAGCAGCAGACTGATAGATGTAAACATGCAATCCTATAGCCAAAAGAATTGAGTATCATTTTAGTACAATTATCATGCCTGTTCAATTTGTTCGTGAATTCAGCATACAGAACATGTATCCATTTATGTAACATTCCAGCCAGGATTGTGTAATTGTACAGTGAAGTCAAAAGGAAAAAAAAAAATGAGGGAGGAAGGAAAGGGGAAGCCTGAAAGCACACCGATTTTTTCACTGATCCATTGAACACAACCAAGGCAGAAGCTGTTTGGTTTTGTTTGGACAAATGCTGCAGCACAGAAACATTAAGGCTAGAGAAACATACTAAAAAGATCTACTTGAATCAGGAAAAAAAAATCCCAAACCGACGAACTTAAACATAGGAATTTATAGATCATAAATCATCACACTGAACTTCCGTGCATAAAATGAATGGGCTGATGCTAACATAATTACAGAACTGTTTGCTTTATATGTCCAAGAGTATCATTTTTCAGGATCTCTCAGCAAGAGCCATCAGCATACAGAGCCAACACCCTGATAACAGCCTGCCCCTGTGACCACTGCTGCAGTGCTGCCGAGCAGAGCCCCATACTGCCTGTGTCCTGAAAGAGATGAGCTTCACAACTCTGAAATGCGTTCTGTAGTCAGTTCCCAAGCAAGGCACTTGCACCTCTGCCAAGAGAAAAGTAATTTATCAGTAGCAACCTAAAACTGACTGTCTGTAAGTCATCTGCTGTCTGAGTCAGCAGCCATAACAGCAAATAGAATGTTAATTCATAAGCAGAAGTTTTAAGCTCATCTATTTCTACATCTCATCTGCGTTGTTTTTCTTTGATATACTGCATACATTCCCTTGTTTTGAGAAGAAGGGAACAGGAGGAACTCTTTGTCCCAAGAATTTCTCGACTCAATTTTAAAAGGAGTTAAAAAAAATTTCAGGAGATAAACACTTTGCATTACCTCAACCGTTCTCTCTAACCTGGGCATAAAGCTGTTCTCAAATGCCTGTTCCACTCCTGCTGGCCCTGGGCACAGCTCAGCCAGAGGACAGCCCCAGCTGTGTGCTGTGTGCACAGCTCAGGCACATCGGCTCTGTGCCACCAGCTGACCTGGACACGCTTTGGAAAGTCTGTCCTAAACAAACTCCAGCTGCTCTCACGTGGATGGATCTGGCAAGGCTGCTCTCCTAGGAGCTGCAGCTGGAAAATGGTGCTCCTGGCAAAGATCTGCAGGGCAGCAAATACATTAAAAAAAAAATAATAATCTTCTAGCTCAATGTTAACAGATTTTACAGGTTAGAAAGAAAGAATTACTGCACAAGCTAGGGTCGATATCCCACTTACAAATGGAGCCTTTGGAAATACTTCTCAATCCAATATTACCCAGTTTATGTTACGGCCTGGAGAGGCAAAACAGATGTAGAAATCTAGGCATTTGCCTAAAAATGGACAGTGGAAACAGCATTTGGGGTAGAGGCAGCCAGGCCTGAATGCAGGGAGAGGCAGCACTTGTTACACTTGGTTTGGTTGGAGAACACTGTGTTGGTACCTCCAGCCATGCAGACTCCAAAGTCCCAACCAGCCACATCCTGGGCAGCTGCAGCCACGCTGCACACCGTGCCCCAGCCCAGCTCAGCCCCACGGGGTGCCGGTCCTACAGCTGGGACCACCACAAAACAAACAGAAGTGGATAAATCCCCAGACTTCTTACAAAAGCAGAAAAAGCTTGGTTTAGTTTTCGCTCTCGGACCTTGGCGTTTGAAATCCCCCCCATCGTCTCTGCCAGCTCCAGGAAACAATTTTCAGTTTTCTTAAGAGCTCGTGCCAACAGAACTACCCATCGGGTAGCACTGGAAAACTCTACTTCTTCTCTTGTTTCCAAAACAAGGATGGAATGAGCTCAGGTCATTCACAGACCCTTCATCTGACAATTTCTCTCCATGAGTTTCATGAACCAGAAGGCCATCAGACATTACCAACAAGACAGAGCAGACCTGTAACAGAAACCAACGCTCTGTAGTGCAGCCCAGCAAACAATGCACAGATGCAAAGGAAGAGGGTTGAAGTGAGGATTTCCCAGGGAATCCCAGCAACCCAGTGGTCCCCAGGACCACTCCTCCCTCCTTTCAGAGCTGCAGTCAAACATGAGTCACTGCTGTACGGAACAAAACCTCGCAGGAGTGCCCAGGGTTCACCATTCTTCCTTGTGTTTAACTTATCTCAGAGCACAGGAGGAGGTCGAGCAACTTGCAGAAAACAAATACAATCTTTGGGAAAGAGCAGAGCCATTAGATGTTATCTGCTCACAGAAAAATTAAAAATTGAGACCGAGAGGCTCATGAATTGAATTCCTGCAGCACTTCAAAGCAATATGTGCATGAATGCAAGCATTTATTCTTCTAATTAAAAAAGGAAAAAAAAAGAAAGCAAGTAAAAAAGCAAGGCATCATTTACATGAAAGTGGGGGGAGGGAAGAAAAAAGAACAACAAACAAAAACTCCAGTGTTAATCAAGAGCAGAGCAGATTCCAACCCAGAAATGGGAGAGAAAGCTCAATATTTAATGAGGGAAAGTGCCGAATAAGAGGAGGACTTGCCTCAGTCTTCTGTGGCACAATCTCACTGGAGCCAAATTCCATGCCAAGCCATCCCATGAGAATTTCTACACCCAGCCTTTGGGAGCACAAAGTAGCAGATGGTTTGCAAAGCGCAGTTCTTTATCTTATATCCTCGTTGTTTCAGACGCTGAGCAGGCTGCAAGCAGGACACCAGGGCTGGGACCACAGACGTGCAGAAGATGGAACAGAACGATGCCACCAACGGAACCACAGGGAAGCGGGATGGTGTGGAGCTGAGCATCTGCTCCCTGGCCAGCCCCAGGCATGCTGGGCAAGCAGGAGGAGCTCGCTCATATTCTGCCCTTTAGTGGCTTCATTTTGTTTTCACTATGAAGTCAGCCTAATAAAAACAGGAGAGGGCTGGCTCTTTGGCACATCTCTTTTCCACTTCTGTGCTGGGTCTCCCCAAAGCAGACTTACAGCATATTGTCCCTGTGTCCATTTCTGCATTGAAAAGAGCATTAGGAAGTCCAAGTTTGGTGAACAGCATTCAGGTCTGTGCTATCCATGGAGGGGCAATTATTTCAGTTAAACAGATTCCATGATTCAACATTTCACCATGAGTTTTTGTAGCTATTGTATTGGTTTCTACAGCTCCCTGACATTTTGTTAGGGCTTAAGCAGGGCTTCAAAACAAAAAAAAAATGAGTTAGTTTGCTTTTCTTGTCAAAACAGCCACTGACATCAATCGTATTCCAAGGAAAGAAGACTACATAGCATAAAAGGCTTATGGAAAATAACTCAGAAAACAAAAGCAGCAGATTAGAGTTCCCAGTAATTGTGTGAATATCCGCAAACCAGCATTAACATCTTAAGCAAAGAAAATAAATGCACACCATGAAATCAACTTTGTCACTCCAAGTGGAATAGTCTACAGTACTTAATAACTGAAAATAAATGTTCTGGCCTTCTAAAAGGATATTTTTGCTGAAGTTATTACAAAAGCACTTATCTCTCAAACACTTGGTAGCAAGAAATGATGAAAAGAAAGGTAAAAATCAGAGCATACACTTCTCTGATGTACTGATGAGCAACGCTGAGATGAAAAGTACCTGAATTACTTCCATATTTGAAAACAAATGCTATGAATGAGCTGCTGAAGTTGGTAAATGTTGCCCTGGAGATAAGGAAAACATACATCCCACCAATCACTCATCTTCCACCTGCAGGGTTTTACCATCACTGTGCACCTCCCATGGCAGAGGTTTCCATCCTCGTGGTTAGCGTAAGTTCAAGTTTTTAAGGGACCGTAGCAATACTCAACCTGGCCATACATTTATCACCCCCATCTCCTGTGATATTCAACCATGTCATATTCAAGCCATGTCTGAGCAGGCTGAGCTTCCAGCACTGCCAATGGTGTCATTGAGGAATACAGGACAATGTGCCAGCAAGGTCACTATGCAAGAAGCTGCAAAGCCAAGGAAAGAGGAAAGAAAAGAATGAAAATGGCTTTCAGGATGATGAGAAACACCTTAGATTTTTCTTTATTTACTGATTTTAAAGATAGCATTGCTTTCTTCCTCTACTTCGAGCTGCTGTCGATGTTGACGACGGCAGAGGAGACTCAGAACAGCACTATCCCAGCTACAAGGCATGGAACGAAAATCTGGAATTGACTCCCATCAAATTCAAGTCTTCCAACCTAAAAACACAGAGGAGCCCTGCAGGGGGTTGCTACAAGCCTAGAGGCACAGTGCTGGGATCCTGCACAGCCACACAGTCTTGCAATTTATGGTCAACATTGCACAACACCGCCAGGGCGGGAGGAACGGAGCAGACAGCAGAACTTGGGAACAGACTTCCAGGCTAAGAATGGAAGTTTAATGGGAAGGAATCAACTTAAAGAAACACAAAACAGCCTTAGGAACAGGTAATGGTGGAACGACCTGATGTCATTGCCAGTTGGGCTGTACCTATTAAGATCCAAAAGGCACACATTGTTAGCATTAAGGCAACGGCTGAGGCGACTACTATTTTTCAGTGCTTCTGTAAATATTCTTACAAGCTGCTTTTTCACAAAACGTTTACAAGCCATACGTAAATGCTTATGCTGCTCCTGGTAAATGAACGTGATTAAAACAATTTCTGCTTCATAGGAACCCCAAGGTTGGAAAAGACCCCCAGCATCACCCAGCCCAACCTCCCACCTACCACAGCATTTCCCACTGAACCTCGGTGCCACATCCACAGCTTCCTTCAACAGCCCCAAGGATGATTCCCCAACTCCCTGGGCAGCCCCTTCCATCGCCAAAAGAGCTTCAAAAGAGAAGAGAATCATTTGACCCCTCTGTAAATCTCAACACCTGATTAACTTTGTCTAAATAAAATTATTTTCGAGCCTCTGGAGATAAAATCTGCTCATCTGTTCTAAGTAAACCCTGCTGTGATTCCCTCCAGAAGTTACCATTGACACAAACTCCCTGACCTAAGCCCTCGTTCTGATGGTGTGTACAGAGTCATCTTCACAAAGATGAACCAAGAATTGCTGGGCAGTCATTTGCAACTGGAAAAATCTCAATGACTCATATTTAATTTTTCGAGGATGCTTCAGTGCACATAAAAAACACTGACCAGTCAAAAGAGAGTTCTCAATTTGCAATGTTTACTATCAGCTTCTTCTTCAAATTGCTTATTTTCAGTAAATGCAAGCTGGCATTTGTTACAGCATGTTTTAGCCAAATTCAAAAATAGCTACGTCACTGAGAACCTGTCTCTGCATTAGAAAAAAAGCAGTATTTTACTGAAACCTGCAAGCCTAAATGCTTGTAAAACATTTGACAATTTGTACACGTGCCTTTCTCCCTCCCCGAGAGAGTTAACAGAACCAACTGGCAATCTGGAAGCTGAATTACAGATGTAAGGTTGTGTAGAGACGGCCTCTGACTCAGCAACCCAAATACATCCCCTTTCTTTTGCTTTTCTGTGCGCTTATCTGTGCGCTGCATGTACGTCTGAACACACAGAAATGAAACTGTAATCCACTTTTGGGTCACGATTAGCAAGTTCAGCCACCGAGGAGAAATAAAGGCATTAATGGTGCTCTGAGTATTGACAGAACTGAACCAGATTAACGTTGCTCATAGAATGAGTATTCCTGGATGTCAAACACGGTTGCTGCTGCCCTGCTGTCAGTATTTGGCAGCCAGGAAGTTACAGAAAGCATCATTTATTGGACAAGCTGATCTTCTTGAGGGAAAAAAACAAACAAACAGTTGTTCATGTTAATTCAGCATTTTTTCATTTATTTGCATCCAATTTCCACCTCTTCACAGCCACAAGCCACTATTCATATGAAAGCCACCTGAAAAGCTGATGTCTTGCTGCAAACTCCTCCTCTATTCAACTACAGCAGTGAGGACACCCAGGAGTTGTTCAAAGCCTGGACCATCAGAGCAAAGCCTCTACAATCCAAGTCTACAACACATTTGCATGACAAAATACAACAATTACAAGGAGGTTTTTTTTTTCCTTAATTAGGTCAGCAATAGGGAGAATGAAGGAAGAAGTAATTTCCAGATGGTGCCCTGTGTTATTGCTTTATTTTATTACTGTCTCTGCAGTGCTTGGGAAGGCTTGCTGGCTTGATCCTGAAGTGATACCAGTCTTAAGGCCCTTTTGTCCAAACCCAAAGTAACAGTGTGCTTTCTCCCTGCCCTTCCCAACTCTTGGCCATGCAGTACTCCAAAATCCTCCTTGCTTGGTCCCCCAGATGCTATCAGAGTTCCTTCTGGTTTAGCTCTGCTGGTGCAAAATGCAGCCTACAGCAAAGCAGTGATAAAGTGACTGTAACATGAAAGATTCACTGCATCTTTATTATTTGCAAGGAGAAGTGGCCATTTTTAATCTAATTGTATTCAGAGGTAAATCCAGATGTAATCCCCCTACTCCAGGCTGTAATTTCATAAGAGGAATTTCAGTACCAGTCTCACAGAGATTCATATGAAAAAAAAAAAAAAAGCAAACAAACCATCAAATACACAGAAGAAACTCGGGACAGGAATGCCAGAATGAGTTTTTTCCAAGTGTTTCTTGTTCTGAACACCTGAAGGACATAAGATGATCAGTTTCTCCAGCACATGCCACTGAATTCTCAACTACCAAAGTCAGCACTGCTTCAGGGGTTTGGCAAGTCTGGTCCAGGCACCAAGGCAGAACAGGAAAGCGTACAGTGGGGAACAAACGCTCAAAGTAACAACAAAACCCAACCCTGCAAGATCCACCAGCCAATGAGGTCTCCGAGGCTCTGCTCACATCACAAGTCCCCTTGTGAGCACAGGGCAGGGCTATGCCAAGCACCTGCCAAAGGCAAACTGAGCATGGAAAGCAACAGATAGCACAAAGACTTTACAGTTTGGGGAACGATGCATAAGCCAAACAGTGCTGTGAAGAGCTCTGCATGCCCCCTGTGCAAAGTAGGGCACCCCTGGGATGCACAGATGCTGTTCAGCACTGAAGGCTTTTTCCACCCTTGTATTATGACACACCCTCCAACAGCTTGGCTAACACCAAATTGCTGCTATCAGCCTTAAGGGTTCCTGCACATCTCTTTGGGTGTTAAACACTAATAGGCAAACCCTCCAATTTCTGCTGCATGAATGCAAGCTGCTGAATAACAGCTCTCCATCTAGTATTACTGTACACATGGTACCTTCACATGCCCAGATCTGCTCAGTGCTCACCCCTGAGGTTCAACCCCAGCAGCTGAACCAGAGCAAGCAGCCACTGCCTCTCCACGTACCTCTCACACCAAAGCAAACGAGAACGAGCCTCCAAAGGGTGAATTCTTGGAGACTGGAATACAATCCTCACCAGCCTTTACACCTGGAAGTTTTACAGACAATTATTCTGGACCTCAAAGGGCGCAGCTCCATGCAGACAGACATGAGCAAACCACACCAGCCCTGTGCTTCTGCAGGGCACCATCACCCTCAGCTATCCCAGAATTACCATCCTGCATGATGCAAGCAGGACAACTGCTGGAAACAGTCATTGCCAGCGTGTGGAAGAGGCACAGCTGATGCAACACAAAGCCAGTCGAGTGCTTTTAGAGTCTGATGCTCATTTACTTGTTGCTTTGCTCTTCGTTGGAAGCATACAAGATACCTGAAATGGAAATACATCCCACTTGCAAGCCCCTAGAAGCATTTGCACCACTGTGTAAAGCAGTACTGGTGAAAAGGAGACCTGGGTTCCTATTTTTTTTTTTTGTTTGTTGCCTATTTCCTGATCTGCTTTACAGCCTACTGAGCAGTTTCAGACAGGCAGGTCCAAAAACAGTTCTTGTTATGCCTGTCCCAAAGAGAAATGTTTGAAAGAGATGCAGAAAGATTCCTTCTTTCCTGCTTGCTAACTACTTCCCAGAACAGTACACATGAAAATAAATGCATTTTGACAGGGCTCCAGCAACAGTATCTGTTTGAAAAACCTGTTTTTCTTACCATCAAGTTTCAAAATGATAATAAAATTGCTTCTTCTGGGATACATTGCTAACACTTTTCGTTTTCAGGCTGTTTTTATTCACTCTCAAGTGAAACTAGCTTTGTTGCAGGAAAGGGGCAGGGAGAGTGACCACAGAACGGTCACAGCACATCTGCAGATTGACTGCGTTTTATTTCAGCCTCTCACATTGCACATGTAATGGGATGACACGGGCAGAAGAATGGATTTTACAGTTTCTAAGTGCACCAAAACTTCTGCTGCAAGCACTGTGACTGGGAAATGCCACTCTCAGCACTGCAGGAAGAAAGCCATCCTCCATGCTGCGCTCATAAATAAACACCCTCCAGTTTCAAGCTTGGGCACAAATGTCCATTTCTCAAAATCCTCACCAAATACTGCCCACAAATCTGAGACAAAACACAACCCTGACAGCTCTGTCAGCGAAGGGAGCTGCTGGAAGCCCCCCAGGCCCATTGCAGCCATTAGCTTGCTCCAGCCCACCTGCACTCCCACCGTGTCAGATCGCAGCAAGCTCCTCCTGTATTCATTTTACATTCTCCTCTCTCGCAGACAGGCAGGCAGCTAACGAGCAGTCCCGGAGGCTCTGTCTGAAGAGAAAAACTGGCATATATTCAGGCAGCACGACCACAGCTGTTGCCTAATAAAATCTTCACAGGAGAAGGCAGAGGAGCTGCCCAGTGCTAGCAGAAAGCTGGTTTTGGAGGCCTGCACTGACATTAAAGCAGCAGTTTCAGACAGCAATCCTCACCATTTCAGAGGTTATGAAAGCAAGGCAGAGAAGCCGAAGGCTCTGCTTCAACACAGCTGTGCCAAGTTCCCCCAGACCCACCTCCTCTCCCAGTTAGCCATTGCAGCAGATTGTTAGGCTCACCAACTCTTCAAGGCTTTGTGAAAGAGCAGCAACTGGTTGGATGAGATAGCTTTCATTGCTGAGATCCTAATCTCCTGCATTCAAATAAGGCTCACTTTGATATGCTTGAGATAAAAGCAGACTGTTTCCCTTCGTTTCAAGTACGTCAACCTAGATGGCGTAATCTGCATGAAAATATTTCAGAAGGACAAAACAATGCGTGGAAATAGCTGGAAACATTTACAGGACCGGCAAGGGCCAAGACAGGTCCTCAAAACACTCCTTCAACAATTTTACCTTCCAGGTATTCAAAACTTCATGGGAAAATAAGGGTAACCCCCGCAGAGCAGCAAGAAATGGATTAGATAAGGCCACCGGCTTCTCCACATGGACAGGAAAACACCTCCTGAAGAAGAAGAAAGCCATGAAAGCATTTGTGAAAACCCAGGCTAGTGCTGGTCTGGAGTTGAGGGATTTAAACCTCATCTCTCACTTTGTTATCTGGACAGGGCAATTTCACAGAGTTTAAAAAACAAAAATGCCTACAATGGCTACTATTGAAGGGAGAGAAAACAGCATTACACAAAGATGCTCCAGCAGAAGCAAACACTGCCTCACACCTTGCTTTCGTTCACTGCTTATGAGGATTCCTTCCACCTCATCCCTCGAGCCAAGAATAGATGCTGGGCACCAATTAGTAACAGGAAGGTTATTGTCCATGCTGGAATGACATCTGTTAGCACTCTGATCAAATCCCAGCTATCACCACCATATTTCTATGTTCCGAGAAGATCCACGTCGACATGCTGGTTCCCTGTTACATGTTTGATGTGCTGCAGCAGAGGAGGAGAAGGGAAATCTGCAGTGCAGTGAGAGCAGGACACAGCCAGGCACACAGCTTCACAGGTAGGAACATTGTCAGCAAGGGGAAGAAGGGAGAACAGAGCACACCACCATTTCCTTGGAATTTGCTTCAACACAAAACAAAATAGAGCCCTACAGCACATTTTGCAATAAGCAAGAGACACTCTGATTGTCACTTCACAAATCCATCATCTAGCAGCACCATTGGTTCAGGTTCTAATTCAAAATATGAGCTCCTCTCCTCCCCAGAGAAAAGTCACATTTATGCTTTCAACATTCTTCAGTTTTTCCTTTCGCTACAGCACTGTTATATATTACCTTGTCCTTGCAGAGACTTACCTGGGATTGTATATCTGCACTGAAACACAGCTGTTCCACTTCTTTCCTGCTTTATTTTCTTCCCCACATAAAGAACCTGCCTCTATCAGCTTCCCAATTAGCTGCTCGCTATCAAAAGGCTGCTTTGGCCTTTCATCTTCTTGAAAACTGGATTCAAGTGACAGGGAGTCATGGAAACTGTGTCTGGGGTCATTTCCTGTTTCAGTATTTAGTCACCAAAAATAAAATAACAATAATAGTGGGCTTTTTCTCATGCAAAATACTGAACATTTGTTATCCCATTCTGCAAAGCATGCAGTAGCTGTAAAAATACATATTGTTTGTGAGAAATAGGCACCCGACAAACCAGAAACCTGATTTTCAGTTCAGTATTCAACCGACTGTCCCTTAAAGAAACTGAAGTAAATGAGAACCAAAGCCTTCACTTAAAGTCCTCCCCGCTTTCCACTGCGCTCAATATGCAAAGACATTAATGAAAAATGAGAAGTTTCAGAACCTGTGTGCTCATTATTTTTCACAGTACAACCTCAGCAAACAGTGGGACTCTTCAATATTCCACTAAGCAATGAGGACAGGGGTGGACTGGCTAACTGCATGGAGGCTTGCTATCGCCCTGTAAGTTCTGCGAGTCACAGAATGGCCTGGGTTAAAAAGGCTCACAATGCTCACCCAGTTCCAACCCTCTGCTGTGTGCAGGGTCACCAACCAGCAGACCAGGCTGCCCAGAGCCACATCCAGCCTGGCCTTGAATGCCTCCTTATCCTGAGAGATACCCTTTATGTTACCCAGGAACACGGAGAGAGCTCAGTTCACTGCACCTGCACCTCTGGATTTACATTCATTTTGGCTATGTATGCCCCTCCTGCAACATTTTTTGGTTTAATGCCTTCAAGCTTACTTGCATTACCTCAGTGCATCCCAGACTTCTCCCAGCCATGTCACAACTACTCTGTGCTTTGGAACAACTGCAGACCCTTGGCTCAAGCCAGACACTGACCTAATTCTGCCCTTTCATGATGATTTTTTGGGACTCCTCAGAATCTGCCACCCCACTGTGAGCTCACATGGAAGACATGGATGAAAACTCATTAAGACATCACGGCAGCCACAAGAATTGAACATAGATGCACTGATGTATCAGCAGACACACAGAGGATGGATGAGACCAGAGAGGCTTTAGTGAACTCCAGGAATGTGACAGGCAGGGCTGACTTTAAAAGAAGAGAAAAACGATATGAAATTAAACCAATGCTGATGTGTGAAAAGCTACTCTAGTTCATGAATGAAAATGGAAAGTTAATACTGTGCCCACTAGGTTCTTGCTCTCATGAAGACATTTGCAAGGTCAAACTGAAGGGATCTGTGAGCTCACAACCTCATTTTTTTGTGAAAGAAAACCATTCCCTTGCCAAGAATCAGTGGTACACCATGAATGTGAAAAATACCAATATCCAGCTGATGGATTAAATAGAAGATGAAAGACAACATCGGGTCTCAACTAAAAAAAATACAATCAAATGCTCTTCTGGTGAAAAGGCCACTACAGATGAACTTGGAATTCTTGGACTTAATAAAAAAGAAAAAAGGGACTACCTGGACTGGGAAAAGTTGTCTCAGTTTCCTTGGGCTGGGAAGCTGCTGTTGATTCAGACCCACTTTTACTGGCAGGAGAGCAGCGAGCTCATTGCAAATGCAAAGCCCCAGCTGGGGGTAGGAAGGACTGAAAGTGTGAAATGCTCGGCTCATGAGTGCCAATACCAATCACCTCTGCATTGCCGAGCCGGGGTTCCTCCCCCTTCCCTCTCGCTCCCCATTATTCTCCATTCAAGCTGAAAGTGAGAAGGTCTTTTCCTCTGCCATTCTGTGTCAGCCAGACTTGGGAAGCTCTGCAGGAATTGCTGAGAGATCCAAAAATGCACAAAAGCCTCCTTCCACAAAGCGCCCTTTCATCCAGGCAGTGTGTCTATTAAATACGTCCTGTTAATGTGCATACATTTTTATAAAGAGATTATAAAGTGAAGACTCAGTCACTAACTCGGCTGCACAATAAGATTTTTAAGTTTATTACCAGGAAATTGGGGTTTTAAATGAGTAGCTGGGAACGCTTCGTAACTCCTCTGTAGTATTACTCAAGTAGGGCTGGTAGCTGCAAGCGACAGCCAGAGCTGTACTTGGTGAGCTTTAATGCTTTCATTTCTTTATTTGGTGACACATGGGCACCTCCAGGCACGATCCCACTGCATTCAGTGCCATTTAGATAGGAAATGAACCAGATGAGTCAGGTCCCAAGACCTTAACTGCACAAAACGCGATGCTCTGAGGACAGCAGCACCCTGTGCCTCCTTGGGGTTACAGGTGTGTCACACAAAACCCCAACTCACATCACTCAAACTGAGGGAGCACTGAGATCTCCCAGGCTAAAAGTCACCTATGTAGACCCTGCCTCCCACCCACACCTTCTTGAAGTGCTTTACCAACTTCTCACTGACCTGTACCACCAGGCACAGAGGAAAAAAGGGAAGATGTTGGGGTCTCCTGCCCTGCTCCAGTCACTTCTCATCATCCCAAGACCCCTCTGGGTTTCCACTTGCAGCTGCCAGTGCCCTATCCTGGAGAGGCACAGCCAAAATACCTGGTCCAGCCCAGCCTGCCATGCAGGACTGGCTTTGTGGAAGATCCACAGCATCATCTCACTGCCACCGGGAAGCTGCAAAAGAAATCTGATGCAGTCACTGCTCTCCCTGGCTGCTCCAGATGAACTGGTGAGATGCCACTTGTTCCTCAGTGTTTGCGTCTGTTCTCACCAAAACCAGAGCAGTAAACAGCTATTTGATCTACCTTCTCCATCATATTTCCCTTCCTATCTTTTTCTCCCCTTCCTTTGCCCACAGGGGCTCAGACTCTCCCAGGAATCTGAATCACTCAGTCAGGTAGATTCACATTCCTGCCAGCCCTGGGAAAATGCAAACGTTTTGTTGTTTTTTGTCAGCCAAAAGAGGAAAAGGAAAGAACACATCTTTTTTATTTCCTGCATCAAAGCAACGCCACAAGTTGACAGTTTCCACCAGCGTGGCTATGGCTTCCTTCCAGCTTCACATGCCAGCCTTTGCTGATGTGCAGCCAGCCACACCACCAGCCCGCAGACTTACTATAACAAGATTTTAATATTTGTAATATATTTTGGGACATGCAGGCAATCAGACTGGCTCTAACCTTAATTTCAGAGCAGGACTCCCAAACAGACTGTGAACACAGCTGTTTTTAAAACCAAACATCATCTCCTTGCAGCAGCAGCAAAAAAATGTAGTCCTATTCCTCATTATAGACACAGGGATGGAGTGGAGTGCTGTGAAATTGCTGCCTTTTGTCACACAGACAGCGCAGCGCAGACCTTTGGGTCTGTAGATTTGCAGCCCCAGGCATCAGTCCAGCTCCCTGTCAGCCCTGCAGGGAAACCTCCCATCAGGTGCACACCACCAGGGATCCATTTCAGCCACGTTTTCCCTGGTCCTGCTGGAGCAACTCTGTCCATCCACGCACCTGCTGGAAGGCAGCAGACATCCAGCCCCGCTGCACCTTCAGTGCTAACAAGCACAGTGCTGTGGGAATGCAACTCATCACCTACACTTCCATATTGGTCAAAGTTTGCCTCCTGAGGCCATGGACTCGCAAGAACTCATATTTTTGGTATCAAAACTACCGAAATATGGATTAATAAGAATCAGCCAAGAGCCTGAATGAGCCTCAGCTACACACCACGCACTACTAAGCCCAGCTGCTCTCATGTAACTCAGGCTGGATGTGGCTCTGGGCAGCCTGGTCTGCTGGTTGGTGACCCTGCACAGAGCAGGGGGTTGGAACCAGATGAGCATTGTGATCCTTTGCAACCCCGGCCATTTTGTGATTCTATGACAACTCGGCTCAGAGGTGGCATCAGCTTCTACTACATTTTCAAAGAAACCCAAAACAATGCAGCTCCTCCGCTAGAATTTGTAATGGCTGTATTATCTCATCCTAGCTGGTTATTCTTTTCACTTATAGCACGCATTTTCAAGCTGCAATAAATCATTCAGATGACACATTTGAAGCAAAGAACAATGCAGCAGGCTGCACTTCTCGAACAAACACTCCCACTGCATGCATTTGTTTATTGCAGGCTCTGCCTCTGCATCTTCCCTTCTCCTCTCAAAACAGGTCTGCACCTCTGCTCCTTGCAAAGAAATCCTCCTTTTCCAACACTGAAAGCTGTGCTAATTGATGTTGCTTCTCCTTCACTTTTGGAGGCTGATATTTTACTCTTGGACACACGTGAGAAAGAAGCATTTGAAAGTCTGAGGTTGCAATGGCCAGACTCCCTGTTAACAATTCACCAAATGCACAAATATGAGAAGGGGGGCAAAATAACATTTATGTGACAACATGGTGAAAAAGCATTTTACAATTCATTTGGTTTGATCTCTTACCAAAGAGAAATCAGTAACTGGTGGCTCACATTAAGCTAGCTACCTGCTACTACACTGCATTTTAACAGAACTACAGCATGGCATCAGTAGGTCAGTATCTAAAATATTAAAAGCTGAGTAAAACTGCTGCAATTAGAGCCTACTGGGGTAGTTGAGTTTAACTCAGGATGGAAGGCAGGCTTCCCAAACCCCTCAGTTTCACCCTTGCAAACTGGACATTGGTGAAGCTGATCTAAAGCTAAAATAACTTGATGTTTGCAGGAGGAGGATGAAAACTGCAATGCATTTAGAAACTTTTCCCAAACGTGTCGTATTTACTTACTTTAAATCACAGCCTCCCCCACGCAAAACACAGGCCTCTGTGTGTCCAGGAATAACGCCTGCTAATTTTAATCTCGCAGACCAAAGACTTTGAAATTCACCATTTAAAAACAGATGCCTGACCAACCAGCCTTCCTCCTGCCAAGGGTGAATACCTGCACCGCAGCTGTAGCAGGTTTAAACCCAATACCCTTTCATTGTTGAAACTGCTGAAAGTGTTACCCTTAAAATAAGCACCCTCCATGTATTATCTTCCATGTACGTTTCACACAATACAAAGATTCTGTCTCCAAAGTGTTGGCACAGCCTCTGCTGAGCATACAGTCCATGATGCTGTGCCTGAGGGCCTGGAGCACAAACCAGGGCTGCCATCAGCGATGCACTGAAGTGGCCTTTTCTCCTTTGCTTTACATGCCTCACCACAAAGACAGGTGCTGCTTTTTCCTCCAAACAGCATTTAGGTTTCCAAAATCAAAAGCCAGACACCCCCTAAGACTTTGGTACTAGGGAAACAAAAAGAAGGGAAGATAACCTACAAGTCCTGAATGCCAGACAGCTTGGGCTCCAAGCCTCAGCTCAGGAGCCCAGGGGCCACCCATGGCTATGGGCACCCACGGCTCTGGGCAGCAGTGCGAGGCCTCACCACCCTCTGAATAAACTATTCTCTCCTTACATTTAAGCTCAATCTCCCCTCTTTTAGCTGAAAACTATTCCACATGTCCAATCACTACCTACCTGTGTAAGAAGTTGGTAAAGTGCTAGCTCACTGACAAGGAACAAAAGGAAAAGCAAACAAAGGAGACAAAAGCCACCTTCTTCTGTACCAGCTGGTGAGATTTCTGCTCATTTGGTTAAAGCCAAGATGCTCCACTAACTCACCCTTTGTTTCAGTACCAACACTACATCCACACAACAGGAAAGTCTGCTGTAAGACCTCCTGCTCCAAGCCCACGTGTTTTGGTTTCCCATCTTTTCCAACAAACAAAAGGCAAAGCAGATCTCAGAAGCCTCTAAATGCTAGAAAATAACTTTAAAATGCCATCATCTAACAACACTTTTCAATGCAATGATTTACCTACGCTTTCCTTGGCAGCTTCCCACAATCACAGCACCTGAAGAGCCACCACCAAAGGATCAGGACTCAGAAGGGCAACCCCAGGCTCGCTCTGGGAAGCCAGCTCTCACCCCATACAGCTGTGTGGAGAACCCATCCCTGCTCCCCTCTGCTCCAGCATCACAAACACCTCCCTTGGCTGTGCTCAGTGTTACCTCTGAGGGGAAAGCACAGCCCAAGAGGAAATATTTCTAATAGCTCCTTTGCGGAAAGCAAAGGAACCAAGAGCTGAACTGGAGATGGGGAGGTGATGAAAGCACCCGGCCCTTTTGGTGTGGTTCCATCACATTCTGTCAGGATGCTCAACACCCTCGGGTCTGATATGGGATGAAGGCTCAGAGACAACTTTCCCAAAAATTAAAAAATAATAAAATCTAAGAATTACAACACATTCTTGGTCTAGAACGCACAAAACTGGCACAGAAATCCTCCAGTAACCCTACCAGAGCAAATGCACAGCCACCTCCCCTCGAGGAGTTCCACCTTTACAGGAACTGCCAGATGTGTCTCTTTCAGAGCCTTTTTCCCCTAGCCCTATTCCCACCTGTAATGACCCTTAGCATAGCCAAAAATCATAGAATCATAGAATCACCAAGGTTGGAAAAGACCTAAAAGCTCATCCAGTCCAACCGTTCACCTATTCCCAATAGCTCCCACTAAACCACGTCCCTCAACACAACATCCAGCCTTTCCTTGAACACCCCCAGGGTCGGTGACTCCACCACCTCCCTGGGCATCCATCCCAGTGCCTGACCACCCTTTCTGAAAAGTAATATTTCCTCACGTCCAGCCTGAATCTCCCCTGCCGTAGCTTGAAGCCATGCCTGTTGCATCGCAGCAGTATGTGCAGAAGAGGGCCAAAATGCACAAGGTGCTCACCAGACAGCCCAACACAACTGCCCAGAGTCACATCACAGCTTTTCTCAGCAGCGTGGCGTGGCTTTTCTCCCTGCCAGCAGAGAGGCCACAGCCTCGAACCACACAGTCAAAGCTGAGCAGAACAGTGCATTCAAAGGGAAATGACAGCAGTGAAAAGTTGGTTTTATCAGCCGCTTCTGGCTGAGAAGCTGGCAAAAGGAGATGTAATAGTTTGTTTTAACTAACGATTGGAAATGTGCAAATAGACTTTTGCAAAATCGCTTGGGAGTCTCTATAGAGACCTTACCCACAGCTGATAAAAGCGGTGCCGGTAAAACCTTTTATGGCATCAGGAATGGCTGTTATTGATTGGTGACACCATTGTTTCAAAATCAGCTCAGATTTCCTTTGTAAATTCACAGGCAGAACAGCACCTTACAGAAACGTGGAGCAGACTGGAATTCACATAACACAGGATTCCAGCCATGCCTCGGCACATTCTCTAGTTTGTGCTACAAGTCACATCTCATAACAGCCACTGGATAAATATCAATAATATTATTAAATTCAGTTTTCCCTGGGAAAGAGAGCACCCTTACAGAGTCCATTAACACCACATGTTACGTGACAAGAAAAAGCTACAGGGAAGCACTGACAGCAGAACACTCTGCTTTTTATGATGCTCTGTAGTTCATAATCTCACAGTTTTATTCTGTATTAATCCTACTGAACAAGAAGGGGTAGAATAGCAACTAGCTAGAACTGCTGGAACCTCTGACACGCAGACACAAAACCGACATATCAAATAAGTTACTTAAATGTGTAACTTCTATTAGCCATGTCTAGAAAAAAAGAAAAACCCAGAAGTGATCATTCTCCTACCCAACCACACACAACCCCATCACCACCAGGATGTTCTCCCAGCTGTCATGAGCTCCCAAATGCAGCAGGCTGCCAGCCCACCAGCCTGCTGTCACAGCCACGGCAGCTCCAGCTATGGTGTGGCAAAGGAAATAGGGAATGGAGGACACTCCCTTCAGCTGGGTACTTCCACACCAATGTGCAGAACTGATAAGGTTCTGATCTTTTTTTTTTTTTTCTTTTCTCAATCTCTTCACTGATAATTGATGAAAATAGTAAGTGCCAGAGATCCTGCTGCACTACAACCATCAGGCACCAACCTCTCCTCCGCTGAATGAAGCAAAGAAAGAAGCTGGCTAACACACACTGAATTGACCTCCCTGCCATCTTAACACACGTGTTATCAGCCCTGCCGCGGCTGCGAGAGCCCCAGTGCTTCGTGGCTTACCTGGATGCCTTCATGCCAATGAGAGCCCTGTCCCCACACAGGGTCCCTCAGCAGGGAACAGCTCATTATCTACCAGCCCACCTTGCCATGCCGCATCCAGCACCTTTTATCTGCACAGGACAGCTGCGTTCCCCCTGTTTGAAGCAAAATGTCAGTCTGCAAAGCACAAAAGCAAATGCAGCACAGCTTACACCACTGACGATGCCTCAGCGCTTTGAAGGAGCGGCTCAAAGCCGAATTAAACATTCCGACTGCATCTCCCGTGTGCGACTGCTCTCCTGCCCTTCCACCTGCACCTCTCCCTGCCTTCCTGAAATGTTTCATGCTGGAAAAAAGGAATCCGAGTGGAACAGGATGAAAAACTGCTGCAGTCTTGAGCTTTCACAGTGTCTGTCAGAGCTGGATTTGGACCAGGACATCATCAAGTTAGACAGATGAGATGCTCCACTGGTTTCTGCTCTGTAATTATTACTAAACTGAGCACCACTGCCAAATGGAAAAAAATAATTCTACTCAAACATTAGTCAGCCTTCCTTAGTTTTTTTTTCCCGTTGCGTTTCAATTCCACAATCTTGAAACAACCTGAAAATAAGAAGAACAAAAGGGAAGCAGTTTTCTGTGCAAAACATCCTTGACAGAGGGGTCCTATTTCAGAGTAGAGAACTGCAGTTCTGGTACTTGAGCTGGTCTGCAGTGCAGCTTGAAATGGGATTTCTCTCTTTCAGGCTGTAAATCCACTGCTGCTAACCAGAAGAGCATCCTACTAGAAATATATATGTATATTATGCATACATATATTTGTATTCTGCCAGTGTTCATTTCCAAAGTTATTATATGGACAAACAGCTCTTGTGGCTGTAACTCCTTGCCATCACCCAGAAATCCCTACAGGTTTTCCAGAGGAAGGAGGCACGTCAGCCTCCCCCTGAGCCCCAGGACATCTCTGCAGCATGGTGGTGTTCTGTGCCATCTGCTCATCTTGCAAAACACATGGCTGGACAAGTTAGCAGCAAAATAAACACAGCGTGTCTGCCAGCCAACCTGGAGAAGCATGTGCTGCCCTGTTTGTTGCTTTTACACACTGCTATGGCATCTGAGCAAGTATTAACATTAAAAGAAAAATAACAAAATCCACAACGAGGAAGCAAGGGGAAAAAATGGGCATCAAACTGCTCTTCTCACATCCAAAATACATTTCCTCCAACCAACACACAGCGAGGAAGAGCCCTGCTTCCATCACGAGGTGCCGAGGATGAAGGTGGCAGAGCTGTCTTCAAAATATCAAAGGCCCTCTGGGCTTATAACTTTTGTTACTATCTGGCTAGAAACATCAGTGTGTAGCTGGAAAGTTATAGAAGCACTTAACAGCGCTTTTCATCTTCAAAGCACTGCTTAATCCTTTCAACTCTCCCCAAAAGCACCGCATCCCCACTCTGTGGGTGGAGATGTTACCCTGCCCTGTGCAACCCAAGAAGAGCAACTCAACAGTTCTCACCTTGCCCTGCGCCCATCAGAGGGTTCAGCCATACCAGAAACAAACCAAACGCTCACAAAATATTTTACTTGTTCTCCTTCTGCCTTCACCTCACAAGGATAAGAACTTTGGTTGTGCGAGTCTCCTCTGTAATTTCAAACGTGTTGGAGAATTCAGGCAGAGGTTGGCCAGGTAACGGAGCTGAGGGAAATTCCACTGTTAGATGAGGTCGCAACAACCATCAATTTTGCTATAATTTCAGTATAAAACGCCCTTTAATTGTTAATTACTGCTGAGTGATGTCTCTGTCCACTGAACCTACTACAGCCTGCTACCTGAGCTCCTCCTTCCCAGGCTCCAGCCCTCAGTGAGCCAGGACATAAGGCTATTTCACACCAAGCCTACTGAATAACAAAAGGCAGTTCTGCTGCTCAGGCTCCACCAGAGATGTGACTGCAAATCATTTTCCAAGGGTGAAGTCTGCCACCAAACTAAAATACCCCTGATAAGCACAGGGCTGCTGTCACCTTGCACAGTTCTGCATCCCGCTGCTGCTTCCAGCCCTGCTTCTCTGCATGTGTTCTCTCCACAGGGCAAACAAGAGTATGCGACCTCGCTGCAAAGAAAAGAACCCTCTTCCCTTGGATCTCATCTCTCGAGTGCAGGACTACTGCAGTTATAACAATAATGCTGCAGCTTAAAATGGCAGATTTCTTCTCCATTGCTGCCGCTTCATTTACCCACGTGCCCAGCAAAGGTTTCCTCTCCCACACTCCAGGAATAAAAGTGGTGCAGCTGCTTCTGGTTAATTAGGGTGCGACGCTGATGAACTCTGGGGAGAAACTCAAGCAGATCACCCTGATCAAACACAGAAAGGTGGGCATACATGCACACGCACCACTCGCACCACAACACATGTGATGTTCAGCTACAGCACTGCCATCAACCTCAATTTTTGCAGAACCATCAGAGCAGGAACAATTAATTGGTGCAAGATAGGAAGTCAGACAATTGATGGATTCCAACTTAAGTGCTCACAGCAATTAAGTGCTGTGCTGTGAATTCCAGCACACAGCAGGAAGCAGTGGCACACGGGTGCTGTCCCTGGGTACATACCTTGTGTGCAGCACACTCAGCCGACGATGCGTCCCACAAGCTGTCCCCTGTCTTACACTATTCTAGCTGCTCCATGCAGCACCACGAAAGGAATAAGTTTATAAATGAACTTGGAGTACTTACAGGTATGGGAAAAGAAAGCACTACTTAAAAGCAGGAGTCAGATACAGCATCAAACTACACACTCATGCACGTGTCTATAAATAGAGAGCTGTGATGTGAGTGCCAAAAACAACGGTCAGAGCGATGCTGGCATCAGGAATCTCCCATCCCTATTCCTCCTGTAGCTTCAGCCTGTGTTACAGTGCAGATGAACACACACCTCACTTCTCCCAACTATGGAAAGCAATGCAATTAGCTTAAAGACACTCAGCTCGTCTTACTGCTGTGCTAACTATGTGAAATACTGGCAGAAGAAGAACACGTTGCAGGAAGTAGATGCTGCACAGATGAGATGGATCTTGTTTGCAGACTGATGGCTGCTACAGCAGAAACCCAATGTATTGTTTGTCCCCCAATTCCAAACCCATTACACCCCGCTCCTCTGCACAGGCATTTAAGGCTCAGACATTTGGGGGTTCTCCTCCTACCTCTTCCACTCAATCCTCTAATATCTGCTCTGGAAGCTCCACCTCATGTTCCTTCACAGAAGCTCTGTCCCCAGTTTTCTCTGTTTCCAGAGCGTATCACTCAAGCACACCCAAACCAGCCCCTCACCTTCCCTCTATGTAAGCAATCACTTCCACCTGCTCCATCCCTCATTGGATGCCTCCTCCCCACCTCTAACCCAGACCCACCCATGCTCAGAACTCTCTCCTACAGTTCCTCCCCATTTCAGTGAAGGTGACACCACCTCCTGCCCACCACTAGAACATAAGATAGGAGCTGAGCTGAGCAGGACCGGAGCATGAAAGCAGTGTGCAAGAGGAGCATTTGGTCCTGGTGCTTCCTCCTCTGCAATTCACAAAACTAAATAGAGCTCCAGATGACAAGTGTTAACCCACAGACACCTGCCTCCCTCCTCTCAAAGCCATCTACACTCATTCCATCTCCTAATTCTGATGGTTCCAACATCCACCCGCTCATCACAGCCGCTGGCATCCCCCACCTCTGTGCTCTCACCAGTCCCTCCTGATTTTGGACCTATCTCCACATCGCCTCAAAACCAGGGCAATGCCCATAGGTTTATAGCCAACTAAAGCACAAAAGTGCTCTCAATTTCCCCAGAATCCCACTCTCATCCCTCAGCACCTGCTTGCACCAGGCGATGGTCCCACAGCACCATGCTCTCCATAGCTCTGCACAGGCAAAGAGTGGTAACTGCACCAGTCTGGGCAGGTTTGGGCAACTTCAACCCTAAAATCAAGTACGAACCACAAGCTGCAGTGACACATGTCATAACATTTTTTTGTTCTACTGTAGGAGGTCAGCAAAGCAGCTTCAAAAATCAGAGGTGGTTCATTTTCATTGGGTTTTAATCTTAAACAGCTGTAATAATGTTACAGGGGAGAGGAAAGCACAGGCTGAGCATTAGTTTGATGGGAGTTAAGGCAGCCAAAATATTAAGCATATAAAAATAGAGCTCAGTATGAAAAGGGTTTTCAGAGTTTAACTACCGGTCTCACCGCATTCAATTACTTTGGGGCTTTAAAAATCCAACTGATGGTAAACACGGTGCTTTCATATTACGTGCATCCCTGTGCACTGGCACCCAGATGGCTGCAACCAGCACCATCCCTAGGAGGAAGGTTCACTGGAGTATTGCAGGGAGGTAACCTTGTGCCTGTCTGCAAAGCTGCCTCGAATAAGACAACAGCGAACCACAGAATCGTTTGAGATGGAAGGGAGCTTTAAAGGCCATCTGGTCCCACTCTCTGCAATGAACAGGGACACCTACAGCTCCATCAGGTGCTCAGAGCCCCGTCCAGCCAACATGTGTCAGCCACGACCCTGATCAACTTCGGGGAGTTGTGATTTTCTTTGTTCAGTTGGTTGGGTTTGTTTTGTTTTCTGAATGCACCCGAAGCAGATTCAGCGATACAATTACCCTGACTTAATCCGCACTGAGCAGAGACCCCACCGGTACGTTATAACGGAGAAACACACACATATGCACACACGGCGCGGGGAAAAGTGACTTTCCTGCACCCGGCATAGCAATAATCCACCTTGCGAGCGGAATCATTCGCGTTCGCGTCTTCTCAGCATCGAGGACACGAGGCAGCACGGCGCTGCCCGGACAGCACGACACGCCGCTGCCTCGAGGTGACAGAACGGAGCCGGCTCGGAGGAGATCAAAGGCCATTTGGGCAGAGACCCCCGCTGCTCATCGCCCTTTCGGCTCGGAGCTTTTAAAGCCGCATTTGCCACCGACGGTTCCTTTTCCAGAGCCCCCCTCCGTCACCACCTGCGCGCGGGGCTCGGGGCGGGATGGCCGGGGGGGGGAAAGGGAGGCTGCGCTCTTTGTGCCGCGCGGGCACCGGGATGGCGGCACACAGCGCCGGGCCGGCACAAAGGGAGGGAAAGTTTGCAAAGTCAGTACCGTACCCCCCGGGCGCCGGAGGGGAAGGAAGAAAGAAAGGAAGGGCAAAACCTGGAGGGAGGAGGTAGGGTGATCCAGGCGGGCGGGAGCGGGGAGAGGCGGCCGGGCCGTACCTGCATGGTGACGACCCCCAGCTCCTCGGTGGCGAGCTTCCTCATCTGCGTGGCCAGAACTTGCGCTTCCTCCAGGATGGAGAACTCCGCCTCGGCGGCGCCCAGCCCGCACAGCGCTGCCAGGCACAGGAGGCCCAGCGCTCCCCGGCCCCGCGGGCGGCGGCCCCGAGCGGCGGCCTCCAGCCTCCCTCCGCCCCGCGCCATGCTGCCGCCGCGGGAGAGCCGAGGGCGCCGCTTCCCCCGCTCAGCTCAGCTCAGCTCCGCTCCGCGACGCCGCTCCCGCCCCGGGCTCGGTTAGGGCCGCGGGGCGGCCGCCATGCGGGGGACGGCGGCTCCGAGAGCGCTGCGCCCCGCGCCCGGCTGCGGGGACTGAGAGCGGCGGCGGAGAGACGCAAAGTGCGGAGCGGAGGAGGAGCGGGAGCGGCGGGGCCGGGAGCGGAGCCGCGGCGGGGAGAGGCGAGGCGAGGGAGGCGTCTGGAGTCGCGCGCTACGGGCGGGGGCAGCGCGGGGCCGGACCCCTCCTCCCGTCCCGTCCCGTCCCGTTCCGTCCCGTCCCCTCCCCTCCCCTCGGCCGCCGCCCCCCGCTGCCGCCCGCTCGAGGAGCCCGCGGAGCGGAACGGAATCGGAGCGAGCTGGGCACGGCACGAGCCAGGAGAGCGAGCGCGGCTCCGCGCGGCGCTGCGAGGCGGACATCTGCGCGCGCGTTTGTATTGACTTCTGATTTTCCTTTTTTTAAATCAGAGTTCTCCCGTCCGAAGACCCGCCTCCTCCCCTCCGGCACCCCGAGGCCGAGCGCCAGCCCTGCGGGCCTCACCTCGCGTCGTGTCAAAGCCTCGAGGGTCTGCGCAGTTTTAAACACATCTGACCTGCAGCGATGAGATGCTCCGAGACCCGCTGCGGACATGAATCTTTTGGTGGCAGCGCGCTGGTGTCCTGGAGCAGAGCATCCCACGAGTTAACGACCCATCGGCACTGGAACCCGGCTGGGTGGCCTTACTTCTCCGTGCCTCGTGCTACCCTCGTGGCCACCAGATATGCACACAGTCTGTGCCTAGGGTACAAAACACCATTGGTACAGCTTCCGTGTTGTTTCACGCGATAGAAAATGTCTATAAATGGAGTTTTGGCCACTTTTCGTGGTCGGTTTCCTGACGTTTCCCACGCACTGGCAGTTCAGCACAGCAATGCCCAGGCCCTGGTTCCCTGCCACCAGACTTACATGTATTAATAGATTCATAGAACCATTAAGGTTCCTCGAAGGGGGAACCTCGAAGATCCTCCAGCCCACCCCAGTGTCCACTGCCCATATCCCTCAGTGCCACATCCCCACGGCCCTGGAACCCCCGTAGTGATGGTGACCCCACCACCCTCTGGGCAGCCTGTGTCGGTGTACACCTGCTCTTTGGAGAAGAAATTTCTCCTAGGAACCACTATGCCCCTCCCCAGACACAGCGTGAGGCCGTCACCTCTCACCCTACTGCTGTTCACTGGGAGCAGAGGTCAACTCCCACCTCACCCCAACCTCCTTTGTGGAGGAGTTGTAGAGGGCAATGAGGTCTCCCCTGAGCCTTCTCTGCTCCAGACTGACCAGTCCCCATTCCCTCAGGCACTCCCCACAGGACTTGTGCTCCAAGCCTTTGTGCTTGGGTCGAATAAATAGAATATACAAATGCCTTATCTATTCATTCCTGGCTTTTGCTCTTTTAGGTGACTTACAATCTGAAATAAGATATTTTTTCACTTACCCTGTGCAGTACTTCTGGTTTAGGACTGAACCAAATGACACGTCTCCAAGCTGCTGTGTCTTTTATTTCCATGGCTAAGACAGCATTGGCCACCTGCACGACAAGGCATTTTCTTTCCATCATGCTGAGGCTCTTGGACTTCTGTTGGAATATTTTCCCTGGGCCCAAAAGAGAAAGAAGCTGAAGGGAGCCAAATTCGCTCTTAACACCAGTCATTTTCATATTACATTTTATGATTTTTTTTTTTATTAGATTCACTAGTGGAGGACACAAAGGTTTTGCATTATAAAAGCCAAGTGGTTTTCAAACATCTTGGCTACATTACCCGCATTTTTAAAATTTCACTTCTGACCCCAGCTGCATGTTTGAAAAGAAAAATCTCTTTCTGTAAACTTTGTCATATAAAAAATTATCCCATCGAGGCAACAGCTGGAACCACTGAATCACCATCCGTTGAAGGCACCCAAACTCAAACTCCCAATCATGAAATCACTACAAATAGTCTTTCTACTTTTCATTTCTAGTTAACAAATGAACCTCAGGAAATGAATGAGGCAGCTGTCCTGCTTCCACAGTGCCAGCATCCTGCTGATGGCAAGGTAACTGATGGAACAGGATTATGGCTTTTATACACAGCCCAATGATGCACCTGGCAGCCCCAGAGGCAAAGCTGGCTGCTGGCACTGCAGCCTCGCAATGCTGCCTCCCACCTCCTCCTGGAACCATCACTGCCACCTCGAGATCAGCTTCTACACATCTGGAGTTTTAAGGAAAAATAGGAAATGACTCCCTCCAAAATACCACAGGGGGAAAAAAAAAACAGTGAATGTGATATCTAAAAAATGCTTTGCTATTCAAATGCTGTGATAGTTGGAGTCACGGAACATCAGCCAAGAGCTGCCCACACAAACAACCCGAGGCTGAGCGCTCTCGAACCAGGCTGCTCTTTAAGTGTTTGGATGGTGATGCAGTTGTGTATTAAATCCTTCTCCTGTTCCTTTGGGATAAGCCTTGAGGAAGAGAGACAAGGCCCTGTAGGTGTGGTTGTGTCACGGTGCACCCAAAAGAGGAGGAAACGATGGTGAGATGCAAATGCCAGGAGAAGAGATCAAATCTCTCCTGCGCTACCAGCATTTGGGCATAAATAATTCAGCCGTTCAGATTTGCAAAAATGAGGCCATGCTAGAAATATGTCCTTTTCCTAAACAGCAAGGGAAAAATTGAATCTGAAACTTAAGTGCTAGGGAATGGGAAGAAGAGGAACTTACGCTGAGAGTAAGAGTCCTTCTGACACAGCGTAAGCAGACAGGTCACTGTGTGCTAACGTGGGGAACAGAACTGTGCGATGCCTCTGCAGGAGCTCGTACACATGGCAGCACCAAAGGAAAGCTGCTTCTGTAGCACATGATGCAAAATGTACTGAGCCAAGGTTAATTCACTGCATATATCCCTCTGTTGTGATCATGACTTTCTTGATGTACCTTCTGAAGTTCCTTTACTGATGCTAAATTTGTGTTTTCAAAACTGTAAGCTAACTACACACCCAGGTACAGACCCACATGAATACCAAATTCTCTGTGGGAAAAAAGCAGCATCCTCAGCTCGCTGTATTTGCTTCACTTCGTGGCAAGTCTCTGTGCTGTCAGAGCAAATCAGGAGCTTTGTGAGTTGGAAAGGCATGGTCTGATCTTTGGAAAATCTCCTTGAAAGTGGCACTTCTTGATGATACTGATCTTCACACCTGCGAGCAATACAACATGTTCCAAAAGTGGTGAAGCAGGCAGAAGGCTTGTCTGGCAGCCTCATGCATCCTACTGGATCCTCCGCAGCCTTCTGCTGGTTGCTCAGCCTGCAAGCTGTGCTCCGTGAGTCCCTTAAAGGCAGCAGGGTACTCCCAAGGAACTGGGAAACACTTTGTGGCTCTCCTTTCCAATCTCAAAGCAAAGACTTAAGTTTTTTCATGTATTATACACTGGAATCAACTGTCCCTTGAACATCCTCCATTAATTTCTGACAGGGAGAGCATTTGTATAGCTGTCTTTTTACCCATAGCCCTTACACATGTTCATATTCACATCTACCTGGCAGGACCAATAAGGCTGTAAAATCCAAGTTCTATCCCAGTGCAGCTTCTGCCCACCTAATCCATCACTCCCCTATGGATTACAACCAGTGAAGAAAATGGAAAAAATGTCTGCAGTCCTCCCCCGTCTGTAAGTGTGCCTGTGAGAGCGTTCTTTCCATAACACCATCATCACCAGATAATATTTTTAATGAAAGCCATCACGTTATGTAGTTTCGGAGTGTGTGGTGTGGGATTTCAAAGTGAGCATTGTGCCCAGCTGTAGAGCTGGGGATGGGAAAAGCCTCATATGAGCAGCACAGTCAGGTCACCACAATTTGAGTGTGGTCTTCTGTCAGGTCAGCTGCTTTTCTACTAATTCTAACCAAGAGTTGATGTAAGGAAGAAAATCCCTGCCACAAGAGGAAGACAACAGGGCGGAGGGATGGGGCAGAATGGGAGCTGGAGGCCGATGGATGGCAATGAGGTTTGCTATTCCTGCTGGCTCTAGAGAGAGAAAATGGGCACCATCCAGATGGGCATTTTCTTAGTCTGCACTGGGAAAAGTGGGCACAAGGGCAGTTCAGCGCATCTTGTTTCTCCTAGCAGAATATCACCCAGACAAAACCACTGCAGGAGTGTGATGTTACAACAGGCATTCAGAATAGAGGAAAGATAACAGACATAATTTATCTCAATGTAAAGAGAGCGATGACCTGACAGTGCAGGAAAGCTGCAGTCTGGGGTTAACAGAACCCAGCCTGACTCTGACTGAGCACCTCCCCTTACTCCAGCAGCCCATATGTATGTGCAAATATTCATGTATGTGCATATATACATACGCTGTCTGTATACAACACATGCAAACAGATCTTTCAGCAGCATGGCACCCAGTTCAGGAGGGAGCTCTATTAAGGAATGATTCATCAGATGGCAACCCTGACAAATGGTGAATGGGAGTCAGGCTGCTTTTGAAATACCCTTAGTATCAGTGGTTCTCTCCTGAATCATGACCATGTGAATTATTAAGCATTTCTCATGCTCATGGATGAAAGGATGTGCCCATGCTGTTGAATAGAGGATGCAAATTTCTAACTCACATTTCTTGACCTCTTCATTTTGCTGTGGTTCTTCTCATTCGGATGAATTTTTATCTACACACATATAATGGAAAGATCAAACATGATTAGGAAGACCCTATTTGTGAAATTATTGCTAAAATCAGAATATCATGCTACTTGCACTGCTTGGAATAATATGAAAAAAATATTTCTGAAAAAAAAAAACATTTCTGAAAAAAGCAATAGATTATTTTTTTTTTTTAATTAGAAGTAAAATAAAGGGGAAAAAAATCTAAAACGCCAAGTGAGTGTCACATTTACTGTTATTTGGAAGTTGTGCCTGAAGGCAGAACTCCATCGGTTCATGACTGTAGGGCCCACCAGCACAGACAGTGCCATTGTCACGCAGACTGTGTGGCACTGGGGACAAGGATGTGTCCAGTGCTCTGCCATCCTGCTGGTCACTGCTTGGGTTGCACTGAGTCCCACATCAAGGACAGTTGTTAAGATCCTTGGAGCTGCCAGGCCCCTGCAAAGACTCAGGGAATATATGCAAGCCATAGTTTTTCAGAGACTTGTAAGAGGGCTAAATCAGGCTGGGTTTTCAAAGGTCAGATGGCACGCTGCTGACCAACGTGGCATAACTTAAACCGAGACTTTTCAAAGAAACAAGTTTGTTTATATTTTTCTATTATTTCATTTGTAGAAATGGCTGAACCTTCAGCATGAATACCTTGGACCCTACAGCAGAAAATAGCTAGGAGCTTTCCAACACAAACAGAAAAAAACTCCGAAAACTTGGATCTTATCACTGAGAAATGGCAGGCAGCCTTGGAACAGGCACTGCTACTGGCAATATTTGTGATAATTCCGATACTGTAATCTCTTTATCTTCCTTCTGCATCTCTTCTTTTATCTTCGTGTTGATGTCATGGAACTCGGCACCAAATTGTTTATTCTTCTTTTCTTTTTCCTCTGGCTCCATTCACAAAATTGAAATCAGTTCATTTTTAGTATCTGAAAAAGGCAAAAGGCAGTGGTGTATTTTCCACGAGCTGCTGAACTCTTGGTGACAAGGAGCAGCTCTCTTCTCTTCTTGCCTGGAGGACCATGCCTTGCCATGAGACTGAGCACAAACACAGCAGTGATGACTGCGCTGTCACAGGGAGATGATGTGGATGGAACCACTTGTGCTGGCAGGGGGAACGTGAGAGTTGCCCACCTCTCTGCCATCCCTTGAGAAACAGAATACACCTCAGCTGTCACTGTAGTGGGAATTCCTTGAGATTCCTGAGCTGAATCCCCCTCGATGCGCTGAGCGCACACTTTATACACACCGTTGCACTGCTGTTAATGTCAATGTCACCCAGGGACCAGCCATGCACGAGGCAAAGCTTGTAGGGTGAGGTAACAATTTCTGCTCCACCCCCCGATAGGTTTGATGCAGCGCTTTGTAAACACAGGCTGACAAAACTCTTGTTTCCAGGAATGCATTCTCTAACTGAGCAGAGGCCCAAGCATGCTGCTGGGAGCAGGGCAGTGTGCTGTGCTACTCTCACCAAAGGGTCGGCACCAATGCTCCCATGAAGTTAAACCTCAATTCCAGCACCTGAACAGAAACTGAGAGGGCTACAAACAAGAAAATGTGAGCTCCGAAAGGTGCCAGCTGTCCTTCTGGTCTAGGGATGCAGGCGGTTTGCCATCTGGGGTTGTGTGCTCAGCAGGACCAGGACTCTTTCCATCCCTCAGCCATCCTGGGGAGCCCTTTCTGATGATAGTGCAGGGTGGAGCTTCAGTCACCATGCCTGGTGAAGCCATCTCTGTAGTGTCATCACTCTCCCAGATGTACCTGCTGGCTTGTCCCTCAGCAGCAAGGCTTCCAAGCCACAGGTCTTTGCTATTCTCTTCTGGATTTTACATTCAACAACCATGGATTGAAATATAATCCCAAGAACGAAGGCCAGAATCCAGGGCTCTTTCCTGCCTCATGAACACCCTCCTCTGGCCCAGAGTCATGCCCTCCCATTGCTTCACAGCATCTGGCATCCCTTAGTGCGTTGCAGCTGTGCTGTGTGGGGGTCCTCACCCAATTGCTGCTGCAGCCCAGGAACACCTTGAGTTGGTTACAGTCTCTGAAATTAGGCACTCAATAAGTGGAATTCTCCTTTATTACGTTTTTAAAGATATCTAATGTGTGCCTAAGTAAATGCCTAAATTATACCATGTGTAAGTAGTTACGTGCTCAGTGTATCCAGTGGTTTGGAGTCTGGCCACTCATTACAGCCAGCAGAAGTAACAGAAATGCACATTCTAATAACTGAAAAATAATGTTGGAGGATTTTTGTTGAAAAAGCAGCAAATGTCATTCCAACATTGATGATGGATGGCATGTGCAGAAACACTCCTCCAAAATTTGACTTGTGATTAGATTAGATGTTGTTTTCAGTACTGTAGCTACTGAGGAAGCAGGAGGACGAGTGATATCTGCATGCCTGACTAACATCATGTGCTACTCCTTGCCTCCACAGGTTTTTTTGGCTTACTCTTTGCCCATGCCTATTTTTGTTCTTTGTTACAGCAAGAGTCAACACAAAGCTCCAGTCCTGCCTCTGTTTTACTGTATTTAAAGCACGCCAATATTCATCTGAAATTCTCCTCTAGCATCAAGTCGGACACGCATAAGATATACTTGAAGCCCAAGTTATCCTACAAAAGACAATCTTTTAGCAGGCAATGTATAAGAGTATAGTGAACAGTGCACATTCTGTGAAAACTAAAACCTCAGACTCACTAAAGATCATGGAATTGTATACTTCTTTCTTATTCCAGTACACAAGATGAAGACTAAAATGGGTATTCTATTTTTCAAATGGAAGGCCAAGAGGGCAAGATGCGAAGTCACCTCTTTTATGTCACTTCCCTGCCACTGGTGATGTAAAATTCTTGTCTCACGGGAACCAGAATTGCTGGTTAAAATGTCTTTTACAGACTAGGAAGAAAGAACATTCCTGCCTTTGAAGCTCAGCGATGTTCCATTAAGAAATGAGGATCCGTATAACCAATATTTCTTTCCTAACCCCCTTCTCTGCTCATGCTTTTACTTTGAGTTTTGACATAATAATCAGAATGCAACTCAATAAATATTTCCAGATATTTCCACACTGCACAACACTTTGAGTCTAGGCTTAATTAAAGAAACAAAGAGTGAAAAATCCCAGCTGGCTTCCTTTTTCTTCTTCCATCAACAGGATTAGAATACTTATCAGTTGGGCTCTGCCTCCCGATTCTTATCGCAGATTTCAGCTCCACCAGTTAATGAACAGCTGAAATGTGGTAAGGCAATAGACCTTTATTTTCCGGTTATTCATGCCCTTTATCATGAAGGCTGAACCCAGCACATCTGAAATGCCTCTTTTGGGTGAGTGCATCTAAACGTCAGAGAGCATTACTTGCAGTCCTCCTCATGGCAGAAGAGGAAAGTAGAGTCAGAGGGCAGGCAAGAATGATAATAACATTTTAAAAGGTTCATTTATTAGATTGGCCAGTGACAGCGAGTGTAATAAATAATGTAATCATAGCTTGACTTTGCTTATAATTTCTCCCTGTGCTGTCAGGCTTAGGAGGAACGCAGTCAAGACACCATGGTCACTCTGGAGGTGTTTGAAGGCCCTACAAACATCCAATCAAGAAGGAAAATGGGGGAACACCATTAAGGAAGGACTGAAAAAAGTTAAATACACTTTTTTTCTTAGGAGAAAAGAAAACAATCCCTTGTTAATACGTCATCCAACCTGTCTGTTTTTCACGTCTTCATTGCAGCAACAGAACACTGAAATAAACGTGATGTAATGAGTTAACATTCTAAATAAATCACAACTCCACAGGAAATGCTGCAGTGATTTTTTGCCATAGAGTACAGGCAATGATAACCTTCCTGAGAGGGAATCTACCTGTTTACACGTATAGATATAGATAGTGTGGCCTGAAATCAGCAGAGCCATCACCTTTAATGCAAGAGGCAAGACTCTGTTGTTTGCCATCCAGATGGTTCGATTGTGGAGCACTGCAGCCCTGGATGCTGTGCTACATTATGGCAATGATGAGCTCCAGGACAATCATGGGTTTGTCTCAATCCCCACCTGAAACAGTAGGTTATACCATAATGTGAGTGTACGATGAACGCAGCATTCTCCAGACATCAGGAGAGGTGATCTGTGCCATAACCACAAGGAAAGATCTACTAGATGCAATTGCTTTAGTGTGTTATAGAACGAGCATTTTCCATATGCCTAACTCTACCCACTAACAAAATAATAGGAAATTACTGTTACTGCATTGTGAAAAGCGTTGGGGCTTTCCCTGAAATCTCTTGAAAATTAATTTCTAACAATTCATCAAAGACAGGGGCATTTAATCATTTATAAGACGCTCCTGCTACCCTTGTTGGTTAATTATTCACCCAACAACACTGCATAAACCCTGTACGTATTCTTCAGAATGTGTTTGTACCCAACAGACTGCTTGGAAATGACTGCATATTTAAAATGAGAGAAAATTAGACTAATCCATTTGTCATACTGGATATATATAGCCTGCTGGACTCAAGTGGTTGCAAGGAGGCTGCATTCTTTTGATCATCTTATCACCAATGCCCATTTAAAATATGATAGACATGTGCAGCCATACCTCCTGCTGTTATAAACAAGGCAGAGACAAATGGCTTGCAAAGAAAATGGCCTTCTGTAACAACTGCAATGAAAAGATCTCCCAGCAGACCCTTTAGTTGCTTTCCAGTGTGAATGACAAATTAAGATGGGGCCATGGATACAACAGCATCAGATACATCAGAGCAAGCCTACAGATAACAGCCCATCCTTTGGAGTGCACCTGTTTAGGTCTGACTCCACAGATGCATTAATTTTCTCACTTTCCTTATGTATTATTTAACAATTAGGCCAATTCAAACTGCATTTCTATTATAGGAAAAGTGTGTGTCGTAATAGCACATCAACTCAAATCTGCTTGGATAACAACATAAAAACATTTCTCTTGCCTACATACTGACCTCATTTATTGCAAGTTATAAAGCTGCTACTATGATAGAAAGTTTTAGCTTGTGCAAAGTAAATCTATTTTAAACATACATAAAAAGAAAAAGAGTTTAAATACACCTTCACCTACTGTTACTAGCTCTGAATAAAGGGCTTGTTACAGTAGTTTCAAATGTACCTCAAATTGGCCAAGTTAGGCTGGTGTAAACTCGTTAATATTCACACATACTGAGAGTCAAACCATGGCCCATACCCTGTCTCTAGCTCATCACCAACCTCACAAAAAGCCCTGACAGACCTACGGGCCAGATTAGTTACTCAAATGCATCTTTGCACCTACTTAGAAGTTATAGTGAATTACTCCAGAATGATATTTTAATTTAATTCGTTTTGACTTAATAGTCTCATCAGTTTCAACTGTGAAGTAAAGCAGTTTCCCTCTTTTATATGTTAGAATCAATTACTCTCTTTTCGTTTTTCTTTTGAATTGTCCATGTAAAATAGCTTTAAAAATAACAGAAAACAGATGTGCTGGAAACAAATTCAGCATCATGTGTGGAATGCAGCGACCTGCAGTGAGCATGGCTTCATGGGACCATCGCCTCGTGCTCATGGGTGCTGAGAAATGACAGCAGGACAGCACCATCCATAGCTCACATCTGTATCTTCACCAGTAGGAGTTGCACGTATTTCTATCTACAGGCCATCTTGAGCTTTACCTCAAAAGACATTCAGAGTTTGTACTGGTAATATTGAAGAAATACGTATAAATACTCTAAAGCTTCTTCACTTGTTTTTTTTTCCCAGACACCGAAGTATAGAAATAACAAATTGGAACAAATAAAGTTATTTTTTTTGTCTAAAGTGGAATGTATCTGTGTGCTTCCACAGAAGAATATCTGCGCACTCAAACAATGTCTTGACTTGCTGAGCAGAAACAATTTAGAAATGTAAAATTTTTGGCAGTAGGCAACTGCAGGAGTCAACCTGAAAGATAGGCTGGGTGTACATGCAAACAGATGAGTCATTTCAGGGAGATGCTTAACAGAAGTATGCACCAAAGCGGGTGCTGCAGAGCATGTCTCAGTCCAACCCTTGTGGAAGGCTGGAGGGGCTTAGAGGATGGGATGCAGTCCTCCTCATGCCTAGGAGATACAGTGTGTAATCAGCATGGCAGACAGGGGATATGGTGTCCTTTCTGCTTTTGCTTTTAATGCTGAAGTAAGAGTTTGTAGAAGGACTAGACACAACAGTGCAGGTGGAAACCTGCCAATATGGGTCAAGGAGGATATTGTGTCTGAAGAAAGCAAGAATGTGATACAATATACAGCTTGGCAAGAGGTGCAGAGATTGTTTGGTTTGAAATAAAAGATAAAAAGACCCAAGAAGGAAGATAGGAAACTATTACAGCCCACCTGGAGCAAATAAAGAAACGACCTCAAATATTGGTGCAGATTAAGAGCTCACAGAAAAGCCTCACGTTGTCCTCTGCAAACCTCTGCTATCCAAGATGTGATGGTGAAACCTGCATATCCATCCCAACTGCTCTTCACCCCTGGCTGTGTATCCCACCCTGCACTGCCCTCCTCTTTTCTTTTTGCAGCTCAAAATTCACATGGACAGATGAGGAGTCAGCCAAGGTCACACATTCAAGTTAAACTTGAGCTGCTGGTGGAAAAAAAGTGATTTTCACCCTGACCAGTTCCCCCAGGTGGCTCAGACAAAATGGAAAGGAAAAGATTTTCAGCAGCAAAAAGCATCCAGGGACGGAGGTGTGGGACTGCTGAGCCAAGAGAGCAAGTTTCTAAGATATCATCAGGTATCGTTAAGAGCACTGAAAATATTCAGCTGTAACTTGCACAAGGTCCATAGATAAAAATAGAAAGAACATCAGGAAGGTGACACCAGAGGCAGAGAGCAGCAGCAGGGGAGAAGGTCTGTTTGTGTTCAGGAGCAATGCTAGCCTGAAGAACACACAAGTAAAAAACAACCAAGCATGCTTGGATGGGATGTGGGACAATCCCTAGCCACCAAGACATGGCATTTTGGAACAGCCCAAAGGGAAGAGCAGTGGGAAGAGAGCCTCGTGCTTCACTGAGAAAAGCAGTTGGAAGATGAGTTGCCTGGCTGAGAATCTCTTGTGAGCCTGCTTTCCTGCATTTCTATGGTCCTAGCAATAAATAGTGGAGCAGATAATAAAGTCTGCCCCACCATGAAATATCACACCTGAGGCACAAAGCTGCTGCAGGCTGCTTGGGGCAATCAGAGTCCTTTGGGAAAGCAGAATTTATTCACGTGTGCAGAGAGAAACCAAATGCTGGGGTAGAGCAACTGTTGTGATAGTTTGGGTGGTTTATGGGTGATGAATATGATTGTTATTTCTGTATTTCTTTATGTTCAGTGTTCTATACTTCAGACTGAAGTGCTCACTTAGGATTCTGTAAGCCAGGGCACCTTTTTCAGGAAGTCTCCTTTCAAAGCAAGCTTGACTCTTTTTAGTTTGGAAAAAGACCTGAAACCAAACTGTGCACCACAGGGCAGTGTTGTTCCATAACATTCACAGTTACTCTCTGAATGCAGAGAGGGCTAATCTCAGCATGGGTTATGGACTGCTGCCCTGAGCAGCTCCTTCCATAGGGATTTACTCTCATTGCACCCAGAAATCTCCTTCCTCTCCCTCCCTGAGCCGCTGCACCACATTCCAGTGCCTGGGGAAGTTGGCTGCTGTTTTATCCCTTCATCTACCTGTCTGACAGATGTGGTGTCACAGTTCACTAATGCTCTTAAAATACTTTGAGATCTTCAGATGAGAGACGTCATAAAAATGCAGTGTTATTGCTAGCTGGCAGAAAGCCTGCCATTCCCATTTCACAGAGGAATCATTACAGATAATCAGCAAAAATTCCACACGTATCAAATGCACTAAAAATCTAAACTTTAAATTGTTTAAAAGTTGTGATGGACTCGTTAGCCTTGCCAGCTCCTGATCAGTATTACCTGTTTGAATCCTAGAGCATTTCAGTCCTTCCCCATGCTCTGCTGTGCGTCGTGCATAGATGGTTTATGAGCCTTCAGGACTTGCTAGTGAGGGATGCACATTTTTTGATGTGAAAAGATTATCTTTGTATTAAAAAACGCTGAAATGGTGCTAGGAAAGAAGAGGTGCTTGTGCTGGACACTTTCATGGTTGTTTCCATGTGATTCTGTGATTCTGTGATGTGGGGTGTTCAAACACAGTGTGGCAAGGAAGACTACGGGTTGCTCCTGCCCACACAAGTGGTAGCCCAGGTCTGGGGTTGGTTCCTCCAAGGTCTTGCCCAGCTTTGGATGGTGGTTGATAGACATCATTAAGAAATTTCTGTGAAGACAGGTTGCTAAAAATAGAAATAGATGATCAATTTTATTTTTTTTCTGGAGCTTCACTGCTTTGGTTCAGCTGCCAACCTTCAGTGCTGCTGCTTGTGGTTCTACCTGGATGGAAGCTGAAACACTTCCCTGTTCTCTAATTATGGTTGAATTCTTTATTGTGCAAACACACCTTCACTTTCTATGCTGAGCACACAGAGTGTGTCAGGGAAAGCCAGTGAGTGGCTGTGGGAGATCTAAGAGGTTGGGTCTTTGGGGAAACTGGTGCAAGATGGAGGACAACAGAGCTCCAAGTTCACAGATGAGAAGGAAGTGAGGGGAACAAGATCAACTGTTATGAAGAAGCATTCAGAAGTTTGTTTCCATCTCTCAGGTGAGAAGTCTAGGTGCCTCAGATTGCCTCTGGTTCCTTACTGGCTCTGGTGGGGCAGGGAAGATGGAGCAGTGGCCTCTCGTTCTGGCTTGTCCTGAGTGCCTGCTTCCCCTCTGCCTCCACAAAGTTTACTCCAAGTCCCCTTTTGTCCAGTGCCAAAGGTGGGTCAGGTTGTTGTTTATTTCAATCACCTGTGTTCAGAGGAACGCAGCTTCAAAACCAGTGCAGCGAATGCTTCCAGTGATGGCATGGGGCTGGCCTGTTTAATTCTGTCCCACAGTCCCAGCAGAAATCTGGAGCTTCCTGAGGGGCAGACACTGGGACGTCTCTTGTCTCACTGAGTCTCCTTGGGACTAGTCACAGGACATTTCCTCTTTTCAACTCTCTCTTCTTTCTGTCCTTATTAAATCTTTCACAGTCAAAAGGTGACAATGAGAGCCTGGACACAGATGAAGCTACACATTCATTGCAAGATGAAAAAGCACAGTGACCAAAAGTTAGAAGTGTTCCCACCACAAGGAGCCTCTCAAGCTGCATTGCACAGAGGTGTCTTGCTGCCACTCATTTCACGTTATAGAACTGCAGCATTTTGTGTCTTAGTACGTTTGCCTTTTTCAAAAGCACCAACTCGAGAACCTGTCTGGTCAGGCCACTTGTTATCTTAGCTCTCCATTAAGAGGAATGGACAAAGTTCACATTTATCCACTGTTATTTTAGCTCACAGCCTGCACACTTAACCAGGAAGCCTCTCAAGGACCTAAGGAACTTTGTCAACATAGCAAAGCCCAGACGTATTTTATCTGATGACCCAAGTCTCTCCTCGGCTGCACCAGTCCTGCATCTCATTGACATGCTGGTTTATTGAGAGACAATCCAGATCTGTTTTTGTTTCATGACATTCTACTAGGAACAGATACAACTGAACCAAACATTTCTGTTTCCCATTCAGGGGCTATTTCCCTCGATAATACACTAACAGCTTCTGCCATGCTCATCATCACTCCATACACCTGGAAAATCTGACCATGAGAACTGTGCCTTGATTTCAGTTGAGAGCCTGAGCTCTGCTGCTGCAAGTATTTTTCTAGGACAAACGTATCCAGAACCTGAAATTATATCCTGGCCTTTGGGAAAAGCTTAAAATCTCTCTTTGTCCCTCAGGCTCCTCTCAGCTCTCAGCCTGCTTTATAAATTCTGCTGCTTTGACAGGTAATAAGAATCTGCACTGTTCTCCAAAGGCTGAATTTTGCAATTCCTGCTCAAGCAGCATTATCAGAGGTCAAAGAGAATATTGCCCCATTAAGCACTGATTAAACGCTGCTAAGGGACCTCAGGTCCTCTGACTGTTTCCAAGCATCAGCAAAGCAAATACTTCAATCAACTTTTACCTGCGTGACAGAGGGTGATAGCAACCATCTGGTCATGTTTACAGACCCAGCGTTTTTTTATAAAGCGATATTTTGGTGATGCAAGAATAAAAAGCAATTAATGCATTCCAATGCAAATCATCTCTTAGCCCTCTTCAAAAAGGAGAGCTGCACCCCCTCTGCTGGGCTGCTTCTGATATGCAAAGATTTACCTAAAAGTAAATGCCAGATGAAGAGCCCAGAACTGGCTGTGTCTCAGCAGAGGAGGAGGGAGCTTTGCAGAGATAAACTGCTCATTAGTCCTCCTTCTGAGCCAGGCACAGGCAGAGCGTTGCTGCAATATTTATGGAAGAGCCTGGTCTGCCAGCTACTAACAGGAATGTCATGTCTGACTAGATGTGGTTATTCTGGGCCCACACAACAGACAGAGGGAAAGAGGGTCGGAAAAGAGCAGTGGAAATGCTAATGGATTTCTAAAGATGTATGAGGAAAGCTGGGAAACAATGACTTGGCTTAGTACAGAAGGATGAAGACAGATAAAAGGCTGTGGCAATCCTTGTAGGTTACTTTACAGGAGACAGTTACCCATTAGTTTCCATCTGCACTGAGCATAAAACTAGCATAAAACTCACTAATTCACAGTGAGAGGGATTGATATCAGACACTTTAAAAACCCACTTTCTTAGCCCTCTTTTTACAGCTCCAGTGTTTACCAATAACACATAGGAATTGCTGAGATCTGCCAGGCCCAGCAAAGCAAAGGAGAAGGTCTTGTGGACACTGTGTGGCTTTCTCACCCCCAACTCCTAGGGCTGAGCTCCTAAATCTGCACTGGGGTCTTGTGTAGGTCCCCCCCAGCTGTCACTCAATGTCACAGTGCTGATGGGAATGGAAAAAGCAGGGGAGCAGCTCTGGACAGATTTGTGCACTCCCCTACGAGGAGTGTTGTGATTAACTAGGCTAATGCCTAGGCAAGAACACGACACAAATGCTAATTCCAATATAGGTTAGTGAATGCATATATATCTCATGGCTGTGCATGTATGCACGTACACACATCCTAGGTACTGAGATTGTAAAAATAAACATTCAGACTGAAGGAAATGCCAGAGCTGAGGCTCTGTGCAAGCTCAGCTGAGCCCTGCTGGAGGCCAGGTAATCTGTATGACACTTTAATTGATATTTTCTCCTCGAAATACCACTGATGCATTCAGTACCTCGTTTAGTGCTCTTCTAAAGAGCAGACATTTAATGATTTACTCTATTCCAATCCTATTCCTATTGTCTTTTCCAGTCCAATTCCTATTGTCTTTTTCAGTCCAATTCCTATTGTCAATCCACATTTACAGCTCCACACTTTTTTGGTGCAAGATCAAGAATTTTCCTTCTGCATTCTGTTGTCATGCTTGCAACTAGCTTATTGCATGCTTCCAAAGGGATGCAGGCTCTTTTGCCTTTCCCCTTCAAACTCACAGTTTGACACTTCCATCTCTGTTGAAAACCCTGGCTGTAACCACTGCCCATATCCCACTGCCACGTGCAGAGGCTCACCTGTCCTCCACATGCCCTGCATGAATCCTATCCTCCACTCTCATCTTAATCTGATTTCAATAAGAACAGAATTTAAACTCAGACAACACCAGCGTTTGAAAAAAACCCCTTATATTGGTAAAACACCACAGGCTGCTGCTCAGCCCTGCCCTGAGAGGAAGAAGCAGGAACACAGCAGGGTTTCCCCTCTTCCAGTTCTGCTCTGTTCACACGAGGATGAAAATTGCTTGTGTCACCGGGGTGTTGGTGGCATCACCCAACTGAGCCAGACATGGCACACTGCTGCTGCAACTCCAGCACAACCCACACACCTCCCTGCTAATGCCTCATTACTGCTTTACTCCAAATGATTCAAGCCACAGCACTTCATTTAAAGAGAAACTGTCAGCTTAACGGTGAATAAATTGCTAACCTCCAGCTTATTTGTCATTATTTTTGCTCTTTGGCTGTATTTTACATTTCACTTCAGACATAGGAGCCTTTGAAGTCAGCCTCAGTCACAGACTCTCTGGGCTGTAATGGTTGGGTCTCGAACACTGTGAGGAAGGAAAGCTATTATTTTATATTAAAAATATTTTTACTGTAAAATGTTGCTTTATTTTACTGTAGAATTGACTTTATTTTACACATATTTGAAACACAGCCAATGGACAATTGATGTATTAAACAACCTATGGTTACTGAGTGCAATGCTGTTCTTAGCTGCCACGTTTAAAGAAAGGAAGCCTTTAAGATGGTCCAGAACATTCCTCATAAGCCTAATTGTGCAGGAGAGCAGCCCTGCTGCCATTCCCACGCATCCAGGTCACATGAATCTGCCTGGGCAGCACACTGGGCTCTGTTAGAGCCTTTCTTTCCTCTATTAAAACAGTTATTATTGCTTTGAGTACATATGCAGCAGTGAGAGTCAAGCTGAAACGTTTTACATCTCAAGTGTGCTAAGAGCAATTACTCTGTGCATCTACAAATGGCTCTGGGGCTACGATTTGCCCCCTTAGAGGGACACAGACCCTGTATTTTAATCCAGCTCTCTGGTATAGAGCACGATGATGGAAATATCTGGGGGGCATGTAAAGATCATACAGCGACGCAACTCATTCTAAGCATTTACAGCACATTTTAGAAAACGTCTCTGTTAGGAAGAATAAATAAGTTATTTTGTTTACTTGGATGAGAAACTGTGGTTTGCTGACAGATGTGCAGCTTAAAGTATATTTCTGCTGCATAGAAGTTATTATGTGCAAGAAAATAAAACTAGATGATGAATCACAACTGTCATGCATGATGACAAAAATAATTGAGATCACATTTTGGGTTGGGTGCATCTGCAGGAAAGCTGGGAAAAATAAACACAGCGGACTGCCTTCAGCCATTTTCCTACACTGAGGCGCTGAGGCTGAGACAGCCCATGGGGCAGGACACAGTTTTGTTTGGTGTGGGGTCAGACAGGGATCAGTGAGACTTCCTTAGTGGGAACACGTCTTCCACACAAGAAGGGAGTAATGGCAATTTGCAGCCCACAGTGCCTGTAGGATCAAATCAAACACCTCCCCCAGTATTTAGATTTAATGATGCAGGTATTCTGTTGGTGTAAATTAGCATCACTTTGCTGCAAAACCAGGCTGTCCCACTGGGCTGCAGTCTGCTGGGGAGTTTCAGGGAGACACTGCTTGCCATTGAGAGATTGGGGAAAAGAAGAAAACCATTAATTCATCACGGATATCTGCTGAATGCTACCTCAGCCTCCCAGCCAAGAAGGCAGCAGAGGTGGAGGGATGTGACAGCAGGAAACTTTGGGACTTTTGTTCTTCAGGGTTTGAGACTGAGGGATGTAGAACTGGAGAAGCTGCTGCGCAGAGCCTGCTACGTGCCTCACTGTCTGCTCCCCTCCTGGACCAGCTGTGCAATTAGATATACAGCCACATCATGGTTGGTATATATAAACAACATGTAAGTATCTGTACGTGTGTGTATGCACATACATGCTATATTTAAGTGTAGATGTACCAGGCTATAACATCGTAAGCTACATTAATACAAAACAAATGCATTACATTATTAGCTGCATGTGCATGCCTGCGTAATTGAGTACTCATCATTTAGAAATACTGCCTTTTGTTCTACTTCTGCATATGTACTGCTCCTACATATGTTTGCTAAGTACATAAGCAAATAAAAGGATAGGATAGACTCTGATTGCAGCGTTCACAGATAAATCCTCACCAGGAGCTAAAGCCAGCAGCAGGTTTCAGTGGGAGCAGGAGGTACGTTGTCCAGTACATTTCTACTGAAGCATCTACAAGGAGAGTCCAAAATTAGAGGGCGATTTTAGCATTACACTACTGCACGTGCACTGCCCAACCTGCTCAGAGCGTGCCAAGCAGTGCTGCTTGTTAACCAGCTGTGCAAACCTCTGATTATTATTTCTTCCAGATGCTGCCCTTGTGATGTTTTTGAACCGTTAAACCTCCAGCTCGAGCCACGGCTGTGGGCTAGACCTCTCCCTTTGGTGTTCAGTTCCCTGTCAACACACATTGTGGTATTTCCAAGGGGCAGCGCTCTTCTGACCATAGGCACCATCGCTAACACAGCAGCAAGATGAAAGGGTTGATAAATGCAGTGGATAGGAGATGGAGGAACTGGAAAGAATGGGTGAGCACACGCGAAAGTTAACTTTTCATTCATCACAACTGCAGCCTGCTGACAACAGCTGTATTTCTGACTCTTGTTCAGCTTTTGCCTTCATAGGAGCAGCCCTAGCTGAGAGTCTGCCTTTGGAAATGGGATTGCCAGATGGACGCAGCCTGGATCAGTCCCAGCTGGAAAAGCCTCCAGAACAACAGCAAAGAGAGGAGTGAAAGAAGGACCATGCAAGGCTGTGGGTGTAGTGCTGAACTGCATTATTCTTGACGATGTTGGAGACCTACTCGATCCAGACATTGCAAATTATTCCCCTTGTGCCATGTAATCAAAATGCATTACTTGCCTGTCCCTGGAGAGGTGGGGAGAGGAGCTGCTTGGAGGAAAAGAAGAAAGATGCTAGATGTTGCTTTACTCCCTGCGCTCTGGCTTCTCTTGCAAGCCTTTCTTTTCCAGTATTTTTGTGCTTGGAGGGAACTTCTTCTCCAGACTACCAGTGAATGTTATTACTGAGTCCATACATGTTGCAATTGAATTCTTTAATTTATCTGTATCTCTCATGTGGCTTTAATAAGAGGCTTACTGACATACTTGCTTTTGGTAATTACAGTGGCAATATAAATTGCTCACGTTGTTCCCAGTCTCTCTCCAGTCCTGGGCTGCAGCAGGCTTAGTGCTGATAAAAAAAGCTTCAGCAAGGAGCTGCTTGGGGTCTGCTGTGCATACACAGCATGTCTGCAACTACAGCAGTGTTTGCAAAGCTATTTTCCAGGTATTTTGTTAATCCAAGACAAAATAAGCAGATTTCCTAGTTTTTAAATAGCTCCCTCAGATGTTGTCTAAGACAAGCAGGGTCTTGCAAATCAGCAGGGAGCCCCAGACTGCCCTTAGCTGTGATCCTCAAAAATGGTTCCAGTGCCTGAGAAGTGTCTTTCTAGGGATGTGTCAAAAGAAGAGAGAAAGATATTTCTAAACTCAGATACATTCCAGAGGGGATTATAAATAATGCAGATGTTTTGGTATCTTTGGGCTCACAGAGAAGTCACTGATAAAACCAATTGCTTATCTGTCTGCGACTGGGGATGTCCCGTATATCAGGATATTCCTATGAATGTTCAGGAATGACCTTTAAAATTTCTTTGACTCAGAAAAATTGAAGTGCATGAGAGACTTGGCGATGTTGTCCTTTGGGATCAGAGCACACCTCTGGCCATTTTGTGCTGGGCCGCGTAAGATTCATTCGTAACCACACATCAGTGTAGAACTGCCCTGCTTTTTCCCAGTCTTACAAATCCCTCAGGGTCTGTGGATGGTTTGTGCAGGCTGATCAAACCTGACTTCCACTCATCTTGTTGATGAAATCAGGAAGCTATCAGGGGCTGTTAGAGGAAAATATAACTGCTGTCCCATACTCCACACGCGACTTGATTTCTCACAAAGTACCTGCAGTAGATCCTTCCAGCCTTGATGGCTCCATGCTCGTATTATGTTTGCTTGGAATTAACATATGGAGTCTTATTTAGAGCTTGCAGGACTAGACTCCAGGTTTCACTGCAAAGAAAGACTCTCATGCCAGCCTCAGGTCAATGCAGAGCAGTTTCCTACAGCAAAGTGTTCATGGTTTTTACATTTCACATCTAACTGAAAGTTGTTTTGTTTTACGCTTCTTCTCCTTCTCCTTGTAAATTATGAAAAGACCTCATTACCAGCCTGTGCATTTTTCCCCTAATGATCAACCTAACCAATGCATTTGCAACTTCAATTTTCTGTCTATTTGCATTCCCACAGCCTCAAAAATCTGTTTCTTGCCCTCCTGGGCACACATGCTCTGCAGCACTTGCAGGTTGTAATTATTAGTGAGAAGAGGTGATGGGGAAGCTGGTAAATGTCAAGGTCTGCTGGAGGGGAGAGTCAAGAATTCAAGCCATCCCACTACATTAAAGGCTGTGGGTTTTTATTCAGAGCTCAAGCCAAAATCTGTAGCTACAAAACATACCACAGTAACATAATGCAGTTCCCAGGTGAGTTCTTCTGATGCCAGTGCTGGATACAGAGTAGATCCCAATTTACCTTCAACAGTCCAAGCCTTCAGCAAGCCAGAGGAGCTGGCTGTGCCCTTAGCACACTCAGCTCTCTACAGTTCTTGCTGCCCTGCATTATGCCTGCTGCTACTTCCCAGCTAGCAGCACAAAGGAGATATATTTTCCCTACTTGGCATACATGCAGTGCATTCAGGAATGCATGTTCTGTTAGTGACAGACACAAGAAGAGGATGCACAGATTTAATTCCCAAATATTAGCAAAATTAAATGTGTAACTCCTGGCTACAGATTGATTGATTAAAGAAACGTGATAGGAAGGAAAGGAAGGAAGGAAAGCTATGCTGCAGACAAGGGGCTGGGGAAGGTTGGGAAGGCAGCTCTCAGGGGAACATACTGCATTTCAGAGGGCAGCTGATTTAATACATGATTATTACAAATTAACCACAAATTGAAACCCAGACAGTTTCCTGTCCATGCGGGTGGAGGAATATTAAGCACTTCACGCAATTATGAGGAATTGTTTCCATTTGGTATAAATCATTCTTCAGTCTCCATTATCTGCCCATAAAAAGCACAAGTGTCTTGGCTTCTCCACATAAATAACTTCCTTTAACATTATTCTTGCAGGGTCTTTGAGTGATGGGGTAATCCTGTTATGAGATTTTAATGCCAAATTACGTATTCAGGCCGGAATGATGCTATTTAAACTACTTTGCAGATGAAGGAAGAGCATAATCATAGTTTTTCATTTCATACACGCTTTTCTCTGTTAGTGCCTAATAGCATTTACATAGACAAGGCTGTCAGAAATAGACAATGCCATCTGAAACCCACGTACACATAATATTTGAGGCTCTGTGATATCATAAACGTTCCTCAGATAGACCAGATTATGCTTTGTTATCCACGCACACACAAAGCATGATCTGAAGAGTCAGTGAGATGTGAGATGTGCCCCTAACTGGGAGATCAGCTGCAAAGCCACAACCACCTCATTACACTGCAGCAAACTGTTGCTATGATCAACAGGGATATTTCTTCTTGACCCTTAGTGCTATTTTTCAGCTTATGAAAGCAGGCTTTTAGTTAAGCCTATTTAGTTGGACTACTATGGCACAGCACTATGTGCTGCTACATTAACTGCTATAGAATTAATTTTGTTATACTTGAATATTCATCAGATGCAGCTTTCATTCACAAATAAGAGCAAATCAAAAGGAGCTGTTTGCTCTACAGATCAACTAATAATTCAGCTCACTGATAAATATATTAACCACAGAGCCTCTTACTTGTTCAACTTGACGATTATGGTATTTTAAAGACCTACATTTGAGAACAAACAAACAGAAAACCGTAAGTGATCAGATGTCTACACAGGTATTCCTTAATTAAAATATTATATGGAATTTGCAGTAAGCAGCTTCATAAAGAGTTTAAATAATCAGTCTGAACAAATTTCTGAAGAGCTTCAGGTACTGCAACGTGAATGGGGGTTTCTCTGACCCTGGGTTTCTGTGTATTTTGCTGAATAACAGCACAAAGATCACAACTCAGTTTTCATCGTAACGATCAGGAGGGCATGGTAAACTTGATCTAAATATTAAGATGTTGTACAGGGACAGGTACAGAGGATGCTTCAGGTTTTCATCACCAGCTCCTACAGAATTGCTCCTGGTTTCTGCTGGTGTAAGTTTCTGGTTTCCAAAGTTGTACTTCACTTTGCAAAGGTGGCTTGGCTGCTTAAAAGCCAGTGTTTTTAAAAGCTTGTCTTCCTCTGACTGTTTTAAATATTAAGAAAGGCTCTCGTGGGTCTGGCAATCTGTACTTCAGGGTTTAAGGCTTACAACATCCACTCTAGTTCTGCTGTGTCCTAACCAGTGAAAATTGTGCTCGCCTGAACCTAGATCCCAGCTGTCAAGAAAGCTCAGATACAGCAGGCATGGAGAGCAAGGCCAACAGGCATTTCCAGCCTGCTATGGAGAGAGCTCTCTTCTGCACTAAAAACCTAAAAAGAATTTCCATTCTCCCAAAAATATGTGAGCAGCCAAACACATGGCAAAGCTCAGTTCGTGAATCACCACGGTGGTAAATTATTTTAGCAGAGGCAGATGTAGTCCGTGGCATTTTGCTATGAATAGATTGCCTTCAGAGGTGTGTCCTGTGGCCACACTGCAATCTGCACCACCAAGGCCCTTTATTAACTTGTTTGCCTTCCCTGCTGCACTTCTCACAAGCTCTTAGCAAAGCCAGCAGGCAACAAAAGGGGAATATTTCTGGTAGTAGTGCAGACTGCTTTATTCTCTGGTCTGAGCTTCAGGGATGGAAGGAAACATTAACTTGGAGAAATGACTTGGAAGGACATTCATCCTCTGGGCTCTTCTGGCAATCAGGCTTTCCTACAGTGGTTCCAACATTTCCTTCTCCTTCCTAGCTGGATCATAGCTCTGTTACCTTAACAAACTTTTACAATACAGTCCAAGGCTGTCAAGGACACACTCTCTTCTATTGATGTTGAAGTATCAGCATCCAAAATGGCAACTGTGAGGTACTGACACAAGAACAAACTGCATATATCTGAAAGATACCACGAGGTCTTTAGTGAACACCCAGGACAGAAAGTACTTATTTTGTCTGAGAAAAGAGAGTACTTGAGGGACCAAGGTCCACTCCCAAATTAAAAGCAATAGGTTAAAAAGAACGTAAACTCACAACACCTACTGACTGCACAATAAACACAGCGCATGAAGAACCGGGAGCAAAGGGTAAGAAAAATGAATTAAAAAGGGGTATGGAAAAATTGATAGAGAAAAAAAGGAAGAGGAACTACTGCTGGAAGAATTGGCTAATGGAGAAAGCTTTCAGTGAGCGAGCAAAAGTCCAATAAAGTAAAGACTAGCCCAGGTTAAGAACTGTCTTGAATTTGGAATATTACACAGCTTACACACAAGAATTGCAATGAATTGTCCTGATTTCAGCCACAGCAGTACAATCACTCCTTCAATTTCCTCCTCATCACCTTGCTGCATTATAAACCAGGCACACAAAAAATGACCAAAGGAAGTTGAAGTCTCTTCTTGCTGGCCAAACAGCTTTCCATTCAGGAAGAGAGGCTCTTGGCGGAGACCTGGGATAGTTCTTAAATAAGCTCAAGTCTGCACAGGATTCCTCTGAAGAAATACTGACCACATAATGGTCATACCTAATTATTAGATAACCAATCCATTTGTCCCTGTGTGCGTGCATGACTGGCTGCCCCACCACAATTTGCAATCAGTCTGGCACCACATCTCCAGATCCTTGGGATGAGTGGCTGAACTGAGATTCAATATCAGCTCTTCCTGCAGCCGTGCAGCCTCCTTCCAGGGAGCATGGAACCATCCATGGCACTCTCAACAGTCTGTCTTGAGTTTTCTGCCTGCAGCTGCTTTGCACCAGCCTACTCCATGCTAGTTCCCTCTAAGAGAAAGCAGCTGGGCTTCGTTACCTCTTAAATCTTATTTTGAGAAAGTGGCACAGAAATGTCACATCTTCCTTCATCCCTAAGCAGTGTGGTTTTTTTTTCCTTTGCCTCTTGCTTTAATGCTGCCTGCGATACCAATTCCAAAAATCCCTTCCTCCCACTTACACAGCTACAGACTGTCAACATTCAAAGTCCTATCAGTCCCTGTGACTTTGAATCCAAAGCAGGGAGCCACAGTCCTATCCAAAGCAGGGAGGCACAGTCCTGTCTTCTGGAGTGGGAGCAGCACAGGGGTTGAGAGCAAGCTTCCCACTGCTGCCAGGCATGGGGTGAGGAGGATGACCTGCCCCCCTCCCCCCCCAGAACTCTGCTGCTGGTATCAGGTATAAGATTGCAAGAGTGACTGAAGATCCTCTCCTCTTCCAGCTTGCAGTGCACATCTGGGTACAATCTGGCTCCCATTTAACCCCATCAGACATGAGCTGCTGGTTTCACAAAGAAAAAGTGCATGCTTTGTCATTTACTTTTGGGTATAAGGAGGATATCTGTTGTTCTTAGGAGAGGTGCATCTTCCAAAACAGGGAGTCAGAGCTGGCACAGGTCCATAGAGCTAATGCAAACACATCCACTTACACCAATTAGGATCCAGTTGCTGCAATACTATACATCAGTGCATTTTAAAAATAGCATGCCATTAGGTAGAGTCTAGGTTTGCATGTGTCAGTATCGCTGCGCAGAAAAGGAGCCTGAGAGGTTTAAATATTTAATTGCCCCTTTTTTGTTTCTTTTTCAGCCTTATGCAGGGAGGGAAAAAGTTACTGTGAGACTGTGGTTTTCTACTTTAATAGATGAAGCCAAACTCACACCCCTAGAGAAAGGCAAAATCAGCTGCCAAAATGGTTTCTACTCTTGACTTAGCCAGCATCTTACTTGTTTTATATTTAGAGCCACAGCCTGGAAGCTATTAACCTCCAAATTCTGCTAAGCAAAAGCTTGAAATGGTGTTAGTACTCTAAGAGGTTCCTTGGGGTTTTGCACAGATACAGCTTGGCCACAATGCCATCTCTGGTATTAGAGGCAGCAGTGCTGGTGGAAGCTGCAATCTACTCCTGTAGGGTTTAGGAAGCAGCCTCTTTCTCTTACTCATAGTCACTGGAAAATAACCCACCTTATTACAATTTCAGCTTTGGAGATGATTCTTTTCCTAATAAGGTGAACAATTCTTCTTTCTATGCATTGTCACCAGAAAGTGCAGCTTTCCATTTTAGTTTGAGACTTGTGAGAATTAATAGCTTTACTTAAAATCAATTTAGAACGGTGGGCAAGGACAAAAACAAGCTGGATTCAGCACAGCATGAAGAATACCTGCCCCAAGGAGATGCTTTTGCTCGTCTTTGCTCCTGCATTTTTCTTTTTTATTTCACTAATCAATCACCAATGGCCATTATGTCAGCTTGGCTTCTTCTGACATACATACACTGGTATAATTACCAGTATGAATGGATGACTGGCTGAGGAGGGCATCTGGGTGTTGTCTCTGGAGCCTGGCCTTTCTCTCCCATTGTATGCGCCTTCCTCTCTTGCCGACAGCTGATCAGACAGTGGTGTGGAATGCACTATTTAATTTCTCTGCAATGAATCCACCAGCTCTGCCCTGTCATTGCAATTAGTCATACCCTCTCGGTGCATTATAATCCTCACATATCACATCTCACCGAGTCGTTCCTATAGTGTTAGGAACAAAGCTTGCTCACGATCATCACCAAAGAGAAGCATCCCGAGGAAGCTACTGCTGGGCACTGTGTTTGGTGAGAATCTCCACATACAACAAGTTTATCCCAAATTAACCCATGGTTAAAAATTAAGAATATGCTGTGCCTTTGTAAACTCAGGACTAAAACTACCCGGTGCCACTCTGAGCTGGGCACAAAGTATGACTTGTCAACAGGTAGAAGCAATGCCCAGCTGTGGCTGAGGCTCCTGCACCTCATCTCACGCAAAGGAAAAACAGTGGAGCAAGCACAAATGTGTCTCACATCAGCGTAAATCCCACTATGCTGTACTACACAGGCTCGACCCACAGTGCACAGCACTGAACTCAAGGCAAGAGCAGTCAAAATCAAAGCTGAGCTTAACATGCAGGACCTGTCTTTTCTTCTCCTGCAGTAATAGGTACTCAGGGGCAACTTGCTGCCCTTCTTGGTTGTACTTCCAGCACAGTTTAATTCCCCAGTCCTTAACAACATACCGAATGCTTCTAGATTATTTAGCCTGTGTCTACACTAAACTTTAGTACCTACTCATCCAACCACTGAAAACAGGAAAATTGCCATCTGTTACTTGTGGGAACGTAGATAATGGTTCATCACAGAGTTTTAGCCCAGAAAACGGTGAGGGTAATACTTATCACAAACCACCATGCACAGTAATGACAGGCAGCTGTTACGGTAATAAGAGAGCAATCAATAATTCATTTGATATTCCTTGTGCAATTAATCACAATAAATTAACGTGGCTTTAATGTGGCTCTAACAAGCATTTCCTGGGCTCTCCGATGTAATTTAACAATTAATGTGCCATCATTTTAAATTGCAGCTGTCCTTGCTCTGCAGACACATGAAAATCATCAGAGCCGCAATATCCAGCAGAGATGGGATAATAGTTGGAAAGCTTTCAAAGCCTCGGGTTCTGGGAGGCTCAGCTGCCCAGCCATGAACATTCTGCTTTGCCCCCCACCCTTCCCCCAGCCCATTTAGGACTCTTACTGCCTTCAGGGCAGAACAACACTGCTTGCACCCAAGGAAGTCTGATCACATATTTGCTGTTACTAACTAAGTTTTCATTAACCACAAGAGCTGTGCGAGTTCAAGTCGTTTAAACTATACTCAAATACATTAAAGAAGCAGTATTAGCTATAGCCAAGGGAAGATTAAATAAAGGCAGAAACTATATAGAGAAGTTTTGAAGCTCTTTTTAACTCGCCCACTGAAAGAAAGTTTGCTTCATTAAGAGCAAGATCTACAAAGGAAAAAGCTCTTTAGCTTTGGAACTGCTAAACTAGCCAGGTTAGAAGATTCAGAGCCATCCCCTGCAGAAATGATACACCTGTGTAAAGTCTGAGGTGGGGAGGAACAAAAACTAAATCAGGTAATGGGATGCTGTTAGCAGAAGATGGGATGCTACTCTCTGGAAAGCACAAACAAACATAATAACCACCTCCCTGCTCACATCCCAAAGCATGGGACTGTACAGGGAGGCTGTGCAACTGTACAGGGGAGGCTGTGCAGCTTCAGCTGAGCATCCAAGAATATCCTCTGGTTATCTAAGAGCCTCCTAAGATCTTTGAAATCTCAGACTGAATGCTGAAAAGCAGCACTCGAGGCCTGACTGGTGCCCTGATGGCTGCTACCCAGAGCAGCTGCGAGAGAAGGGCAGGACAGGAATGATGATGCTGGCAGAAATTTCTCACAGGTTGGGCTTTGCTCCAGGGGAAATCTTGCAATCTTTAGGGCTGTTAACAACAACAATCAACAAAATGGGGACCTGGCAACAAAATTTCAGATGGTTTCTTATTTTATTTAAAAGGAAGCTTAACTTTAGCATAAAGCTCTTCGCCTTGGGCACCGATAAGAATTTGTTCACACCTCTTTCTTATGCTTAAAGACAAATGAAAGATCTGTTTGATTTAGCTGCTTTCAAGTGCTATCTTTTTGTCCTTGGATGCTCTAAATTATTAACATATTTTACAGTGTGCTCAAGATAAAAGAGATCTTTCAACTTTCATTCTCTCACCCCTCGCTTGAGCCAGTCACGTTGTTTCTCACTGGATACCTTTGATCAACCTGCTTGTTGGATGTCGAACCGCAGGACACCCGTGGTGAGAACAGAACCGGAGGAAGCCTTTCAGCAATCCCTTGCCATCCGAATTTTCTGCTGATCTAAGGCAGCGCTTTGAAGTCACCTAAGCTTGCAGCCAGGCTCTCAGAGAGGTCACCCTTAATGTAAGGAAAGCCATAATTAAAAAAGGGGTCTGTGGTTGTTATAAACATCCTACAAAGCTAAATAGGCAAAGCAGTACATATGGCTACATGGACTGTGTCAGTGCAAGTCGCTACTGGGGGTAACAAATGATTTCTTGACTTGTTTGACTCCCGGGTTGGTCTGCTGTACTTTACTAACCCTGTCTAACCTATTCTTCAGCCCATCCTTGGTGTGCAATATAACTCTGATCTTGTTGTATGGAACAACCAATACATTTTTTTTCTGCATGTAACCCTGCTGATTTTCCCAGGATCGCTTAGGGAGTATTATTCAGAATGGGAACAGTGCAATGAAGCCCACAAAAGACACAGTGAGCAGGAGACACTTCCAGCTCCGCTCCGTGAGCGTGCCTATTCGCATCGCTGCCGTCTGCATGGGAGATAGAAGACAGCAGAGCATCTCTGCTCATTAACAAAAGTCCATTTATTTGCCGCCGACCTCCGGGAGCTGCCGCAGGAGCCGAGGCTGCTTCTCGCGGGGGTGCGCTGCCACCTAGAGGGGATTCACGGCGGCTCCGAGTCCTGGCAAAGAGGGATGAAGAGCGATCCCGATCCCGAGCGAAGCCCCGCAGCTCTGCGCTGCCGGTCCGCAGCAGCTGGAACTGCCCACGGTGTGTTGTATGAAGCAAAGGTCACAGATAAGAGCCCATAAAGAAGTGTGAAATTTAAAAGCCTGCAGTTCAGTGTCCCATTACTCTGTACTGGGGAAAATCTGGAGCTGGATTTTCAATAGAAAAGCTGCAAAGCATTTGGAGCTGCAGATACTTTTCAGTGGGATTAAAGTGCTTTCATCTGCACCCACAGGCTGAAGGGCAAACTCCACACTGCTCACACTCCACACAGCTCACACTGCTGGCTGTGACCAGCTCTTAGGAAAGCACAGTGGGCACAGCACAGAGCCCTGCATGCCTTCAGGAGCTGCAGAACAGAGCCAATACCCACCTGGACTCACTTCATCTCCTGTGCCTGCTGATGGTGAGTACCACCTTCAGTCAAGGTGCACTGATTTTCCAAGATGTACACATGTAGGTCTCAACAGGATGCAGAGATATTTATCAAAGCCCTGGCTATGTTCCCTGCTCAAACTAAGGAGATGTCAGAATGCAGAGATCATAATGCACAAAAGGTATATTGCATCATACTGCAAGGCCAGAGTGAGAATTTTATTAGAGAAGAGAGTAAATTGATCAGTTCCAAGAGTCCTGCCTTGCTGGAAAAATGGTGCAGTCTTTTCAGAGCAAGAAAAAGCATGTTCTGAACATGGAAGTACAATCTCACAGAAACAAACTCTGTACCTTGACCATCCTCACAAATAAGAGATCAGATGAGAAGGAAGCCTTACGAAGGTGAAATGACCTAACCACTGTCACATCATAGTGCCACAGCTGTGGAGAGATGTGGAGATCCATCCTCCAGTCCTATGCTCTCTTCTGAGAGACTGCAGTGCCTACAGGTTTGGTTGCAGTTAGGCATCGTACTGTTCTCAGTGTTTTAATTCTTTCAGAACCATCCTCACAGTCATAGAAATCACAAGATGTCTGTTACTGAGGAGAAATGTGTTACAGACACATACGGCCCCAAGCCGTGTCACAGGGCTGCTTTATGACAGCTGCTCTGCTTGCCCGCTGTATCAGCTTGGGAATGGGTTTCAGAAGTCTGACCTTCATATCTTTCTTATCTCTAGATATTCCAATAAGAAATATTTTTGAAGTTTAATTATATGACTGACATTTCTAATGGATCCCTACAGCAAAGTACCCGTGTCTGTCACCATTGTGCTCCACTGCTAGGGATTATTTTTTCCCTGGGACACAGTGTACAAGTATTAAAATATACTTACATCTCTCATTAGGCAATTTATAGACATGTTCAGAAGCCAGTCCCTTGAGGAGTGCAAAAACATTTCTTTTGTAACCTATGAGATGTTCTGTGAATGTGACTTTGTTAACAGGGTGGCTCTGGTTTACTTAATGACTGTATTTGGCTGCCTCTTGAAACCTGAGCCTCGAGCCACATCTTTACTGTCCTCTCTACCTACGTGTCATTTGTCCTTTTTATAGGTCTCAGCACAGCTGTGTTGTTACTTAGTGATGGCTGCAGCTGATAAGCCCCGCAGAGACGAGCACAGTTCTTTTAGGAGAACAATAGGCCACATTCACACATCGCGTGTTCAAAGAGCAGAAAAACATAGGATCCGATTTAAAGTGAAGAGTACAAAGTTAGCCGTGTTGGTTTTTCAGTTCTGAACATTACCCGTCTGATTTTACACTGAATCGTTAAGATTAGAAAAGACCTCTATGATCACCAAGCCCACCAACCGTGTCCACATCTCCACAGTTCTGGAACACCTCCAGGGATGGTGATCCCACCACTCCCTGAGCAGCCTGCTTCACAGAAGAAATTTTTCCTTATATCCAACTTGAATCTCCCCTGGCACAACCTAAAGCCATCAGTTCTCATCCTGGAATCTTCTGATACAAGCTATGGCATCTCCTTGCTCAACAAATTTACTTTCCTTTTCATACAAAGCTAGATGTTTCTTCATAGGAATGCCAACATTGGCCACTGCAATGGGCCCAGGAGAGTTTAGAACACCTAAAGACACCAAACTGTTCTGGTAAAGAGAGCCAAACAATTACAGCAGCAAATCACCAAGAAGAGGAAGGCACAAATCCTGATAAAACAACAAGCCACAGAACAGATTCCTATTCCCTTCCTACTCAATCTCTAACTGAAGATGATAGCACCATGCTAGAAAACAAACAAACAAAACAAGCAGTGAAGATTTGCCTGGTAGGAATTGCATTAAAAAAAAAATAATCCTGTGATTGTTTAAAAATAATGAAGTACTTACTTCTCTGTCCATGCAGCCTGTCTGATTTAATCCTTTAATGTAGACAGGGAGTTAGTCCAAGCTGCTGGATTGGCCCACTCCCTCTCCCATAGTTCTACTTGCTTGTCATGTCCATCAGCTGTTTGCCTTTCTGACAGGAAGCCAGGCACATCTGTTTGAAATAAAAAAAATTAATAATGACTGAAGGAAGCGAATGGCACAAGGATGAGTAGAAAGGATGATTCTAAAACAAGCCAAAACATACTTATTGTTTCAAATTTTCAGACCTAAATTTGTCATAATACATGAAACCGCATCTGCTGGAAACTCACAGGGAGCAAGCAGATTCACAAGCACTAAAAATAGAGAAGTATTTGTGTAACAAGTTGCAGAATAATGTAATAAAATAAATCTTTTCTCATCTGTCTGACAGTTCTGCCTGAAATGTGACCACTAACCCATTTAAACTCTAACTTCATATGTTCTTCCAAGTTATTCTGGCCAACTGCTTTTCAACCTGTCAAAATTACAGGGTTGGCTTTTTTTCCTATCTGAGGCTCTGACCATGGCAATGTTCTATATGAATGAAATATCCTTTCTACCACCCCCAGCATTATCAGTATTAACGATTCTGTCAGCAGGATTCCTATTTGGTCTTTTATAGCTCTAGGTCTCTGCCGTGTTAACGGTATTATAATTTGTTTTTGTCAGTTAAGTAAGCCCATATGCCTCTAATGCAAACAAGGGACAGATTTATTGAGAAAACGGTGCTATTTTTAAACATTTTCCTGACTAATTTCCAGCCAGTTAGTGATGTCATTTACTTTGAATGCTAAAAAGTCACAATGCTCCAAACCACTAAACTCTTGCTTTGTATACTATACTGAAAAAAAAAAAACCCAAACAATTATATATATATGTATATATATATATATATATATATATATATATATATATATATATTTTCACAAACAAAACACACTGCAAGAAGTGTCTCAGGTCATGAAGAAATGCCCCATATTCCCATGAAGTACATTACAAGGAAGATATTTTCCTTTTGAGGTACTGACAAAACAGTTGGTTTCAATGTGTCACCTATTCTCTTTCCAAGCCCAGGCTTGGTAATGAAAACAGTTAGGCTTATAAGGGAAAAAGCAATTATAAGACAGTGTAATCTAGCTGCAGAGTTCACCACTCAGGCATGTGTTCTCAATAAACAGCTTCCCCTGCCTGCTGCACTGTCAGCCGAAGCCCTGCCCCTCTCTTGCTGAGCATGGAAGGTTCGAGCTGCAGCGATTGTGGTACAGGCTTTTACAGGAGTCTCTTTGTGGTCTCTGCAGCAAGGGAGTTGCCATTTTGGCAGCCCTCTATGTGACAGCAAGCCAGGAGGGAGGGTGGTGGTTGGGGTCAGCAGCTCAGTGGTGGCTCACAAGTCCTTGAGTCACCCATGACACAGCTCTGCTGCAGAGCAGACATCCTACGTCCACCAGCTTCTTGCCTTGGGCAGGAAAGGGAAGATTGTCCTCTTACTAGGTACAGCCTCAAGCTCTCCTCTAACAAAATATGGTGCCAATATATTCTTTTTTTCCTTTTTCATCTTAAGCCTTGAGTAATTTTCAACAAATGAATTTAATACAGAACTATTCGAGGCTCTCATAACCTGGTATTTTAGCAACCTTAGTAAGCATTGCTTTGAAAACAAACAAGCAAACAAACCAACACAAGGTTGTATCAGGAATACTACAAAGACTCCCTTATCAACAGACATTGATTATTTTTGGAGAGCCATTAGCAGTGCTCCCCTAAAGTAATAAATATTTAAAACCAATGTGCAACAGCTGTATTTCAACAGCACCACTATCTAACAACTTTACATCTGTTCTTTTTTCTCTATTGGGAAATGAAAAAAAAAAACCTACAAACAAAACCTTATGCTAATAAAAGCATGTAATCCACCTCCTGACTTTAGATATGTAAACTCAGTTCTTCTTTCATTTATATTACTTCTATTTTGGTTAAGCTACATATGTGAGTCAAGGTGATCCTTATTTCCTTCAGTTAGTAGAGAAAATGCAACCTACAGACTTTAGTAAAAGTAGGATCTACTCCTTGGCTTAAGGCAGGCTCCCAGTCAAGCAGCAGTGAATAAAAGGTCATCTATTGTTCATGCTCCCAAATAGGTAAAAAACAAACAAAAAAACTAACAAACAAACACCTGTGACCATTACAAATATACTGTGGATTTGGATCTTCAGGTATACTTATAGTAACATTGATTTTATTCCACAGTCTTTTTCTGGCCATCATTTCCAAAATAATCTTTTCCTTGAAGGAAACACAGTCAAATCCATTAATGACAGCATTAAAACACGTCGTTCAAGACTCCCAAGATAACTGAATTACAGTGAAGTTGTGCAGATTCACACTGGGGAAGCAAACAAGAGGAAAATCTTGTCACAGGAAAGATGAATGCATGTGATACCGACTCGACCTGATGGTGGGTAGTCTGCTGCCTCTGTTGTGCTCATTTCCAGCAGTCCCAGTCCTGTCTGCTTCCTTCGTTTTCTGATGAGCCAAGGGATGACAGCGTTGCATCTGTAAGCAAAAATATCACTTGATGAATAAAATGAATGTAGTATACAATAGCTTCAGATTGTTTTATATTAAAGGCACTTTTATATATAAAAAAAAAGGGTTTATAAATTGGAGGCAGAGCCTTATGGGAGTTGACCACATGAATGTGACAGGTGGTTGGTTTTGCTCTTTGCTCACGAACCAAACTTGAGGTGATGCACACACACATTGCCACACTTGTTTTGACCAGGCTGTCATCTCACGATCTTGAAGTGTCTAAACTGAAAAAGACCTCCTTCCCCTTCTGTGCCAGGCTGTCCCACCGCTTTGGTCTTGGAGATCAAAGCCAAATTTCATGCTCAAGTCAAAGCAGAGAATTAGACTATCACATCCTATATCCACAGCCAGCAGTACAGCACATATACTTGTCTTTTTCTGATCTCTTCCTAAGAACACTTTTTAAATGAGAAAGCATTAGAAGATGCAAGAGTCACCTGACTGAGCAGCTGTAGTAAACAAAGAACAGAATATGACATGGGAAATGGAGGCTTGATCCTGTGAAATGCTGAGAACTTTGATCCAGCCTCAGGACCTAATCACACAACTGCACACACCGTTATGGCACTCCAAAATAACAGCTCAGAGATAATTGCTGAGTTGTCTGTTTTGAAGACTATTATTCAGTAAGAACTTTGCTGGCTCATAACTGCTGAACTCCCCAAGGGACCAAGTCTCAGAAAAATACAAAATGGGCTGAAATGGTTTACATTCCCCAAGGGAAAGAAACAAGAAAAAACACCAACAAATGTACCACTCTGCATGTAACCTAACAACAACAACAAGGTGATACTAACAACATCTGTGCACGTGGCTTTGTTCCTACCACACAAAACAGTTCTCAGACTTGCCACATCTCTTCCAGTAAGGAAACAACTTCCCTTCCTATTTTAAATCTGGCAGACAAAAGTCAGAAGCCTGAAAAGCAGTAGAGAACTAGGGATGAAACAGTACAAAAGAGAGATAAAATACAATTATTAAAAATTGTTCACTCCCCATCAGTGAAGCACTGCTCTTCAGTCTGACCTCCCTGCCCCTCTGCTCTGACAAAATAAAACTGAGGCTGGGAGAGAAACTTCTGAGAAGAACGAAGTCAGAGAATAACATCCTGTGCAATACAGGCCAGCCCAACAGCATGTCTAACACCAAGTGCCACTCTGCCTTGGCTTTTAGAGCATATTTTTTGTGTTCGTGCTTTCTGGAACATTCGTGAGTTACTTGCAGTGGGGGAAAACGGTCCCTCACTATACTGCTGTTAATCAGTTGTTTAATTTTTCTCACGTGAACAAAAACCAAGTGGTCATCGGCACGGAGCATCTGGTTCCCGCGTTCTCTCTGCAGCCACTAGATGGCAAACCAGCTTTTAGCATGCAGCTGGATCTCAGCACCTCTGGCTTTAGGTAGTTTGCAAAACACAGGCAGCAGGTCTCAGTGAGTTTGTTCATTACTATCTTATCTTAGCAACAGTGGGTTTTAGAGAGCACAAGGCAGTTGATTTGTGCGCTGAGAATGCCTGCTATATCAGAGAGAGAAAGGGGAAAAGACCTAGAGGGTTTTAGTACCTTTCTGCTGTGCACATTTTTGATGGGTGGATTTCATTGGTGCCCAGCACCCTTTCCTTGGGCACTTGGACACCTGCACTGTGGTGGAAGCACAGCTGCTGCAGGAATAGGGCAGCTGGCTGTAGCCTGGCTTGTAGCACTGCCTCAGAGCCTGCAGAATAGCTTTTCTCCCCACCTGAACTTCACTCATCTTCTCTGGTGGCTTTTCCAGCCTGTACTGAAACTCGTTAGAGCCACACCTCTGAAGTACTCTACCTCACATTAAGCTGGTACAAACGACAGGCACTGAAGAAGCAGCAATCCCCTCTGCTTGTTCAAAAAACTCTCTGAAAATGTTTTCACTTCTATTTGTTGTATCCCTGCACAGCAAGCACCGCTTCTGCCTCTCAGCAAGCAGCCCTCAGCCCGCACCACTGAAATGCCACTTCACCATCCACTCTGCTTCTTGCCTCATGAGTTTCATAGCTCCCCAAGTTACAGTCACACTTTTATCCCTTACAACTACACATTTTCCTGTGTTTCACCATCGCTTCCTAACGGGTTCTTCCTACAGAGGATGTGAAGCAAACTGCTCATTACAGCAGGACAAATCGCCCGTCCCTGAAGGCCTGCACCAATTTAATGAAGTGGGATTTGCCTTAGTGCCACTGTAATTAATGAACATGTAAGAACTCAACAACTGCTCGCAGTAACGCAAAGAGCACATGACACAAAACCAAGCCATATTTCAAATCTCTTTTATAGAAGTAATTGAAATTAGAGATCCAATTTTACGAAGAAAACATATTTAAGTACAAACATTTACCTCGTTATATAACTGAAATTAAGATTTCTCCTCCCGCACTTATGTCAGCAAATTTTGGCTTCTTTCCTCTCTCATCCCATGCCAGGAGTTAAGAATAGACTGCGAGCTTTTAGAAAACAAGCATGTTTTGTGAGCTGGTTGCAATTGAGGAAAAAAAAAAAAGGAAAAAAAAAAAAGAACACACCGAATGAGAGGCAACCCCGTGTTTGAACCTGCAGCGGGAGGTTCGGACCCGCCTTTGATCAATCAGAGCCAGCAGTTCAAAGGCACGAAGCAATCTGCTGCAAGCACATTACCTGCTGCCGCCAGGTGGCACCGGGCTGCTTGTCCCCATCCTCTCAAAGCAGAAAGTTCACCTTTGCAATTTCCTCTCCAGTTCTGCTCGATTTATTGGGGGGGAAAAAAAAAGTCACTCCGATTGCAGGTGAAGACCCCGTACTAAAACAGCTCCAGGTTGTCGGAGCTGCGTGCACACGAAGGGACATTTGGAGCCTTTCCCGCGGTCTCACAGGATGGTGTGCCACTACATAATGAAACAATTATCAAACGTATGAAACAAAGGGGTTCTGTTAAAGGAAATAAAAACAAGAAAGGCACGTCAAAAGAAAATTAACCCTATATTCTCGGTGCCTCTTGCGAAAGAAAAAAAATCCCCTTCATCTGAATTCAGGATTTACTGTCCTTCAAACTCGATGAAGCAGTACTTTCCTTTCTAATTGATGTTGAAAACAAATGGGATCCAAAGGGAAAAGGGATTTTTTTTGAGCAGTTATAGAGTTACCACATAAGAAATCAGAAGGAAGAAATCTCTAGCTCCCTGGAGACAAGACACCATCCTGCTTTGCAGTTTCCTTACAATTTCCCACAGACTCGGTGTCACGGGCAGAATGTGAGAACCTTGATCACACATTACAATGACCCTAAGAGTGCAACCTCCCATTAGAGCCAGGAGTTGGTTCTGGCACCAGAGCTGTGTTTGGTGGAGAGAGCATCCCTTGTGAGGGGGCCCTGGTGCAGAGCTTGTGGGCAGGGGCCTGGCGTTCAGACAAGGGAGAACTGCTGTAACTTCAGGTCTTGCAGGGACTGTCAGCCAGATGTGAATGCACCCAAATGCTGCCCCTGCACTCACCAAGACAGCTGGTGTAGATGTTCAGCAATTTAAACTTCCACTCATCCCAATCTTCTGCTTTGTCCTCATTTTTTTTTTTTAATCTTCCAGCCATAGGATTTCTACACACATCTTCAGAATCTAAAAAGACATAATTATAGAGAATTACATTTCACTACAATTCCTCACCAGCCATTAAATTCTCCAAATCCAGTCTCTGTACAAATCCTGCTGATATTTGCAGCGCTTATAAAAAAAAAACAATCTGATTTTTATTATACTTTGCTATACATATTTAATTTTATTATAAGTCACTACGGATTTTCCTGCAGATTTCCACAAGAACATGGCCAATTCAGTGCTGAGCACTGCCATTAAATACAGACCTCATGCCGTACCTCTCATCTCACATCCATGGGTGGCAAATTTAAAGGAACTCTATCAAAATCACTTTAACACTTTATGGCATGACATAGGGTTGAATTTGTCCACTTACACCGACAGGGGTACAGCACACTCACAGCCACTCTTCTCTGCCTGTAAGTGGATTATTTGGGCTGCCAGCAGTTTTACACAGGTGCATTTGCATTCGCTCTACATAGACTACAGCTCTCTGCACTTCCTAGCTCAGATGCCTCTCCATGTAAGTGCATCTCTACCACATTTAAGGCCACCAGAGGATGATAGGAAGGGCAGCTGCCTTTGTTCAGAATGGCGTCCCCTCCTTGAGCCCTTCAGGATTTGTGCTTCCAGAACAGCTCAGACCATCTCCACAGGTCTCACACTTAACAGAACTCTTCAAAGCGTGGGCACTGCACAAGTGTGTGGGAGCAAAGGAAAGAGAAGAATGATGTGCTCCCTCTCCTGGAATTCCACGTTGGTATGCTGCCTGAGACCCCATTTCTTCTGCCAGCAGTTTGCCTGGACCAACACAGGGAATTCAGCACCTCGCAGCTACCTGAGCTGGTAGCAATAGCGCTGCTGGAGGCTTTTCCTTTGGTTGTATTGCTTGGCTTCCTCCCTCCCCACCACCTCCAGCCTCCTGCATAACCAGCTAGAGTTGTCTTCAGAGCGCAGTCCAGAATTAGCACAGAGTTGCTTGGCAGGAGGAAAACCCCAAACGGGAATTGCCTGCTGTTTGTTTTCCATACAGCACAACAATGACTAATAAAACACGCTCATGCCGCATCCCCAGATTAATAGTAAGCCCATGTAAAAGCTCTGTAAATCATTACCAATTACCTGGCTTCCAGCAAAATCCAGCAGCAGAATGTTAGTCTCCATAAAGACCATAGCTGACACACGCACACACGTCTCCTCACCTCACGATATTTAATACATGCAATCAAAGACTGCTCAGTTTGATGGTGTCCGGATCAAACTGGGACTTGCAGGACTGTCCTAGGGTATACATGAGCTCACAGCAGCACATAAGACTGCAAGTTTTAGACACCCGAGGACTGCGGTTTGCAAAAACAGCCCACATCCCATCAGAATTGTTACACCAGGATAAACCTGGCACGAGGACAGCATCAAATCCATTATGTTCATGTTCTTACAACAGCCCTATCATCTTACACCAACGTACAAAACGCTCTCTTGCTTTTGATGTAGAGATTCTAGACCACGTCCTGTGGTAATCTTCAAATGAAATGCTTGTAATCCCTCTGAAAACATAAGGGCAGAACAAGGGAGGAGTTCCTAGCAATTACAGAATTTGTTAATGCAGACTCAGGTATAGCTTTCACAAAAGAACAGGCTCACTGAGGAGGATTTAAAACCCTTACAGTGTTGATGGCTGACAAATGACAGGAAGAAATAGGCACAAAGCTCTGCAAACCCGAGAGGAATGACTTCCACAAGGCATTGCTATGGCTGCTCAGTTCTGCTATTAGAAGCAAAAGCAAAGATTATTTTAATATTCTGCCTTTTCCACCTATGCCAAGGAAAATAAAATATTGTTTAAAATTGTTCATATAGCAAATCTTGCTAAGGCAAGGAATATTTTTACCATTAGGTAGAGTTTTGTGAAATCCACTTGGTGTTTTTTGGGTTCTGTCTCATTGTTAAAGTTACCACACAAACACTGACAATAAATGAAGCAAAGTGCATAAACGAGATTGCTCTAAGGCTCACCACATCACTGTGTGGGCTATTCATGCCATATTCCTGCCTTGGTTATGCTCTATGCCTGCTTCACCTCTCACTAAATTAAGTGAGGGAAGCTGAACCTACATAAGGTAGGGTGGCCTTCGGTTTCCTGGCAGCTCTAGGAGCCCAGGCCATGACCCCACCTTCTGCTGTACGTTTGCCCATGCATTCCTGTCCCTCCCCAGGGTTCAACTGATCCTGCTGCAAACTGAGAGGGAAAAGCATCACAAAGCTAAGGAAAAAATGAAAAGGATCCTATTTCTCCTAGTTCAGCTTCCTGAGCTGGGACACCAACGGGTCACAAAGGCTCTGGTGCTGCGGCTGGGGGGAGGGAGGCAGGAGCACGGCCATTTTAGTGAGGTTTAAAGTCCCATGGAGTGCCATCCTTGAAAGAGGCTCCCACGAAGCTGAGCTGATCCATCTCAGGGAACTTCATTTGAAATGACTGCAAATGCTGAAGATTTTTTTTAGGAAGATGTTTTCCTGGGAAGAAGGAAAATTAATAATTGCATCCCCTTTGCTGGCCTCCACCAAAAGCTGGCACTTTCCACCAGACTCTTGTTGACTCCTGGCCAGCCAGCTCTGTCTGCTTTGGCGCCCTCCTAAAGCTCTGCGTTATCTCATTCTTATTGCTCCTGCTTCTATAAAAACAGTTATTGGGGTGGGGGCAGACTAAACTGTAAACAAAACATACTGGGCCAGTGTAATTTTATACATAACAAAACATTGAATCACCCACTGTCTGAATTATGAAATCCCCTGTGATCCCAGCACTGTCTACTATCTTTCAGGAGGTAACAATGAAAGTGAGAGGAAGACACCAGTTACGAAAAAATGTGGGCCCTCGAGCTCAGCGATCAACATTATTTTTGTCTCTTTGATATCCTTCCAACCTCCCTTGCCATTGTAGCTCTGTAAAACGTCATAACTGCTTGCCAGAGGCCTTTTGCTTTTAGCAAAATTTAATGCCGTGTCCATAAAAGGAAACATTTCCATTACAGATTTCAATTTCCTTCCATTCCACACTTGGAATTTGGGATGAAACCAGGCAAAACTACCTGAACACCGAGGGCACAGCTAGAGCTACAATGTTTTAGAGGTAAATAAGCTATTTGTTTGGAGTTTGTAATTGATCTGATCTTGCAGTGCCTGACAAAGAGCAAAAGCTGTACAATGAAATCCTGTTTCCACAAAAGTGCAGTAGAATTCAGCATCGGCAGGGCCACGATTTTATTCTTAACGTCCCACACACACCTCCGTGGCTCAGGTCTGGAAACAGAACGAGTCAGGAACCCTCTGCACTAATATTACAGGGGCTGAGAACTTCGTGTCCTGAAGAAAACCGTCAGCAGGCCAAGTCCTGCCAAATGCTGGAGTGAGGCAAAGGCAACTGAACTGAGAAACAGAATCTGGCTCCCACTGCAAGTCTGAAAGTTAGCTTCAGAAATATTTCAACAGTGATGCCATGTACAACCCGAGCACTACAAAAAGAAATACATCATAAAAATGACCCAGTGTTTTTTTTGGTTTTTTTTAGACTGAATTCACTGTTTTCCTTGTGACATTTATTAATATAATAAATGACCTTAAAATATGTATCCCCTGAAATAAATGTCATTGATTAGGTCAAATAAAAATATCACTTGGCCCAACAATGACAAATTTCCTGGCTGTGCTCCTGTAGGCCCAGAACTTGTTTCATTTAGGAACAAGAGTTACTGGCAGTAGCTGGGAAGGAAACTGCTTGCCAAATGTCTCCATAGGAAATTAAATAATTGAGAATATTCACTAACAAGAAAAAGAAAATAATTGCTCACATTAGGTTACAGACCCCAAGCATTCTGGATTTAGCTGCTTTTTCAGAAATAGCGGCAGTGATATCAGAATGTTCACTGGAATTTGTTACCTGGCAATGCCAAGAGAAGACCCTCTGGTTGGCTGGGAAAACTTCAGAGAAGAAACACAGCCCTTTCCAAGACAAGGAAGATCTGCAAAGAAAAACGGGGTCTTCTAAAACATCTCATGTCATTTAGCATAATGTTAATCTGTTCAGTTCAAACTGTGCTGACTTTAAACAGAGGAGGAACGTCCACTCCATCCCCAAAATGTAATAGTCCTATTGGCAAGAACTGTGCCTGCATTTGGATTGGGATCAGGGTTGATTCCCATTTGCATGCAATATATCTCCCCCCAGCAGAACATTACAAGAACATGGGAAAGGAAGGAACTTGGAAAGTTCACTGCCCCATGATGATGACAGCCTTCTGGAAGCACAGCTTCCCCGCTTTCAGAGGGCTGGGAACTCCTTCATGATCCCCAGGCTCCTGACACTTTTGTAGCCCGCAAGCAATCCATCCTGGCAGCTGAGCACTGTAAAACAGAAGCACTGGGTTTAGTCAGCTCCATCCTGGTGCTGCAAGTGGGACACAAGCATCCTTTACAAGCCCTGGGGATGAACTCGCCCCACTGTGTTGAACAGCATCCCACTGCTAGGAACCAGGGAGGATCAGGATTCCTGGCTGAAGGGCTTGTCTGAGGGCAGACCAGGGAGGAATGGCAGAAATCAGTATTTCTGAAGGTGGAGGAATTTTAGGGGCTTTCCTTTGGGAAAGAAGATTTTTTTTCCCTTCAGAAAATTACTGAAATAGCTGAGGAGAGGAGAAAAAGACTCGAATGAGGGTTTCTGGATGCGTTTCATTAGATGGTTTGAAAGGACAGAGCTTTGTTGTCTGTTTGTTTCCTTGAAATAAAGCCAGTGTTTGTTGAGTGGCTGCACTGTGCTTAGGCTGGAGGGGGCAGAAACCAGCTGGTGTGTCGCAGAAGTGGTCAGCACTTCCCAACTCCCTGCTTCATCTCAGCTGTGCTCTCCAGAGCACATGAATTTCTCTGGGTCTCATTCACCACCATGTCCCTTGTGAAATGCAGAGACCCCAATTCAGGCCACATCTTGCCTCGTTTTTTTTGCAGGCTCTTGTTCATTAAAACTACATCACAATTGAAGCATACTTTTTTTTTTTTTAAATTAGATTTTAAAACTTTTATGAGAGATTCAATCATTCTGAAACATTTCTTTATGAATAACAACAAAATAGAGACAGTGCTACCCCTTGGGTGTAGGCTTTTTACGTCACGTGGCAAAACTCTTTGCCTGCACAGAGATATATCAGGTTTTGGCATTACTACTGCATCCACATTCACTGCATTTTCTGTTTCTGAATGTGAAAACATGGGCATCACCTGCAGAAACAAGAACATGCACGTGACTATCAAGCGTGAGCTATCAAAAGCCCATGTTCATACTTAATGAATAATATTACATGGCTCTATTTTGTTAAACTAGCTGCTTTGTGGCTGGAACAATCACATTAGTCTTTCACTTTTGTTATTTTGAAACAGAGACACCATCTTCTCGCTTCTTTCCATTTCCCCTGTTCCTTTACAAATCCCAGCGGGCAGACACAGATGACACATGGCTTTGCCATTTGTTTTATTCATAATCAGTATGAAGTTGTCTGGAAAAAAAAAATCACACGTATGCCTGGGGGACGTACTTAGTTAAGAGACTGCAGTATCATCCAAGGCAATGGCAGACAGCGAGGCTGGAAATGAGGCCAAAGAAGAGAGAAGGCTACTTCACAGAAAATCAGACAAGATGCTGCCAAATCTGCTGAGCAAACGCTGAAGGGAGAAGAAATAACTTCTGTTTAGGAAGAAGGGCCAACAGATCCCGTTTACCCAAGTTCTGGAATCCACCTGCTTTGGCAGGGGGTTGGACTCGATGATCTCTGGAGGTCCCTTCCAACCCCTACAATTCTGTGATGCTGTGATTTTAAAATCCACAGCTACTGCAGGGAACATTTTAACATTTTCTTACAGAGCACACATATAAAAGTCCAGCTTTTTCCTTACCTGGATTGCAAGTAAAATATTACCTACTGTTTACTGTCCATTTCTCAGGGTTGTAGGGGAAATTTATACATGGCCTCCCACCATACCCATCCACTGCACAAAGGGGAGACCTTCAGATGCTGCACAGCTTCAAGAAACACCAGCTTTGTTGCCAGGCTCTAAAGGAACTAGAGATCGATGCTGTTTGCCCTGTATATCTTCTGTTTTTAAATGACTCAAATCCTATTTGCACATTTCCTGTCTAGGGGTCTACTTGCATGGTTTTCCAACTATGTACTTTTTTTTTTCTATCCAGAAAAATCTCTCTTGGCAAAAACTGTTAACATGTCTGTATTTGTCCAAGATTTTTGGACATTTATTAGCCAGGTTAGAACAACAGCTCGGTGGTTCCAACCAGCCTGTTGCTTTTCAGCTCTGTACATTCGGATGGCTAAAATGAAGGGCAGTATGCAGCAAGTCCTACCTGCCGTAACTGTCCCTGCTTCTTCATCTGAAGAGAAACATGGACATGCTGTAAAGGTGACCCAATACTCATCTTCCTCATTCATCTCTTTCCTATTTGAAAACACGTGCCCACATCTGGCCACATGCCCTGAAAACATTTCCTCCCTACACAATCACATCCACTTTTCCTCCTGTTTACACCATTTTCTGCCAGCTTAGTGAGCAAAACTGGCTCATCAACAGGTCAGACACACACACAGGAGCGAACAAAAGTGAAATAGGTGGGTCTGTCCCTTCCTTCATGGCAAACAGCTTTTAGGTTGACACCATCCGCCCCCTAAATATTTTGAATTGCTCCAGGGATGAACCAGGAATTGAATTCTGCCCCCAGCAAGTCGTCTGCTGCTCTCTACAATGTGCTTTGAGCAGCATTATTTTGAAGAGCTGAACAAACAGGCACAAAGCAGCCTGCGCTGAATAAACACACGTTTACAGGCAGCAAGATGAAAAGCACTGGCATGCACACCAGGCTCCCACATCCATGCAGTTGCTGCAATAGTAGAATAAGGGAGAAACAGTGCAAGACCCTTCCTTTTGCACCAGCACAAAACAATCCAGCATGTACAGCATATTCAACTATAGCAGCACGTGCAGCAGCAGCATTTGTATGGTACAGACCTATAATGTTAAGGCTTGATCGTGGTCTGTAAACGGTCTGCGTATTTTCAAAACTGAGTCTAACTACCAGATAAGAAAATAAATACATAAATTATATTGCAAAGAAATTGCCTACAAAGCAATGTTTGAAAGGAATATTATTTATATTGCAATGCTGAGCACTCAGAAATTAGGAAATGCCAGATTTACGGCTTCTTGTGCAATTTTCATGGCGTGCCTGCTTAGGAAGGCCAACTTCCTTTAGATTCGAGGCCTTGTTAGCATAAACTAACTTGTACAAAAGCAATTTTAACCTTTTTATCCTATTCATTTGATGCCAACTGTTTTTGGAAAAAAGCAGGCCTTTCTGAGGATACTGGGGTTTTGCAAACCTAGTTTGGAATGATTATTCTGCTTCTGACACCACTTGCTGCTATACCATAAGATAGTGTCCAGATCACCTGTTTATTTGTGTCCTAACACACACGTTAGTTTGCCTGGATGGGACCTCTGAAATGCTAGCACACAGGATGTACACAGCATTCTGCAGGTGGGACCATGGTGGTTTTACAGATACAGAGCCTCTCCCACCCACAGTATGGCACCTTGGTCAGAGAGCTTGTGCTGTTCCCACTGGGGTCTGCTGCCCTCTGTGCAGCATGAGATCCCAACAGGAGTTACCAAAATGATCCGACTCAATGAAGGTGGCAGTGACCTCCCAGAGGAAGAACAACGCTCACTGCTCAGTGAAAAATACTCACATTGCTCTTGCTTACCAATGAACTCTAAACAGATCTCTGAAAATATGACCTTCCACAGCTACAGCTGTCCTTCCAACTGAAGTTCTTACTGTTCTTCATCCCGCCTTCCAAAAGTCAGCGTCACTGTGTGAAGTCATGTGAAAACCACACTGTTCAGTTCCATCCTCCTTTAGGAACATCCTTATCTCACGAGCACACGTTTTTCAAGACAGCAACTAACAAGTCAACCTGAATATTACTGCACTGTTAAATCTGCATACGCGTCTTTTTCCATATAAATTCTATGAAAGGATGAAGTAGAAATAAACATGGCATGTGATATCGCAAACACTCTGCCTTTAGGAACATGACATCTTCTCAGAGAGAATCCCCAATCCCCTGGGCATCTGCTAGCCCTCCTGGGCAGCTTTTGCTTACAGGTTGGGCAACACTGCACCAAGACTATCTAAAAGAGGGTAAATCTCAACTGCATTGCCTTTAAGTACAAATTGCCTTTAAAATATATATATATATATATATATATATACCTCAGAAGCATTTAAGTTTTTTGGAGCATGAAAACACTTCAGAGACAACTAAACACAATATTCAGCGTAACAGCAACAGAACAGCATATAGATTTTGCTTGCTGACCCCAGAGCCGAGCTCAGCTCCTGGCTGCAGGGCCACGTGGGTGATGTGAAGCTGCCCAGAGCCCATGCAGGCTTTGCACCAGGGAATGAACTCCGATTCGGACTCGGCTCAGATTCTTATCACATTTCCTGTAGCTTGCAGTGAAATTTGAGAGAAGCAAGGCCTACCAGAGCGGGGTCGTGCACAGTGAAGTCTGTTTAAACAACGTTAGGTTCAGCATAATGATTTTGTGTGATAGCAACGGAAAACAAGGCAGCAGTCTCTAACAAAAACAAGCCATGACTTCAACAGAATGAGATTTTGTTCTGTTTGCTGCAAACCTAGGTATGAGAAGGTGAATGTAACCAAAGCAGGGAAACCTGGACCTCAGTTAGGAAATACATTCCCTATCTTCTCAGGAGGTCAGCATGGAGAGCTTGGGAAGGGACTCAGAGAACTGGATGCTGTGCACAGCTGCCACTCCACACCATCTCACGGGGCTGTGCTCTTCACTGTGGGGTTGACTGAGCCTTGAGCCCAGCCGTGGCGGAACGGGACGCGTCCCACATGATGGCTGTGACACCACCAAAGGGCAAATCAACTGCTACCTCCACAGCAGCCACCTCCTCAGGGTACTGCCCTGAGGCAACCGCCCTAACTGCCCTCCCTGGTGCAACTTCCCGCCCTGAGGTAACAAATGGGCGCCATGTTGTGCCACTGGGCTGTCATGGCTGCCTGTTTCCCTGTGACCAGGCACACCAAGGGCTGTCTCCACATCTCCGCTCTCATCCTTGTCTGTGGGAGCACTCCAACTCTCATCTCCTACCCTTCTCACACAACACACCGGTGTGTCTGTTCCTCCACAGCCCCTCTGTCGCCATCTCCCCCCTCCTCCTCCACATGCTTCTCCGCATTACTGCCTCCCCACTTCTCCCTCAGCCCTCGCAGCCCCCTCACAACACCCCAGCCCTCAGCTCCTTTTCTCCACAGTCACCCCGTATTACCATCACAAAGAGACACTCTTCTACGGCTCTTCACGTTCGCAGCAGGCTGTTACCAGTAGGAGGGAAGGTAGGTAACTGCTATCTTCATTCCTGAGCCAAATTAAGCTCATCGGACCACCTGGGCTGCAGAGAACAGGCGCAGTGCTGGCCCCACAGGAGATCCACCCCCTGCCTCGAGCAGAGCTCAGGCCCGGCTGCAAGAAAGGCCCCTCTGCACCCAACGATAGGAAATAATAACGAGCACTTGTTTTCTGCCCTTAAAACAGGATGCTCTCCATACGTATGGCAGCAGGTGATCTCACTTAGGGGCTCTTTTCTCCAAGGACGGGCTGTTCTCGTGGTCCTGGTGCAGCTGGGCTCCCTGCTTGGCAGGGTCATCCTGCAACGGCACTGGGAGCTCTGTATCTGCCCAAATATGCTCGCCTATGTTTACACGGAGGGTGACGGGAAATAAATGTTATTCTGGTTCCCGTTGGTTACTGTTTCAAAATATTACTAGATTTTTATTTTTTAAACTGTGGAAATAAATACCCCAAATATTTGAGTGTGTATAGATACACGTACCCACACATATAAACAAGCATATGTGCACTGTACTCTGAGCACCAGCTGCGTGCTGCAAAATATACCAAAAAATAACGTGCTTCTTATGAATCTAATAGATACTTCTGTTTTAAATTCCTCCGAAGACTGAAAAAAATAACCCAATTTCATACAGACTGCAGCATGGGAGAACATTCCTTTATACCCAGAGGTCAAAGCTCATTAATCAACTGCTGTTATTTCCCTCTGCAGGAGCAGATAAACCGCAAGTGTTAGGGTACAAATCAGAAAATGAGGGCAGTACCAGGTTGCCAGTTTGAATAGTTATGACATTCCAAAATGTGTTGCACTGTTAAATGGGAAATAAGGGACACCACAGATGCTTCTAATAATTCCAGTTTCAAGTCAGTTTTCCCTCCTTTGTCTTAAAAAGCTTTTGATGTGTAGTCACAATATTGTCTCTCTCTCTGTTTTTAATAATTTTATATTACCTCAGCAATATAACTGTCCTGAAATATACTGAACTTTAATCTCTGAGAGATCAAACAGGAAGAAATACGACGGGATAGAGAGTGACTGAGTTGGGGGCAATACTCTCTCCCCCTATAAAAGAAAGCCCACAGCTAGATAAAAATTGCTTCTCGGATTCCACAAACGTCACATCTTTAAGAGAGGATTTCAGGCCCACAGAGAGAGCAGACTTGGGGCGACAGAAAAAAAACCAACACAGAGCCATTGAAGATGCAGCCAAAAGCAAGCATGCTCTCCCGATACTTGAGGATGTGGTTTGTGTGACTACATGCTGTAAGATTGGTCCCAGCACCCTCAGACCTCCTCCATTTAGCACTGCAACAGCCGAGAATCATTTGGCTACTACCCTTTCACTGGAATAAACGTGCTGGCTCTGTCTCAAGCAAAAGAAATATCTGGGACAAAGGTATGAGTTTACATACCACAAAGACATTGTGATGTCTGGGGGGGGGAGAAGGGAGGGCGAATTTAAGCCAGTATCAGCACACAGATCCTATGGGGCACAAAGGAGGTGCTCCAAGGAGTCACTTCAGAACACAGCCAGTTCCCCTCCAAAAGGCTTTTGTTCTCCATGAGCTGAGCTTCCAGCAGACAGAAGCCCAGCTTCCCTGATTTTCCACTGAGGTTCTCCAGAGGAACCAGAGGCGGTGAAATGCAGCTCTGCATGTCTGCTCACTCTATTCCCTGACCACAGAATGATGAATTCCTATTCTAAAGAAATACTGGTTAAAATATATTGTGACATACAGTGAAGATGGTGGGGTTTTTTTCCTGGCAAATAATAACAGTGCTGCAATAAACAGTGTACTAAAAAGACTCTTTTTGGTTATCGTTAGCACCTTGGAACTAAAGCCAATTTAATCTCTTTTGAATAAATATGTGAATGTCTCTTTTGGCTGCCTTGGGAACCTGCTTTATAACAATCCGTACACATGCATCAAAACTGTTTATGAACTTTCCCAAATGTACAGCTTGAAGCTTCAGGCTTTTATCGAGTTCATTAAAATCCCTAAAGACTCCAGAAGCTAAAAACACTGATTCAGACACTGCTAAAATCAGTGCAAAGACTCCTATGGATGCTTCCACAAGGAGCACTGAGAAGCTTGTTTTCTGCAAGTGATATTACCACCACGTGTAAGTGGCTCTTGCTCATCACCTGCAGCTCTGCAACGTTCATTAATTTCTAATTAATACATATAATTTGCAAGCAGTTGTTGTACTCTCTTTTTGCATGCGGGTCATAAAGTCCCAGCTACCTTAGTGCTATGCACTGATTGTAAGGGCATACTGAAAAGAGATCCTGCCAACGAGCCAAATCCCTTCTGATAAATACACTAACTGGAGCCAATAGATATGGAAGGCACTCGTTTCATAGAAATGGTCCATAGGGAGCAGCATGTGTTTGTACTTCAGATAGTTTTCGTATTGCCTGCCATACTGTCAGGAGTGTTTTGAGTTAGGTGGACATTTTAAAGTTCTTCTGGTGAACGTAGGTTACAGAACAATACTGGAACAATAAGCAAATGTAATAGAGTATTTCCAAACCTGAAACTTTCTTGGATATCCTTATTCATGCAAAGCAAATAATAGATTCCTTTTTGACAATTTCTCATGCTCTGGATAAACATGTACTGGTATTTCTGAGTTTCCCAGCTCAAATTTCCACACAAGTACTTCTCTGCCTTACCTTCTGCTTTCAATCCAGATGATGCAGAAACCCTCTATAATAGCTCCTTTGTGGGAACAAAGGATACAAATCTTCATTTCAGCCTCCACATTTTGGTCTTTAAATCAGAAAATATTTATTCTCTTTTAATGAAATATAAGCTAACCCGGAGAGGATGAGATTCTCCAGATTGAAGGCTTACTGATCAGTGTTTATTCAGAGTTTTACTTCCAAACCTCTAGAGCTCTCAATCCATTATTACATTTCCAAGTCTTGGCTGTCCTATCGCTTTGAAGGAAGAAGGTAAGATGATTCTAGCATTTAGCAACAGCAATCTGGAAAATTTCCTCTTCCTTCTTTTGCATTAAAATAGCTTTCATCTGTAGGTCTGCATTCCCACCTGAGGAGCAATTTCTTAATTTCTGGCAGGTTCTCTTCTTTACATTATCTAATCGGTTTCTAGAAGATGGTTTTCTTTTTCTCCCTCTCTCTGTGATGAATTCCTGCCTCTCTGCTCTAGCATTTGTTCCCTTAGCAGCATTTGTGAGCCAAGACCGTGATTTCAGCCTCAGTCAACAAACTTCAACCACTGAGAGAGAGAGGAGGGCAGGAAGAGGTCTTCATAAGAGGTTTCAGGTGCATTGTGCAGTGCTGGCTTCCAGCTCCTAACCGTGAGTCTAAAAATATTTTAACCTTAAGGATACAGCTTGCTTTGAAACAAAGGGGAACAAAGCTGAACTGAACTGTGAGTGAGCTTTTGTGTTTGAACATAAAACCACAAGGTGTGTCAGGGACTATTCCCACTGCTGCTAAGCATTAGGTTACTGCTTTCCCACTCAGGTGATTAAAGTTAAGTATGCAAATTCACAGCTGTGCCCACATAGATAAGACGCAGTCCTGTGGGAGCTAAGCATGCACAGCACTGATGTAAGCGTGGTTTGGCTTCATCGTGCCTCATTCTTGTCTTTGGCATCACGTCCAGCATGTTCAAATTTGTCCCAGTGGGTCAGACAAGCCTTGCTGTTCCATCCAGCAGAGGCCAGCTGCTCAGGTGCCTATGAGCTGGTTCTGCTGCTGCCTCTTCCAGCCTGCGAAGGTTCAAAGAGGGCCTCCTGGAGATACTTTCATTTTCTTCATACATTTATTGACAGCAAATACCTTGGTATCATTGACCGTGATCTATCAAGATCCTTTTCAGCAGTGTTTTTCCACATACATCATGTCATCCATGATGCAAAGATTCTTTCTTCTCCACTGACTTCATTTTCAGCACGTACTTTACCAAAACTTTTGCATAACCACATAACCTGAGGACCACAAACCTGGCTGGCTGCACAGAGTTTCTTCTTTTTCTCAAGCATGATACGTACAAAGTGGCAGGCTAACTTTCGAGTTGGAAACTTCAGTCCTTACAGGGATAGGCTAAGGAAGCTCATCATAAAACACAGGCGAAAGAAATCATTTTTCTTTCCCAGTGTACTTCATGCTTAGGATGCAAAATAATTGTACATCCACTTGAAAGAGTACGCAGCAGGAACACAAAAAAAATGCTTCAAGAGTGACAATACAGTACTGTTCACTGAACAAGACACGAGTGAGTGCCACAGAGCTGTGGATATGAGTGAGAAGGAGCAATTCTCCAGCCACTGCTCACTTAAGAGCTAATGGGTTCGAGAAAAAAACACCTCATCAGTTCCTGTAAAACACCTCTGTTCAAAAGTAAGTTTTTAGCATTTGGGAGTCTGGTAACCTGACACAGACACAGAAGTTAATAAGATGTAATTATTGTCTGAATCTTCAGTCAAAATTAAATTTTACCTAACACGTAACATGTTTTCATTACTGATACAGATCTAAATTTGAACCACATGGAAGCTGACATCTCAGATTCATGAAGTATTCAGAAGTCAGAAAAAGTCCTTGCTGTATAATTACTGATCTTAACCTGCAAGTACAGCTTTGTGCCTGTGCAACAGAGGCAGCCTGGCAGCTCCGGATCCAGCTGCAATGCAGTGCACCAGGCGAGCTCACACCATGCAGCAGGACATACAGCTTAGGTACGGGTGCCTGGTAACGGGCTGCACTGCACCTACAAGATCACAGCATTGACAGCATCCTTCTCACAGTGCATCCATGCTATCCCTCTTCTTCTGTCAGCTCTGCATGGTCAAGCATTCATCTTAGCTTAAGACTGCAGATATTATTGGCAGAACTCTGGCTGGCTCGAGTGAGCCTTTGGGCAGCCTCCCATCCAAGCACATTTTATCTTGCTGCAAATACAAAACTTCTCGTACATCTTTTACCAAAATTGAGGATATACTGATATGATTATGTTAATACAACGTTTTAATAAACAGCAGCATAAAATAATCAGTGTTTAATATCATCTCTGGCATGTGAAATACAAAAATGCACATATCTTCGTTATAAAATAGCCTTTGTTATTACATTTTCATGCTTGCCTAATTGAAATGCCCGTAATTAATAAATCAATCGTCAAGTAATACAGTGATTAAACGCATGCAGTGAAAACAAAGAAAAATATTTGTATAAGGTAGTGGCTGAATATCACCATAATATATTTCAAGAACATCTACATCAGGGTAAAAATAAAAAGAAACAGACCAAGATATAAAATGCAGAGATGTATTTTCACTTCTGCTGTACAAAACATCATCACACTTTTGTGCAAAAAGATAAAAATAAAGTCATATTATACAACATTGTCAACTGAGCAAAGATCGTTTCCATTGTGTACAATAAAAAATACGATTCAGTACAAAAGAGAGACTGCGAAAAGTCGTTAAGGTACACAGCACTTCTGTAACTCAGTAAAGTGGTTTCAAATGAATATTGTAGATTGCTCATACCTGAATACATTTTAGTAATTAATGCATGTCATGTTTCTAGGATGAAAATTAATTCACATTATTAAAATTGACCGTAAATTGCTATCAACGGATCTGCTGCCTGATGGAATGCGAGTTTCCCTTCTTTCAGGGTTACTGGAGTCATAGTCACTGAAATTACGTATTGATCTGAAACAATAAATATTACTGGGAAAAACTGTCATATATAAAATTGTGGTTTGGAGCCTTTCCATTAAACAGTTGCATAGCAACAAAAGGATACACAATTTCCACTTTATCTACCTATAAAAATTATGAAATGTTGTCTTTCAAGAAGTTGATTCAGGTTCTGAAATTAAAGCACTTTAATTTCATTTCCTTTAAGGCAATTTCTTACAACTCCAGCCATCTTCAGCAGCCAATAGCAGACGGTTTTCTCAAGCTGATAACTCAAGCTATTGTGGCGTGTAAAACGCCCTTTTTGGCCTGAATCTGGACTCAGACTCCCAACGTAACACAAGACCAAAATCCTACCTGAAGGAATTTATCCAGCTCTCAGTTCGCATACTTGAAACATAATCCTCGACTGCAAATATTTTAACTAGCTATTGGAACTGAAATTGCACACCCAGTAGATCGCCGAATATTTGCATCTCCTAAAAAAAGAGACAAATATTAAAATACGTTTTCAGCATTAAAAAATTCCTGTGATTTAAACCACATCAGAGGCTTAACAAGCTGTGAAAAAGCGTATGATAAAATGTTCTTGCTTCAAAAAAATTCCCCCTTCCCCTCTTGGAGCTGTCGGTGGCACTTGGAGAAACAATGCGTCCATTCACAAAGCTGAGTATTCATACCACAAGGATCTTTGTCTGGTTGCTCTGCCCATCCTGTTAAGCAGTTAAACTTCACAGAAGATACTTGCTGCGATGTCTGTTAAACAACCAGAAGAATCTTTAATAAAATATTTGAATATAAATCTTTTCTACTACTTTCTAGTTTGTATCGTAAATAGTTATATTTACAAAGGCCTCACTTATTTACAATTCAGCTGAAATCATAGATTCATTAGGTCCGTGGATGCTCGAGTCTCCTAGTAGGGAAGACTGCTTCGAGTCAATTTTGTACGGTTTTTGAGTTTTGTTTCCAAAAACGGTTATACCGATTCCGCCCGGGTGACTGGGGATCGACATATGGGACAGCAAAGGGATGTTTGCCTCCTGGTTGGATCCTGACGATGGCAAACTTGTGACGTGACCCGTGCTGGTGGATCCGCTGGCACTGCTGGGAGATCGGCTCTTTGGAGGAGGACAGTGCTGGATGACCCTGGGCGGGCCCTGCGGCTGGTAGTGGGCGGCTGGGAAAGCGGCATAGCCTGCAGGGATCGGGTACCCGTTGATCGGGATGTACCGCTGGTTTTGAGGTAAGGGCGGCCCTATGAACCCGGCGATTTGGCCTTGCGCTATGCCTTGTGCTGGAAACATGTAGTTAGGGTACCTGGGATTACTCAGGTTACTGACGGGGCTTGCGCTGAGGGAAGTTGTCTGAGTGGTGGCGTTCCCACCTGAGGGGGTGGTAGAACTAGTGTGGCTTGACAGGCCCTCCCAGGAGCGCAGCCTGGCGTGGATTTCTTTGAATCGCGGCCTCCGAGAGGGCAGGTCGTGCCAGCACTCCGTCATCAGGCTGTACATTCGAGGAGGGCAGTCTTCAGAGCACGGCAGCAGCTGTCGTTTCCTGATCATCTCTATGACTTCTTGATTGCTAAATCCGTAATACGGCTGAAGTCCAAAGCTGAATATCTCCCATAAAACAACTCCGAATGACCAAATATCTGAATCAGAAGAGAACTTGCCGTACATTATCGCCTCCGGTGGCATCCAGCGAATCGGCAAAAGAGATTTGTTTTGAACTCTGTAATAATCTGCTGAGTAGATTTCTCTCGAGAGTCCAAGGTCTGATATTTTCACGTGAAGCTGTTCTCCAATTAAAATGTTACGAGTCGCAAGATCTTTATGGACAAAGAAATGGCTTGATAAGTATTCCATCCCTGCTGCAATCTGGACTGCAATATGCAGGAAATCCCCGTGGTCCAGGCTGGATTTTACAGTTCCATCCTCATCGCTGCTACACCCAACATCTGAGTGTGGTGATCTCATGATGAGGAACTCGTGCAGGTCTCCCTGGTTCATGTACTCAAAGAGCATGCAGACAGGCTGCTCCTGGGTCACCACACCTAAGAGACAAACGATATTAGGGTGGTGGAGCTCGGCCATAAGAGATGCTTCTTGCTGGAACTCTGCCCACTGCTGGGGGTTGTTAAAGTCTTTCAGTGTCTTGATTGCAATGAGCTGAGCATGGTCCATGCCTGGAAGGTAGAGGTGTCCCTTGTAGATTTTGCCGAAAGCACATTCACCCAGTTCTTCCATGAAACGAACAGCAGAGAGAGGCAACTCCTTAGCCTTGCTCTGGGAAAGAAATGACAGCAAGAAGGTCTTTTCACACAGGAACTCTGAAAACCATGCAAACCAACACTAGAGCTCCTTCCTGGGGCTGCACAGCCCTGCAAGATGCAAGTGAAAGCACAGCAGCGGCCCCTGCCCAGATCCATCCTGAGGGATGCCAGCATCCCAGCATCAGCACAGCTCAGGGCTGGAAGCTGCTTTCTCTTACTCTGAACCCTGTTCCAAACCTAAATTTCCTATTACTTTTTACCCTCTGCACAAGATCAGATAAAAGTAGTAAGTATGAAATATAAAAATGTGCAGGAACCATCAGCATTTCAGCAGAGGCATTTATATACTTGGGTTTGGGCATTTATATACTTCCAATTGAATGTGACTGATCTGAGGAATTGAGGCAATTCACATACTTCAAGCTAAGTGCACGCTGAAGTGCTTTCTGGGCCAGCGCCTACGGTTTTAGCAGAAACCTTTTTTTTTAAAAGTTCTGTTCTTGTAGCCAATTCTTTCTTGACTCTGCTATTAACCCTTCCACGTACAGGAGAGAACATTTCTGTTCACCCTTGACTGAGTGATCAATCCTAAAGCGTGTGGGACAGTCAGCTGGAAAAAGGAGATATTGGGAAAATGAGAAAGGGAAACTCTTTGAAACTCTTGTTGTTTGCTCTTAGGCCGTAAGGAAGTTGCATGACATTCAAGTATCAACTTCCACACGTGCTGTTAACCTACATGCAAACACAGCCATTTTGGGCCCTCTGTATCGCTACAGGTAGTAATTTAAGGCTAATGAGTTTGGGATCTACTTTTTTTGCAGAAGAGTGTAAACACGAGCGTTGCATTCCTGAAACATTATCGCTGCAGCTTTACAGTAGCAACAGAGCAAAATAACTCACGTTTTAAAAAATCATTTAGACGTGGCATCTCAGAAGAAACGAATTCTAATTGCACTGACCACTTTCAGTTTTTAGACAAATACTGCATAAATAATCATCACCATCATCATCATCGAGCCATTTAAGCGGGCAGCCAGTAGACTGTACGGTGATGGCAGGAAATTAGCTATATTGTTGAGGAACAGATGGTTTATATTATACAAATCCTTTAGGCTAAAACTTGTTTAGGTCTGGCATATTGTAAATTATATTTTAGTAATGAAAGTGAAATGACCTCTGTCTGACCTCGGGCAGGGTTTGTCTGTTTGAACCAACATAGTGGAAAACTATGAAAGAAAATGAAGTCATAAAGTTTTGGCAGGAAGGGCTCATTTCAAGTTAAGCGGTTATAAATCTGCTTAGTTTTTGTTTGACAAGTATTTGTCATACAGCGGTGTACAAAATGTAAAGAAGTGTAAAATACATATGAGGCAGCACGCCAAAGTAAACTGAGTACAAAGGCAGAGCAGTGGGAGCGAAGCCCCCCGCCCCTATCTCTGCATCGGCCCCTTCCATTAGGTGAATGACAGGATGAGCTCCGTTTATTGTATTTTTGGAAGGCAATTAAAATCCTTTAAAACTGAAGCGGCCTGAAATGCTAACATTTTTATTTGTCCGAGCAAACACGCATCCACCTCGCCTGGAGCTTCGAGCCTAGGAGTGGTTTTACCCCCAAGCTGACATTAATGCTGGATACGGTATTTAAAAATAGGATTCCACTTCCTTTCTTTTAAAATTTCGTTTGAAAGGCAATCAAAACATCTGAAACAGGCAGAGCTCAGTTTCCTAGTGGGAAAACACGGAATGAGCTTTCTGCACCATATGACTTGAAACGTAACAAGAAGACAGTGTGCTCTACATTTGCAAAATACTTTTGGGTAAGTTGCTTTCCTATGCAGCAGGCACGAGGCATCGGTGTGTCGGCAGCCCGGGAGGAAAATGGGGCCTTGTTCAAATGAAGCTGATGTTCCCATCATTTCCAGTTTGGTGAGGATTTTAGCAAAATATCTTTGAGTGGGGACCAAGAAGCAAATCCAAATTTATCAAAATACTCCACAGGGGTTGGATGCAAGGTGTAGTTGTGACACCTACCAAGTAAAATGTTTCTCTGCTATTACCCACACTTGGTTTTTAAGCAGGTGTTTTGTTATTAAGCAAGTATTAAGCATTTTCAGCTGCTCTAAGCTGTACGTGGAAGTTGAAATTAAGAACTGAAAAGGAAAAAGAAAGACAAATTTGCTGTGCAGACCAAACTCTGCCTGTCCACCCCTGCAGTCCCAGTATCTGTAACTGTTTAAAACAAGGAGCCTCATGTGAGCACTATGCTGTGCAACACCATGAACTTATACAGAGACCTTGCAGTGATCTCTGCAGTGTGGAAAGAGTACTTGCAACAGCAATGTTTGAACAAATGCAGCAAAATCTGAAGAAGCAACACTTAGTGTTCACACTGCTAACGCTTCAGTAAAAATCAGAATTTGGGTTAATTTCACTGTGTCATCTTTCTGCAAAAATAACAGCTTGTGCGAAGGCACGTCTGAGGGGTTCACACATCACATTCTACAGTTTCTAATTATTTGAAGATGTTGGTCTTCCCTGTGAAATGCTTCACCTCCCTTAAGCTGTTGTTGAAGAGAACTGGCACGGTGATAAAAAAGAAGACAATGAAATCTTTCCAGGGCGCTGTTCTGCCTGTAGGTGGCAGAAGGCATTTACAGCCCCGGGTGGGTGATCCAAGCAGGTTTGCACACTGGCTGCCCCTGCTGATAAACAAGGAGCTCAAGGTTAATCGTGCTTAAATCTTAAATGATTTTAAAAGCAAGCGCTTCATGAACCTGAGACTACAGCAAAGCAAAACAACTCTGGTAACAAGAGCAGCTCCACACCAGCTGTGCTGGCCAGAGCTGGAGTCAGATCCTTGGGCTCCGTTTCAGTAATTTCTCTTTTAACTGAGAGAATGGGTAAGCCTGAAAAAACAAGGAGCAAATCTTTCCAAAGTGATTTCAGCTGACTGAAGGTGACATGTGTCTACAGCAGACCCAGGAAAAAACTCTCTTGAGAAAATGCTGAATCATATATTTATCTGCAGTGACTTCAGAAAGGCCTCCAAAGAAGTAATCGAGAGGTACTTCAGGAATGGGCTGCTTCAAAAAGCTCCAGCTTCTATTTCTGCATACAGACATACAGGAATTACCACCACAGGTCCGCTCTCGCTATGCTGCTGCTGACAAGAAAAGTGCTCACCTGAAGTAAAGGCACCAGCAGAAACCACAAGCTGGAAATCAGTTTAACTTTTCAGCGCTGAATTGATCAAAGCATTGCACTCCCTGCCCTTACAGGCAGCAAAAAGTCAAAGCAGGAACGAGCTGTGGGCTCACCTTTGGTTTATAGGCGTTGAGCATCGACATCTCCACATTCTGCCCTCTGACGTGCTTTGGCTGTCTCTGAACTGGAGGGGAGGACGACTTCTGGTTGTTGCGACAGATGCAGATGAAGAAGAAGAGCAATGCTATGGCCAGGGGAATAGTAACACTTGGCACCAGGATATACAAGATTTCCATTTTATTCTTTTCTTTGGCATCCTTATAATCTAGTTTGGAGAAACACAAACAAACAAACAAACAAGCCATGAATGAAGTCTCCACGCAGCTGAACATGTCTCTGGGTCAATTAGGAGTGTTCAGGAGAATAAACTATTGCAATCCACCTTCTCTAATAGTAACAGAGCAATTCGTTTTGTTGAGTAACAATTCCCCAGAAGTACAGAGCAGCAGGGACACCAACCAGCTAGGAACCATTTCACTGCAGCATGTTGGTTCAAACCTCCTCACATCACAGGATAGCTGACTGCTGTCACATGGCTCCTGCTTGGGGTGTTTTGAAGCCATGGCTCAGTACAGCCCTACAGAAAAGTTTATTTCTAAAACAGCAAACGGAAGAAAGACTTCAGCAGGTTTGTGGGCAGCTGTTAAAAAGGACAGTTTCATCTCTCATCTATTTCCAGCCTCCCGTTCTCAGCGTTTCACTACATCTGTCTGCTAAGCCTCATGCTTGAATTGCTCCATGTTTCCCATATCCAAGTTGACAAACTTTTATGAAACGTATCTATTGCAGCTTGTGAGACAACTGAAAGATACAGTTGAAGAAAGGAGAAGAAAGCAGCAGCATGAAGCAGATGGAGACCTGGGCACTAGTTCATCACCTGAGCTACTTCAGTCAAAGGAGATTATTATTCTTATTAAGTAGCAGCCCCTGCCACGAAGCCTCATTAGGTTAATAGGTTTCTTGAGAGCCACCCCAATTAAATTCATTTCCCATTTAGGCATGTCCTGGTGAGACAGAATGCACAATACTTATTAAAATTCGCCTGAAATGGCTCTTTCAGCTCGTGCAAAAACATCAGAATGCAAGTCCCACTCGGTATTTGGGTTTTAATATGCTGATTAGCATTGAACAATTAAATTACTACTCACCTGATATAGCTCTATTTGTCTGTACTCAAAATAATAATGCCATACAACCCAGCTGTACAGCACGTACCATTTAAGGCAATGGTGAGAGGTAATTAAAACCCTTGTTAGGCTGGCTGGCTCAAAGAATTCCTATCTCATTTATTATCTAGTAAAATGTTCAAACCAGAGACTCCTGCAAGACAGCCAAAAGCGTTCTGCTTTCAGCTACTACACATTAAAAGACCAAAAAAAGTCCTGGGATCTCAAAGCCCATCTAGAGGGGGCCTTGCAAGCAGCTCCCCTCCAGCAACTCCTAATTACCCAATTATCCAGATGTGCAATGGAAGGCACGGGGCTGTGCCAGGTTCCCCCAGCTGGACCAACCCAGGCACCTGCAGCTCTTGGAGCAGACAGCCCAGGGCTGAGCAGGCCTGTGGAGCATCCTGACTGCTGCCTGGGTCCAGGTTATCTAACTTGAACTACTCTTGTGCAGTCCATCACTGTGCCTAATGAGCAAGAAAAACAGCAGAACTGAAACAGCATGAAAAGAGATAAAGGACTGAAAAGTGCATATGAATTTTAGAGAGGGTTTGTGATGCACATGATGATCCCAAACTGTCTGCCTGTCTCCAGTCTATTCTTTCACTAAAGACATAATTTAGATCCCATTCTGGCATCGATCCCCATCTTTCCATTAATTGAAAAAGACTTTGGCACATGTCTCACTGCAGGAATGTTCACAACCATAACCAGAAATAATTTCATTTGGTTCTGGCTATTGAACAGTAACATTAAAAGGTATCTCCTTTCCAAGGGAAAAGGTAATGTCACTGTCACAACTTGGAAGCAACACAAAATTGTGTGTGAAACTTTCTACTGTGAATTTCCAGAGCATTTCTGGCATGACCATGCAAATAGCTGTTATTTTTCTTAGCATGCTACAGGTACTGTTATTTTTTAATGCAGGTTAAATCATTAGGAACCATTTGATTAGGTTTGCAATCCGCTTCCTTTTAGAAGTCTTAGAAAAGGAGAATAAAATGTGATCTGAATCTAAGTTTTTTATTCCTTTTTGCAAGTCCAAAACGCAGCCAGGGCAGTTTGGTAAACACAAACCAAAAAGCCATTTTGTTTGGACTGAGGAGTCCAATGGCAACCTGGGAATCCCGGGATGCTCGGGCTGAGCTACCAACTCCAGGGGAGATATTCCTTACTAAAATATGTTCATGCCACTACTTGGCAGGGTCAGGTGGGGGCGAGGGAAAGGCTGAACCCCAGAGGGCGGTGGGCACAGCACCACCCCCAGGGCAGTGGGTCGGCCTCAGCTGCCGGAGCTCAGGGAGCACTGGGACACGGCTCTGCACAGAGCTGGGCTTGGTGCTGCTGTGCAGGGCTTGGGCTCGGCGCTCCGTGTGGGTCCCCTCCAACTACGGATATTCCGTGATAATATATAGGAAGTGCCTATGGTAAAAAAGCAATTACCACATGCCGGGACGTCGCAGATCTCGGACTTGAAATTCTCATCCAAGGTGAAGCACCACGGGGCGTCCTTCTGGTTGCCGGGGTTGCGGCAGTAGGAGTGCCCCCCGTTGAGCTCCGGGTACCTGATGGCAGTGAAGGTGTGTGTGTGCGGGTACTGCGAGTTCCACGGCTGGCACTGCCGCCCCGACCTGGTCACACTCACCGTGCCCCGGTAGTCCACCCCTGTGCTGTTGTAGCATTTGTGATCTGAAAGAGAAGATAACAGAAGGCAAGGATTTGCACGCTTCTTCTGGCCCGAGGCTGGTGAAGCCAGCTCAGGAGCACGGGCTTCCAATTTGCTGCGGCCGCAATGCGGGGCCTGCTTTGCATTCACATTCCTGGGCGGATTTGAAGCTTATGCTTCTGTAATGAAAACAGCTTATGCCAAGAGTTTTTAATATAAGATACACAAAAGAAGTAAAAACTACAGTAGGAACCTGAATTGCAGCCATTATTTTCGTATGAAGGTGGAGAGTTTGTGGAAGCCATGTGTTATACTTGGTTATTCAGATGTATAAAGGTTGGGAGCAGGCTGCAGACCTGCCTGACTGAAGGCTGAGTTCAGTGGCTAAAGTAGGTAGGGACAGCCCTGCATTGGACGCTAGAGCTGCAGGTAAGCACCCTGGAGTTGCACAGGGAGATTGAAGCTGCCAACATTGAACATCCTGTCCATGGCAGGGGAGTTGGACTTGATGACCTTTACGAGTCCCTTCCAACTCAAACAGTTCTCTAATTCTCTAATTCCCCAGTATTCAAATGCTTATGCCGCCATTGTTTCCCTCTACTTATTAATTACAAGAGGTAAGAACCAAATTAATGGATTTTGATGTAAGTACGGGCGCAGCTAAAGGAATCACAGAAAAAATATTTCTGCATTTAGCCCACGCCAGACCGGTGTGGGCAGAATTGCCCTAAGTGGTAAAGCACAGTGCCTTTGCACTTTCACAGCTCAGCACTAGCGCCAGCGCTGAGGCACAAGCAGCTTCGCCCCCCTCACCATCACATTTTCTGCATGGACATACAACCACTTTTCACTTACTTTTATTTATGGGATCTGCCATGGGAATCCCAATCCGAATACAATTGACGGCTTCCGGGCTGTCTGGCTGGGGAAGATCTTCACAGTTGGGCAGCTTTAGTCTCATCAGAATCATGGGGTTGGATCTAGCAAAGATGTACTCGGTCTGACACAGGACGTTTTCCAGAATTTCACACTCGTCGCGGCACAGGTCCCGGGGCTTGGGAGCTGGGGAAGTCTCATCGCAGTAGGGGAAGGCGTAGTGGCAGAGTGAAGGAATAGCAAACTGGGAGCATTTATCCGACAAATGGCTGGAAGTGCCAATCATGGTGAAGGCAGCTGCAAAATATACAAGGGGATTTTACCTAACCTGGTGGGAATTTCACTCCCGTGCTTTCGCCTTCCCAGCGCAGCCCTCCCTTCCCACTGTGGCTATTACTTTCAGAGATCCAGGTGACGAACAGACCTTCCAGAAATACAGAGCACTAATTGCATTAAAAGTTATTAACGATGCTGATTTCGCTGACAGAGAAAACACATCTGGTTTTCAACGCTGGCCTAATGTTAAGCACGTTACCAAAACCCAAAATCTAATTATACATTATTTCCCCAAGTAATTTATAATGGCTTGAAAAGTCACTGGATATTTGGATATCTTTGGCCCAGCAAGTGAAAATCAAAGCCCTTGCAGGCTGCACAATGACAAAACTCCCCAGAGGCATTCAAGGCCAGGCTGGATGAGGCTGTGAGCAACCTGGCCTACAGGGAGGTGCCCCAGCCTACAGCAGGGGGTTGGAATTAGATGATCTTAAAGGTCCTTTCAACCCAAACCATTCTATGATTCCACGAAAACCGGTATCCGTGCTGAGGAGCTCACAGCAACTGAGGATCAGCAGCTAACAAAAAAAGGAAGCATTGCACTTTATAAAGCATTAGAAGCTTTTTGGAGGAAGTTTCCCGGGAAACAGACAAGTGCATTTTTTACCCACCTGTGATCTGATTTTCTATTTCACCTTGCATATGCAAAGACTCCATATAAATGGTCCGATTTCCAATAAACCGTGCACAAGCGATCCCCCGGTAGGGCTGGCAAAAACCATCCTCTTCGTACTCATCCCTGAAATCAAGCAGAAACACAAAGGGGTGAAATGTTTCACACGCGATTCTGCAACAAAACGTCTCCCCGGGGTGCTGGCGCTCGGATTCTCCGCGCCCGACGTGAGAGGCTCGCAGCGTTTGTCCTGCAGCCCAGCGATTCGTTCTGGGGATGCTGGCGCAGTGCAGAGCCTGCACGCCGTCCTCGCCTCCATTAAGAGCCTGTGATAAGGGATTATATGGTCTTTAGGTGGTGCAGAGGGCACGGCGCAGGCTTTGCATCCCCACAGCGCCGCAGGTAGTTTTCACGAGCTCACAAATGATTCTGAAGTGAATATAAGGAGCACGCAACATCCTGAGTGTTCAGCTGTGTGGTAAAAATGGGTATCGCTGAACCAAACCTGTCTTTTCACAGTGATGAGCACAGCAGGAAGAGTTACACTGGCAGAGACAGAGTTAGAAGCGAATATGAAAATCACACTCCTCCCAGCCCCCAAATAGGAAATGTTTCCTCAATCCTCCACCGGTGTGGCAACAATTATTGCTAAAACAGAACCGCAGCTAAACCAGGAGTTAAGAAGCCAGATTTCTTTCATTAGGTGCTTTGTTTTATACACTGTAGGAGACATTCAATGCATAAATCCAGATGTGAAATTATTTGCCAATATTCTTCAAACAAAGCAAAGCAAGGAAATGACTAAGCCTCTGAAGACCACAGCAGGCACCGCTCACTTTGAGCAGGTAAGGCACAGCCCGCTGCTGGCACACAGCTTTATGGCGGTTTCCACGAGGGGTTTGCAGGCGAGAATCTGCCCTTTCACTTTCTCACTTTGAGAACCCAGTTGGTGACATTTGGGACCCACCTCCCGAACAGACACCTCGGCTCTGCTGAGGTCACGGTGCAGGGAGAAGCTTAATGAATCATTAATATTTTCTGCTATTCGTGCCAATACCCACATAAGACAGCTCCTATACGGCTCTCAAGCGAGGAAAAGTGATGCTGGAATTCCCTCAGGTATGATCATAGCTGGCTTAGGCAACAGGTTACTTACTTTCTGTATTTCTTTCCCCTAAATTCATCCCCCCCCACAGACACAGAAAGAGTGACAGCACAATCAGACTACGCTGCTAATAGGGGAAAATCACATCTTTTTTAATCAACTCTGCTATTAGGTTTGACAAAAGCCACTTTCATCCCCTCTGGAGACCTTGGCTGTGAGAGCTTGGAAATGCAAATGGCACATCCTGCTTTGAAGTCACCCTGCATTGTGTGCGGGGCTTAGTCCAGCCTGGCTCCCATCGCCCTGTCACTAATGGGATTAGAGGGCAGAAGTGCTGGGATCACCCCTTAGCACACCCCACACACCTCCCGGCTCTCTGCAGCTCCTGGACCGTGGGCCCGAGGCTCCCACTGGGAGCACTGGGAGTGGGGATGGAGGAGAGGTTTGGATGGGAGGTGGGAACCTTCCACAGCCAACTGCCATGTGCTGAGAGACGGGTGGGAAGGGGCCCAGGTGTCACTGGATGGCGGTCCCAAGATGTTCTCAAGGATACTGGAAATTGGAGAGTGAAGGCATCTTCTCTAAACTGCCAATCGATCTTTATTAACGAGAGCAGTGGCAGGCTGAGATGTGCTGGGTAGAGCACAGCCAATGCCAACAGGCTGGCCAGCACTGGTGATGCAGACACCTGAGCACATCGCTGTGTTTCTGCTCAGTTGGGTATGGCCAAAATCCTCCGCTGGTTCCTGAAAGGCCAACAGCTGAAATGCACTGAAAAGCAGAGCAGTTACCCCAGGTTCTGGAACCCAATGCTCCATCTTCTAATCAACTAATCCCCAAACAGAATAGAACTCATTACTTATTAACAATTCCAATTATTTTTTGAATTGTATTATAATTTTATAGGAGATTTAACTCAAGGACTGCACCTAACAACAGCTGCTCTTACAGACAACCAAGCAGCACAATTTAAACACTCAATTAGAGAAGACAAAATCAGGAGGAATGCAGTTAACATCAGCAAAGCAAATTCCCCTCACCCTGAGGTTCGCCTCTGAACTAAAGAAGATTGAAGCGCAATGGCTGCAGTGGAACGGCTTGCTGGTGAGCAGGGCCACCCGCTTACCTTGATGGAAATGCCCCGAGGAACAGGATTTGGGAGATTATCTCAGGAGGTGAAGATCAGAGGAAAGAGGAGAGCTGAGATCCCAAAGCCTCTGCATGCCACAGCGGGATTTGCAGAGGGACGATGGAAAACGAGTGGCTCAGATGGAGGCACTACCTTGAATTGTCTTGGAAAACGGCTCCATGATGGGGCAGAAGGAAAAATCAAATGGAGTGGGAGCAGCAGAGTGGGACAGAGCTCTTGCCTGGCCTTAGCACATCTGCACCTCCTGCTGCCAGCTGGCAGCTGCCTCTGGCTGGCTTTAAATACAGAATGGGTGGAGGCCGAGGCTGCCGATTCCTCCTACGTAACCCATGCGATGCACACCTCCGTGCTTCATGGTCCTGATATGACCCCACCCACAGCAACATGGTGAGTGGCTCAACAGGAGTAAGATAGGAGCCATTCTGCAATTAACATGGTAAAAATCAACAGACAAGCTTAAGTCCTAATGAGAGAGAAGACAATCCATGCCTGTGGGCACTGCTGACTGGGGACAGACACCTGAGCACGCTGCCCCACCTCCTGCACATCCCACACCTCACCACGACTACACAGAAGAAGGAAAGCAGTGGATTTGAACGCCTGACAGAAGATAGAGCACTTAACTGTTTTAATGTTATTTCTTTTCACATTTGGTTTCCACTCTGTTTGCTAGACCAACCCTGATGTTTACCTTGGAGCTTGCCCATCACTGTCAGATCCTGCTGCAGCTTCCCATGCTCCAGCACTTCTACCTCCGTGAGATAACAGTGCCACAGATTGAGCTTACACTGTACTCAGGTGTCCTCAAATATCTGATTGCACAAAATCAAAGTCACAGCACAAAACAAAATTGCCAACAACTGAGAAAGAACTCACTGCGGTTCATAGGTTCACACCAACAGCAGGCCCAGGAACTCAGTTTAGTGAAGTTTTGTTACCAGACTTTACTATGAACGATTGAATAAATTCATAGAAAAGCTAGACCTTCCGAGATCATGTTGCATTTATTTTCATTACATCCAATTTATTGAAGTTAAATATTCCAAAGATGGTGTAATTGTGCTCCACGCCCCATGGATTTCTCTCTTTTTTTTTCCCCCAGCTTTGAGTAGGACTTGCATGACTATTTGATGAGAAAGACTCACAAAACCATTTCTATATGTTTTTGGGCAAACGAGAGATGGAGGACAAGGCAAGCCCAGGTCCCAAATGCTTTGAATGTCCGAAGAGAAGAGATAGGAGCCTCACTCTCCCTTCTGACACTCTTTACAGCACTGGCACACTGCTATATGCACTACCACAGTGAGGATTTACAAAAAGCAGCAAGGAAAAGACACGGTAATGTGCAGTGACAGTGGAAGATGGTGATGTAAAGCCAGCAGGGGATTAAGGCGTGTGTGCAAAACCTGTTTTAGGACCACTAATAGGTATGAGGAGCGACAGCAAATAAATGCAGCATTATCTCTGAGATCTACCCAGTGGAGAAGGAATAGCGCTGGTTCTGTGTGAAGGCTGTCCAGACAATTTCTCATTTACAAAGTGAAAGGCATTTTGTCTTGCTTAATTTTTTATTTTTCTACCACAGCACTCAACTACTCACAGCTGTTTATCTAAATAATTTATATCCAGCAGCAGAGCAGTGATGGGAAAACGCAGCCAACACTGCCCAGCTCAGACAACTGAGTGCTTTATGCCCTTCTCTTCCAAGGGAACACTGCTCGGTCCCACCACCCCTGCAGACCCCTCAGCAGCTGCCCCACGAGGGCCCTGCTTGCTGCTGAAACTTGCACTGACACATCTCACATCTGCAACCCACAGCCTGGCCGATGACGGTGCTGCTTTGGAGGAGCTGAGTTCGTAACAAACACTGATGGGCAACAGAGTGGAGGGAAGAAATTTGCTCCATAAAATTTGGCAATTAATTAAAAGGTGTATCAATAAATTTTTATTACTACATGTATCAAATACACCCTCTGTGCATGCTTAAATGCTGTATAAATTATTTTACATTGTCAAATAAATTGTGTTCTGTTCCATACTCGTGTTCCAGCTTTGCTCAGAATAAAAGGTACAGAGTTTCTACTTGGCAGATATCCCTTAAAGCAAACAGATGAATAATATTCTGTCAGACTTTCCAAAGAGCAAAAACCCATTGCTTGTGCCTTTGAAAATGGGAACGTATTGGCTCTGTTTCATAACAGTACTTCAGAAATGGGAAGGCTGCATTTTACTTTGTAAAAAGAAGAGAACTGCCCAGACTTGCACGTCACTGTGTAATTTAAGAAAAAGTTCTGTGTAATATAAGCTATTGGCGTTTTGACACCCCTCTAAAGTCACAGGGCAGCTAGGGTTTAACCGGCTCACTAGAAACACAAGGGCGTAAAATACAAAATGAATAATGCTGGGTTTTGTCATCGTTACATTTGCAGAGTCCCACAGCACCACTGAGACACCTCTTTCCCAACCATAACCAAAAAATAATTCAACGTTCAAGTATGATCTGCCTGAGCAGTGCCTTCATTTACTTGTTACTTCTCTTCCCCACTGACGGCCGGTTCCGTGCGATGCCTCCAATCTGGACATGGATACAGCATCAGCAATGGATGTGCCTTTGGGCTGCTGCTCTGCAGGGCTCAGCGCAGGGAGGGCAGCCAGTGGCCCAGGCCAGCTCTGCGGCCACATGATGGCCATTCCCTGCTAAAATTGGGACAAACAGAGCTCCCTGGTCACCCCAAGTCTCCCAGTCACATGGACACGTCACTTGGGGCTGCCAAACATTGCTCTCACCCCCCTGCTCACTTCTGGTCAGGGATTTGGGTGCTGGAAGGCAGCTGGAACTATAAATGGTTCTGCTAACCAAAGGCGGGCAGCAGTGCGGAACCCACAGTTTGGAAGCTTAATAAAGTAAAACTCCCACACAATTAATCTCTTGGCAAGGATGTACCAATTCACAACTGCATGCTTTTTTTTGTCACTGTAAGGAAATTTTACAGTGTCTCTACCCAAATCATTCATTTTTGCAAAGCAAAAGCTGCCTAGATGAGCTCAATACCTGTGGTCATGAACTGGATTTAAGTACTGACCAAAACCAACCGAATTATCTGGGATGTTGGCCTCTGGGATTCACTCTTTTTCTCCTCTTAAACACTCTATATAACAAGCCCTCCCTCCCAAACTCCTCTCGCCCAGGCAGTGGCCCCATGCACGGGCTGGGCGGTGTGCTGGCGCGGCAGCTGCAGCTGGTTAGGGAACGACCCTGGTAACAGTGCTTGGATCTTTCCTGGCACATCTGTTACATCATTATTCAAGATGAACTGCAAATCATATGCTCGCAGTTAGGGAAATGGCAGGAAACTTCTCGCACTCATGTTCTGTTTGACAAAGCTATTTGAGGGTTATGTTTGGAAGGTCGCTTTGTCCAAGTTTTGAGATGCGGGAGGAAAAATGTAACATGTTTTCGAAGAGCGGTCAGGCAGGATAAGATTACAAGTGCTAAGCGTTGCCTCTTGTAGCAAAGCTTTGTGCTGCACAGCCAAACACGCTCCTTCCCCCCAGACTCTCACGGAGCCACGATGATCTCACACACACATCCCTTATCCGCCTCTCATCAGGCATTAACCTTTAGATAAGGAGGGCTTGATGGAACGCTTGCCTGCTGCACACCATCATTCTGCTGCAGCCATTCTGCAGGAGCGATGCCAGGCCACAGGAGCGATACCAGGCTGCAAGAGCAAAAGCAGGCTATGGGAGCAATACCAGGCCACAAGAAGCCATGCCAGGCCATAGGAGCAATACTGGGCTGCAAGGAGTCATAGCAGGCCTGTCTGACGGTGACCACGTGCAAATGAATTGGACCAGACCACATCCCATCTACATCCATCTCACCAGAGAGCAACCCTCAAACAGTCTGACCGAGCCGCTGCCATGAGTTGGTGCACCTCTCTTCGTGTGAGCAATAAAAAGCCTCCAGATCCAAAGGTGCTCCTACATCAACCATCTCTTGGCTTTCACAGACACTGCAGCTATCTGAGTGAGCGCCCTGGCCAGGATGCTGATGTTTCCTAGAGACTGTCCTGACCTTCAGCATTGCTGCATGGGAGAATTACTACAACACGAGGCACTCGTTGACAACGGAACAGGAGAAGAACCAACCCCTGCCCCTCAGGGATCTCCCAGGGGCTTACACCAGGAGCACAAACAGTGAGACAAATCACTACGGACACACTTAGATTGCATTCTTTCTCTTGTCAGATACAAGTCCTCAATATCAAGAAATTTATTCAGTACTTAGTCACACGAAAGAGGCCATTTACCTTTCTTTCTGCCATAAAGTAAGTTGGAGATTACATTGTGTGCCTCCTCCCCACAAACTGGATTTCCTCCCCCATGGAATTCACAGAAAGGTGCACCTTTGTGATGTATTAAAAAAATAAAACACCAAGCCCCAGCAACTTGAAACGCAGCAGAAATACAGTAATACAGTCAGGGTTCAGACACCTTTCAAATGGCTTCTTCTGGACATTAGGGGCTTTATTCCCCAATATTTAACTGCCCCGTTATGGGCATAATGGGGCCTCAGAGTGAGTGCTCATGCAACTGATACCACAAGAGAAGCTCTCTTTGCATCAAACACACGGCAGAACCTGGCTGTAATGTATAAGGAGCTGGGTCCTCTGAGGTGTGCTGCTCTGAGGAAACTGCAGAGAAAGGGCACTTTGAACCCCTGTGATGAGAAAAGACAGAGAATAGTAACAAAGTTTTAAGGAACACTTTTTTGCTTGCCTTACATTAAATCTCCTTTGTCAGGTGTCCTTTTTTTTCTGGAAAAACGAACATTTCCAACTTTCCAGTTAGCACTGCTGATGATTTCTGTCTGTCCCACAACTGCTTTCTCATTATCAACAACTGAAATTACTCAGCAAGAGAGTGTGTTTGCTGCTGTATGATACCAGCTTTTGCAGCAGGGCCGTTGTCTTCCAGAAGATACAGGAAATAATGCACGTTCATAAATTAAAACATCACAAATGCAAACATTTAATTCAAAACAAAATACATTTTTATGGTACTAACACATAGGCCATTTCAAAAACGTGGGAAAGCAAGTTCATTTTCAAGCTAATCTTCCAATCTACAGATGATTTGCTTTCTCTCCCACAGAAGACACCCAAACATCCTATTCTCCAGTGATGTGCCTTAAAGACCCGTTTCATTCCTTGCTAAAACCAGTGCAGACTGTTCGCTGCCCACAGGGACTCCCTGCACAAGTCAACGTCCCACTCCTTCCTCTGCCTCAGGACACTGCAAATACAGCTCTGAACTATTTATTTATAACTGATACTAAATCTTCTGTGGCACCGTGAGCCAAATCTGAACGCTACCAAAGGAGTTTGAGGCCTTCTGCAGCCCATTTTATCTCTCACTAACCTTTTCCTGCTCTACCTTATTTTCTTAAGTCACAGCTTCTTTTTTTTTCTTCTCCTCCCTCCCCTCTCCTTCCTTCTAACATTTAATTTGTCTTATGTGACTCAAGTAAGTCTTTCTTCTGGTGACCTAATATTTTAACCTTAAGCATGATGAAAAACAGACTTCACAAATCTGACACTTGAATTAAAAGTGAAACACATGCCTCAGCAGAAGTTAATTAAAAATAATACGTATAATGTTAGCTTGTTTAAACTATTATTCGACCAAAAATTTGCACCCATCAATAACCACTACAGCCCGCAGTCACTACAAATATAAGAGTAACCACACAAGCTTAAGCTCCCTGCAAAATTAGCTATTTTACTTCTCCTTTTACTTAGCAAAGCTGACAGAGATGCTGGTGAAGCTGCTTAGCTCTGCCCAGGGGGTGCTGGGGCACGTTCTGTGCAAGGGCTGCCTGCCCACAGGCACAGACCTCAGCACACCCAGACCCAAACAGATGGCTGCTGGATGCCCTGCTCCTACAGCAGACACAAGCTGAGGTAACTAACTACCTGTGCACTACCTTGCTCCTCTTGATGTGGTAACGCCAGCCCTGAATGCATTCACGGCCCTTTCTGCTGGGCTGAGCACTTCAAAGGAAGCACACTGGATGGAGAGCGATTATGTGGAAAAAGATGACCTGACATTCCAGACTCCTTTAAAAAATTGAGTGGAAAACACATTTTTCTACAGGACTTTCTTAGGAATCCTGTCAAGGTACGAAGGCAGAGTTTTTCCCTGCTGATGGAGCAGCCTGGGGGTTGCTGAGTTGATGAGCATAATGCTCTGCTTTGGCTGGGGGTAGCTGGTAAGCCCCAGACCATTTTAAGCAGTTAGTCTTATTTGAAATAGTTGGTCAAGTTTAACAACTGTGAAAACATTTAAAGTTCACATAACTCGCAGCTCTATCATAAATTCTGCTACTGACAGACACACATAAATAGAGGCTACCCAGCTGGGAATAGCCAGCCTGCTTTAAAGGGACCCATGAGTTACACTGCACTGAGAAGGCCTTCTGAAAAAAGATTGCTTTCGAGATAAGAAACTCATTCTTAAGACAACAAACATGAGGGAAAATATGCTTTGGTGAAAATTAAGATCTGTCCATCCACTCCCTAAAGGTAACAGAATAAGGCACAGGGAACTTGTTTGCTTTCTTTAGGACCATCACACCTCGCTGCACACAGCAGCATGAAGCAGTCACTCTTCAGTATGTGGGACCAGAAGATTCCTGTTTCAGTTAGCCTTGAGAAGGACAGCCAGCCTAAATTACAGAGATCCTGACCTGAAGAAAGAGCTGTGTAAAAATGGCAGCTGCCTGTTCAGAAATGGGCCAGACACCTCCCCAGAGTTCTCAGCAAAAGAGGCAGTCACTGCCATTTTCTCCTGCTACCTCTAAAGAATGAACGCTGAACACACCTTCCCTCCTGTCCTACAGCAGCAGCACTGAAAGAATTACTAAGTAAATTCTGACCTCCCTTAGATTTTTCTATTTCTCGTGGTGGTGAGTAAAGAAGGAAACATGGCTGAATTTGCAAGGCCAACCAGTTAGAAACACTGCCAGCTTAAAACGTTTGTCCAAGGAGCTCAAAGGAAAACCCAGCTCATTTGCAATAAGGTGTTTGTACAAAACATGCAAGATAATGCCATCTGGCAGTTCATTTGCAGCCAATTGCTGCTATTCAAGGGGAAATAAACCACCTTCCTGCTTCCCAAACCAGCACTGTTTCTTCTTGTTCAAATGGCAGAAGAAGAAAAAGTTATATATTGTTCTGGACTGGCTGCAAGATACACAACTACCTGATATTTACCAAGAAATAAAAACCATGCTGCTTATTTATTATTATTATTGTTGTTACTCCAGCACGCCAGCAACTGAAGATGCCAATTTGATGAAGCTTTGCATTAGCAGTAATTATGCTAACTTACCACCACGTATGGATGACAGAATTCTAAGACAGTTTGCAAGCAATCTCTTCCATAAATTGATGCAGAAGACATTTGGAGCCCTGACAGCACCCAGATGCACCATTCCTTGGTAGGGTCTGCTCCCAGGCTCAGCACAGTGGGTTGAGCCACAGGACACAACATTTCAGCTGTAATTCTGAAATTAATTGGTATCGATAAAGTTGTATGCACGTTATAAATGATATCAATGCATTCCCTCACTGAAAAAATATTATTTCAGATAAAAGTAGCTCCAAAAACTGTTCCTAAAGCCTTGCTTAAATAAAGTCTGTCCTGGCACACTTTCGCAGTTGTGCTTTATCAAATCTAAAAGCTGTATTTTATCTCTGAGTGGGTGAAATGCTGGTTTGTATCAACACTAACTCTTATCATGGTATGGTAACATAAAACACATTAACACCATTTCACAACTGCATAAAAAATTAAATAAGGATTATGCCAACCATCATCTAGAAAGGCATGCACACACACAACCCATGCAGCAAGGTGATTTATGCACACTGTGCATGAAGTGAGAACCCGAGGAGACACCAGTACTTGTATAGCATTGTTCCATTTATCCTGTTGGGATATTTTTGGCATACTTTAGCATGATGATATTTGTCTGTTTTGTCCCATAAAATCACCTTCTGCGTCACAGGTGGGGTAACATTCCTGTGCGTGTCCTCCTCGCACTCAGAAGAAGACAGGGCAGCTCTGCAGACATCCAGGAGCTGCTTTGGGTTTAATCCCCATCAGCTGAGTCAGAGAATCTGGTTCAGCGGCAGCTCCTGATGTCAGCTGCAGCCTCCAAACCAGCTCCCTGCACAAGCAAACATTCCCCAGATCACTCCTCTGCATTTCTCATTGCTAAAATCACAGTTGCTCTTGTTATCTTTTGCTCATGTCAATACTACTCACACTGACGTCCAGGTCCTCACCTGCTGGCTGTGCTCGGGCATCTGCATCCATAGAGAGGGACATACTGACACCACCAAAGATTCAATAAATGCCAAAAAGTGTCTCGAGAAGCAGAAGTCCCACCAGGAGGATTCAGAAAACAGCTTAGCTGCAAGTAGTAAAGAAAAGGGCTTTGCCATGCTTTTAGTGCTTCCAGATTAAGAGATTCTAAAACAATTCGTACTTCCTTCTTGCAAGTCAGAAATGATAGAACCACCAATAATAATGCATATAAAATGTACAAGTGATTTACGTAACTACCTTCTAAGAAGGCAACTTAAGAGAGCAGCTACTGAAATCCCATCTTTTCAACAACGTGAGCTCAAGAGATCTTGCACCTGGGCTAACTTCCCACTCCTTCTGCCATGCCTGGAGGCTCTGCGTAACAACTGGGGGGAAGACAGCCTAAGTGCAGCCACCCTCATAAAGGCTGGTTAGATGGAGGACTACACCTCTGACACCCTAAAAGTGGCTCTGGACCTGGGACAGGGATCACTTCTACGCACTGTAGGTGCTAGCTGCTGGATGGCACTGCAGCAAAGAATGTGTGCATTCTCCTCCAGTAAAATCATGACTGAGAGAAAATTTGGTGTAAGTACATTTACTGACACAAGACATTTGCCTGGAAAACAGTGGCAGGGCAACGTTTGCAATTCATTTTTGCTTAACACCGCCTGTGGTTGGCTCAGGCATCAACAACAGCATCCAGCTCCTCACAGCTCAGATAACTGCCTTCTTTCCTCACCGAGGCAGCCACACACGGCTTTTCCTGTTAACAAGATCAATAAACTTGACACACTCTGAAATCGATGATTAACTCCTTTTACAGTATTTGAACTCGCCCCAGGTTACTGCTTTAAACAGCCAAGGCCAGTGTCGTGCGTGTTTTTAATTATCAGGATAAATAACGTAACACCTTATAATCTTCCTCATGCTTAATGACTTTGTGATGAAGTAACACAAATTGCAACCAAGTAGGTAACTACATGCAGGCAGCCTATGCACTGATCTTATCAAGGTTGGAAAACCCCTTCTGAAGGTTTTATACTGCACGGCAGGACTGAAAGTAGCGTGGGTCAAAGCAGGTTTATTCACATTTGTAATGTTTTTACTAGACTGAATAAACACTGGAACCCTGCTCCTGCTGCAGGCTGTGCAAACCCCAGGTAAACTCTGAAGCTGACGCTGGATGATGGACACATCCTCGCAATGCTGTGCAGCACTGCAAGCTCAGCATGTTTGTAGGACTGTAATTCATCATCATTATTGTTATTACTATTGTTATTGTTGTTGTTGTTATTATTTCTCTTGAATAATTGCTACCACGAGCAACAGAAGCTTTCACTGCTAATGCTTTCAGTGCTTCCTCGTCAGTCAATTTCCAGGCCAGCAGCAGCAGCAGGCTGAGCAGAAACCTGCACAAAGCTTTGCCCTGGGCTGAGTGGCTGCATGCCATCGGGATCTGATGAACCTCCAACAGATCTCTCACCACTCCCCATCAGCACAAACTGAAAACATCAGGAGAAGATTTCTTTAAGGAACAGCAGTGGGGGCTGGGCATTAAAATATGAGAACAAAAAAAGAAAAAGGTATTTTCTCACTGAGGTTTTACTACCTGCTTTTGCAGAGTATTTTATTACAACCACAGAACTATTACAAACCTTGAAACAGGATTTCCCTTATAATTAAAGGCCTTACTGCACAGCATTATCCCAGTGCACCTTGGAGATGCCCCCAGATGTTAACTGGTTGCTGAAATGTTTGCTCCCTCTTTCATCCCTTCCACCTGACCAACTCCCACGGCTGCCAGATCCCAGTGAAGCACCCCAAGGACATTCAGCCACCAGAAGGTGCAGGCTTTCAGGTAAAACAAGATGATGAAAGACTTTTAAGCCCATGTCCCATGGGACAGAAGTAGCATACTCTCTTGTAACAATGATTTCTTATGCTGAACGTCCAAAACAAAATGGAGAGCCCCCAAAGGCTGGGACTGGGAAGGAGGAGGAGGCTTTGGTCCTTGGGTTCCATCTTAAAATTGACCCCTCCATCCCCAGAACTGCAGTACCCAGCTCTTAGAGAGAAGCAGAATTGGAGAAGGGTCTGTACTGTAACTACACACAGACAGAACAACTGCTAGAAACCTTAGATACCACATTGTCTGAATACAACACACCTGGGCTCCTCACACGTAGACCCTCTCCAAAACATCCAAATCATCTTTTACTGCCCTTTTGAGGACAAGATAAATGTTCAGGGCCAGCCCTTCCTCAGAAAGCAGCCTGGGACAGGCTCTGTTAGCCAGCACCGTAACCTGATATGGACCGGGAAGGGTAAATATCATTGTTGCTCTACTATGGTTAAATCTTGCCTCAGACTTTGGGCTCAAAGAAATCCTTGTAAGGCATTTAAATCACCCCTATGATTAGAACTAGCTGAGACTTTGTTTGGATGGGAATTGTCTTAGAAAATATCATCTCTTCTAAAAACTGGAATGTGTCATAAAAATACAGTGGTTAGGACAACATTGCCACTGCAAACTTATAGCAGCTCCAGAAAGGGTCTCTGGGTTAGAGGGAACTTGGCCACAAAACTGCTGTTGTTGGGAACGACCACAAGGGAATTGGGGTCTTCCTCCCATCCAGTGGGCACTTGCTGGGCTGGGGCTGTGCAGCACTTCCTAAAGCTCTTAGCTTCATTCCAGCAACGAATGAAACCAAATACTGCAGTCACAATGTTGTTAATCAAGAGCAATTCTGTTACCAACCAAGCAGTCCTGGTGGCAGCCCTACCATGGAGCTTAGCAGCATGGGTTGGCCGCCCCAGCGTGTGCTCAACCCAGGCCGTGCTGCCAGAGACTTCGGTGGGAAGAGAGCCCTGGGGAACACGAAGGATCTATAGCATTAACAGAACAATACTTGGCTGGTCTGACTATTTGGTTCAACTCACAAGACTCAGTTCATTAACAGACTTAGTCAGACACAGATTGCCAACTGTGCATAATGATCAGATTTTTTTGCAACACTTCAAGACGGTCCCCACAAATGCAGTTCCCCAAAGGCTGCAGGAGACGACTGGGGGAAGGAATGCAGCTTTTCAGCTTTTCACGATTTTTTTTTTTCCCATTCTGTTGCCAAACAGAATAAAGAAACTTCAAAATGACCCTCACTTTGCCCATCTAAAATAAATCAGAAAAGTAAGCCCACAGTCTGTAACTTGGGCTCAATTTATATAATTATAGGATTTAAGTGTTTATATAAACCAAATTTTCTAACAATTCATCGAAACTCCTTAAAGAAAGAAAACTTCCTGCACCTTACGTATCCTCCAAGGCTTCTGTGTGTTCCTAAATCCATTCTTAGGCCCTGCTGCTCTCCTGGGGTCCTGCCACAATCCCTGTGTGCAACGTCACTACCAGCCGTGCAACTGGGTCATATCAAAGCCTCGCAGGAATGAAAGCACAAACACTCTTTAAATATTATCTGCAGCATTCCACAAAGGCTGTTTCTATACCAAACATTTATTTACTTATGTAGTTGCTATGGGCGATACTGAACAGAAGGAAAACAGATACAGTTCTTAATAGTGCATTGTCTTTTCCTACATAGTATAACAATGCATTAGGCAACTCTGGCTCCTAACGTCCAAGTCGTAATGCACTGTGCTCCCTTCTCTCTCCCCACTTAAAAGATATTGACATCAATGTGATTAATTTGTTTTCAGATAACAAAGCTATGTCTCCATCTCGTGTCATACCTTTCCTTCAGACCTCTTGAAGACAGAAGGGCTTTCTACTCTTCCTACATGACAGATAGAGGTGGAACACTTCAATTAAAATAGGTAACAGTATTTATCAGGTACCCTTTCGAAAGTGAAAAGCACTAAGTTAAATCTCACTCCAAACTCCAGGCCAGCTTCTTTTCTGCAGATTTACCACAGCATAACAAACTCCAATTTCACCCTCTCTAGCAGTAAGAGCTGGGCTAAGAGCTCTGTGGCACAGACCTCACATTTTTGCAGCACTGCTCACATGAAAGCCCATAGCTGATGCACAGCCATAGCTGAGAGCAATAACCCATTAGCACGGATGTTGTGCTGGGCCTCCAGAGCTCAGTTCTCTGCTTTGTTACCACATATATAAAATCTTGGGCAAACTACCCATTGGTGTCAGACCCAGACAGGGGAACAGCATGATTTCAGTGGCATCCGAACCAGCAGAAAGCAGTGAAGGCAACTGAGCACACCTTCAATCTTACTGTGGCTCAGCTTCACTTATGTAGTCTCGGAGATAAGAAAAGGTAAAGAGGCAAAGGAGCCTGGAGTTCCCAGATAATGTGTATATTTAGCTACATAAGTACCTTGAAGTAGATAAAATGCAGTACAACACTGGCTGTAACCAATTCATTTACTACCAGACATAAATACAGCGTCCTAAATGCAGTACTACATTCACCCAGAGGATTCCACTTGATGTCTGCTTGCTCAGGGTTGCCCATGACCACAGCCCCTCCTGGCTCAGGAGCCTCAGCAGTCCCCCACTAACTCCTGATGCCACAGGAATATCACCAAGAAAATCACAGAGGAGTAACCAGGGAGAAGATGAGACAGTGCCTAGCAGATAAGTGCGCAGATCAAAGACATGGCAAAAAGCAGCCTTTCCTGGAAACACTTCATTTCTACAACCAGCAGGCCTGCAGCAGTTAATTTGGCTCTCAGACCCTGGCAAAACCAGGGGGGTATTACTTGCAGTCAAGTGAAGTAATGCAACAGAACACAACGTGGTTTCTGTCAGCATCAGCCACTCCAACTTCATCTTCACACTGCACAACTGTCTTGCACAAACGTATTTATATTGGCCTCCGTGTACAACATCCCACTCAAAGTCTGCCCTGTGGCATCTGCACCAACACGTACCAGGGCTATAAAGGAGCCAGCCCCCAGACCTGTGGGATTTGCCTTCAGTCCTCGCTCAGCATTTCCACAGACACCAAAAGCAGCACTGGTGGCAATGACAGCGAGGAAAGCTGTTCTAGCAGCGGGGTAAGCGTGGGTGCAGTGGGCGGCAGCAGCAGGGTTGGGCTCAGGATGCTCTGAAGCAGCTCCCTGGTGAATCTGCTCTTTCCTCTTTATAGTTTTTGGGATCTTTTTGTATAAAGTTTAACTTCTCAGGTCAAAAGAAGCCTCTGTGAAATGCTCAGTCAAACACACAGTTGGCCAAGTCTCACCTGGATGCTGGCCAGTGGTTATGTGTTTTCTTGCTTTAGAGAACTATGCTGACATCCAGCCACATGGAGCCACTGTACAAAAGATCTGTTCTACTAAAAATCCCAGATGTGTTTAACTGGGGGAAAAAAAAAAAAAAAAAAGACCATAAAAATCTTAATCACTGAAAAAGAGGATGGGAGAATCCTGCGGGGTTTGTGGTTTCACAGGCCTCACAAGCTATTTCTGGGAAGCACAAACCCCATTTGATTTTATGAATCAAATGCCCCTTAAAATTACAGTCCTCTCCTCTCCTCGTTGCCTCCTCTCCTCATTCTGAGTGGCTAAATAAAGAGCAAACAATGCCATATTTGCATGCATACACAGAGGGCCCTGCAAAGAATCAGAGGGCAGCCCTGGCACCAGATGCACTGTCTTTGCCATGCAGCACAGACTGCACATCCCACAGCAGTAATGCTGATGGAATAGGCATTTTTGGCCTTCAACACCTAAAACGCCACGTCTTGTGAACTTACAGAACACTTCTAAGAGGTGCTGTGCTTTTCTTCGCGTGGCTCCACTGCACAGAGGCCAAAAGCCCGTCCTGCCAGGCGCTGCACGTCACCTGCAGGTTAGGATCTTTCACAACGTGCTTACAAAACAACAGAGTTTGTACTTTTTTTGCACAACTTCAACACAGAGTTGACATTTTCCTTGACTCTTCCCACTGAACTAAACGCCATTGGGTTTTATCTAGTCCATTTTTAGACTGGATTACAAAAAAAGGCATTTCTGTTTTCTCTCCCAGTACAGCAGCTCCTGAGCAGAGTACAAGTGAGTTCCCCCTGCTCAACCCCCAGCAATTCACACCCAGGATTCTTCCTGGAACAACCAAGAGAAGTTCAGGGCAAGCACAGAGCATCGCTCCAGGTAGTGGAAACAATACAGAGGAAAAATGCACAATTAATAATTGTGGGGAAGAACTGAACGCACAGCGATTCTGCAGGCCAAATGATCTCTATTGTTACTCAGAATTTTCTCACTGCCTGGAATCTGCTGTGCTCAGCCCTTTCTCTGCAGCCCCTGGAGAGACCTGAGGTTGGGATGCACGCTGCCACATCTTAAAGGACCAAACCTTGACAAAAACGTTTCAAAGCGACACGAAACATCAGAACTTCAATACTAAAGGAAAAAATAAAAGTGCTAAATAAGTACATTTGGCCTTTCACACCAAGAGCCAAGCAGGACCTGAATTACCAGCCGGAAGAGGAGCTCCTGGCTGCTGCCTGCTCTGGAGGTGCCCTTGACAGCCCCCACTTCATGGAATCTAATTCAGCCCACAGGGCCGCCCCGCTCCAGGCACACAGCCGGGCTGTGCTCAGCGGCATTCACAGTCTGCCTTCAGCTCCCCGGGTGCCTGGAATGGGCCCTGTATCTGTAGCACCTTCTGGCAGAACAAAGATAAAATAACCATTTATTTATAAAGCAGGAGTGTGGTTTTGCTAAAGAAAAAAAATAAAGAGAAGCATATTTACGCTGCGTTACTCATATCGAGCAGCAGAGCATGTCAGCGGAATGCAGCTCCTCGGCCCCGCAGATAAGGCTTTAAAGCTGACCTTTGCCAAACACCAGAGAGCTGAAGGAAGGACACTCAGGTCAGCCAGGCTGTGCACTACAGCAATACCTCTCTGTCCTCGCTCCCCAATGGATGGTGGTGGCACGCTGCTGCTGGAGCTCCTTTCATTTGCTTCGGACTGATTTGCAAGCAGACATTTGGCTCTAAGTAACTGTAGCATTGTTTGAGGAAAGCAGAAAGAATAGGGATATAACACACACGAGAATCAAGATGTTTTCTCGCATTGCCTGTCTTCTTTTCCAGAAGTTATCCATTTAACCTTTTTATTTTTTAAGTTACAGTTGGACCATCTATTTTTCTGCCAACACATAAGTGCAGAACTCTGCACCTATAAATTATACGAAGAAAAGTGCTGAGCATATGGATTTTTTTAAAAACATGATCCTCCAATTAAATCCTCAAATGAACAGAACCTTCCTCTCGTGGTAGATTAATAAAGACAACATGGGAAAAGCACAGCCACCGAGGACGACTGCTACTTGCCATCCATTTGGTTGACTGTGAAGAAAGTCCTGCTGATAAAGCACAAGCACTACTGAAGTACGAATTGTGCAGGGAATGGTCTCCAGGCTCTCTTCATATTTGAGATCTATTAACCTCTAGAATGTCAATAAATATTTTTGGGTAAGAAAGCTCACCAGAGCTGCTGAAGATGCTCTGTTCCCCTGTGACAAAGAACACTGCTGCCTTTAATCAGTACCCCTTCAGACACCTCTTTGTGGCACTTCCCTGCGTAACGTGGAATCACTCTGAACATACACCCTTCACCAAATTTCCATTTTTTCCATAGCTAATAATTTGTTTGCTAGTTTGCATGAAGAGCATACTACATATGATATTTCAAGATTTTTATTGCATGGAAAGAACAGCAAACAGCCCTCCTGCTGCATTCCACAACACACAATTTCTCTTTGCAGCTCAGCTCAATCCAGCTGGAACTCGCCAAGCGCTGCTATCCACGAGGCTCTTGCACTCGTGCCACTGGCAGCAGATATGAACCAGGTTCATGACGACCCACTGACATTTGTTCAACTCCAATTTAGTTCGAGCTCCAAGTTTATCATTTCTCTCTCATAAGCTTCTTCCTGATTCTCTCATTTCACAGATTAAATCTGGTTAGCTTCTACAGGAATGTAAACGTTCCCCATTCAGTAAAACAGAGATGCCTGCGCACGTTTCTTTGGATATGTTACCCTCCAAAGTTTAGAACAATGCGTCCTCTCATCAGACAGGCCCACAACCTTTCAGGGTAATGAAGTGTGATTAAATATCTTTCTTGGTTACAAATTTTAAAGGCACGATTGTAAAGTGGATTACTGCAGAGGAAGTCTCACTTTATTTTCACCTTTTCACGTCTTTGCGCTCATACTCCTGTGTAACAATGGGCAGGGCATGCAGAGAGCAAAATGAAAATCCTGGATTGAATCCCTTTAACGTCAATGTAATGTTTGATAGGGAGCATACGAAGGAAAAAAAAAAACAGAAGTAGTTTGTCTTTTCCCTTGTGGATGATGATGTGCAGGCATTACCCTAGAGCCCAGTCTGACTTTCCCTGAATTAATGGGAACATTTGCTGTCACTTCCCTATAAATGGGTGAGGCTTTTAGTGAAGAGATAAATTGCAAGGAGAAACTGGAAAAAGGTTCCTAAACCAATTTTGTTTAAAGAAAAAAACAACAACAAAAAGCCACAAAAGGCAATCCTCAGCAGCCCAGACAAAACTCCAGCACAGCTCCCTGCCTTCTGCGCTCACACTGCTCTCCTATGGGTTTCTGACAGCTTTGCTTCACCTTAGAAAACCAAACTTGGCAGAAGCAAATGCAAAATGCACACCTTCTCAAATCATTACAAACATCTCCCAAATGCTGAAGTGCACAGCAGCCTCCACCTCCCACAGTGCAGCTTTGCTTCACACGGCACCGCATTCAAAACAGGGACTCTGAGTTCCAGCAAAGAGCTGCCCTTCCTAAACAAAACCAGTAACTTCATTGCAGGTACCTTCAAAAGACAAAACCACATTTTATAGCATTCCATTAGAGGGCATCCTAGCATGTCCTTTTGTGGTCAGATGCTTTCCCTAATTTATACTCTGCAATAGTTTGTGAACACAGGCAGTCATTCACAGCTTCATCATCCAGACAGGTGGGTTTTCAGCATTACTTCATATGTGCAAGGTGTGAATAAGCTGGACACACAATCATAACATTAATGACAAACTTTTGAACAGCTGAAGAGCAGACTCAAAAACAATGGGAGATTATAAAAGGTGAGCAAGTTCGGTCATATATATCTTGAAATGAGAGACTCGGGTTCTCAAGGCTTACCACTGATAGAAGCTCCAGTGCCAAACTCAAGGTGGCAACTGCTCAGAGCCAGCAGCAGATTATGGGTTCCAGGATAGAGGGGACATGCTGTGAAAACAGCCAGTGCTCACATCCTGGTACCTGGTCTTTAAGGACTTTTATAACTATTTGCTAATACAGTCACAGATGGACACAGATCCAGGTTACGACCATCAGTTCCATTACATTAGTAAAAATCCCCTAGGTAGTAACATCTACCCACTCAAACATTATCCCTACTGGGCTGTGACTAAGAAGGTCGGTTTCACCTCACACAGTGTGTTCTGTATGTGCACTGAAATCAGTTAAAGGGCTGAAGGCACCAGGGGACCTAAAGGAAATAATACTGGAAAATAAGAAGTCTAGCTTAAGAAATAGGAGTTGACATGATAACATGAAAATTTATCTATGAGACAGATAATTCGGTTACAATAAATCATGATCCTATCTGACTTCAAGTGGAATGTAAAAGTGCTTCTGTCACACAAAATGAAAAATGAACTTCTGACTGCTGAAATGCAAGATTAATGAATCGACTTAAGAGACATGAAACAACTTACGATGATCCTGGACTTGCTGTTGGTGGGGGACCTGGAAAAGTGACAGAAGAAAAACAGTGTGATGAGTTATAGTGAGGTAACAAGCAGGAAGCTTTTCAAAACCTTTTAAAAGATAAAAGTAACAGTCTGTCATGTCGAATGTGGTTTACATAGTTTAACAGGCAAGTCTCCATTTCTCAATAGCAAAGACAAGACTGTATCCTGTAGCAGTGACTGTCTGCAAAATGCTGTAGATAAGGGTAATAAACAGCTGAGGGACTGATTCTGTAATTCGACTGTGTTTGGGGTCACGACAAAAAAGGCTGCAGCAAACCACAGGAGGCTTGTACAAAAGCGTGTTCTAACTATAAGTGGGAGAAACAGCATCATTTCCCCCTATCAATCTTCACTGTGTTTCAGGGTATTCATCCTTGGCCTGATTCAGCAGGCGTTGGCTGACAGTGTTTCGCTGGTGGTGCCTTTGGCATTCATGATTTGGCAAATACTGGACTAGCTGAGCTGACTGCAGTTCAGCAGCACAGAGCAAACTGAAGAGTCAGCTGCAGCAGGTTTAAGAGACATTCATATTAATGAGCATTTGCTTTAGAAATTGAGTTGTAAGATTAAATGTTGCTCCAGTCAGCAAACCACAAAAAATATTCTGTGTTTTCTACAGCAGCGTCTATAAAGGTGCTATTTTTTAGACAAAAATATCCTAAATTTCAGATTCAAACTAAAGGACAATTACTTCATGAGAAAATCCGATGACCAATTTCTTCTTAGAATTTAGAGATTCATGACGAAAGACTCTGGCACACATCAGATACATCATTCCTTCTGTGTCACTGTGAGGACTGCCTGGGTTCCACGCAAGCATCCTCACCTTGGTGAAGTATTTCACCTGAGAGGAGATGGTTAAGATGCACAAAACCCATCTCATGTCTGGAATCATCCCAGTCATAAGACTGTCTATGAGGGCAATCGCCTCAATACAAGCTTTGAAGAAGTGCCTATTTTATCTGAAAGGTATATATATATATATATATATCACTAATGGGTCTACATATAACATTTTCACTCCACCTCCAATCTTCTCCAAGCTGCAAGCTGAATTTCTCACTTATTGGAAGAAGAGGATGTCACTTGGGCACTTGAGAAAATCACAGTTTTTATCATCTGGGTCTGAATCCACCCAGTTGGTGCATCAATGAACACTGCTGCTCAGCAGTCTCTGTTTATGCCCTGGTTCTATTGGATTTCTGTATACTAAAGACCAACACTACAGCTGGCATGATGGGCATCTGAGCTGAGCAGTAAGCAGTGCTGCTGGCTGATACCATTCCATCATAGAGTCATATCACAGAATGGCCTGGGTTGCAAAGGAGCACAATGCTCATCTAGTGCCAACTCCCTGCTATGTGCAGGGTCGCCAACCAGCAGGCCAGGCTGCCCAGAGCCACATCCAGCCTGGCCTTGAATGCTTCCAGAGTCACTGCCCTTGTTTTCAGTGGTTAAAACAACACAGGAGCTGGACTTGAAGATCCCATGGATCCCTTCCAATCTGGGATATCCTATGACTCTAAGAACTTTGTCCAGAGTTACCTGCGCTATTTTCCTAGGTAACAATTCGAACAGCTTCATAGGAGGTAACGTACCGAATTTGACAAACAGCACACCGGTCGTAGAAACAGTCTTCCTGCCGTTGGTGGCGACGCACTGGAAGTAGCCGGTGTCGGTGGTGTCCAGGTTCCTGATCCTCAGCCGGGAGCCGTAGCTGGTGGCACGGAAGGAGATGCGCCGGGGCTCCTGGACCACGGGAGCGTCGTTCTTCAGCCAGCGCACGGTGGGCGGAGGATTGCCGGACACCTTACAGTGCAGCTCTGCGGTCTGGCCAAGAGTGGTGGTGATGTTGTTCATCGGCTCGTCGAGCGTCAAGAAGTAATCTGTCGTGGAAAATGAAACAAGGTGAGTTACAAAAATCCAGCTCGGGAAGCGTTATTTGGAAGAGCTCTCGTTCCTATCTTTGAAAGGGAAATGAAGGAAGTGGACATTGGGTTTAGCCAAAAATTCTCCTCGTTAATTTGCGTTTCAGGGCCACTGTGGGTTCCACATAGTTTTGCACAGTGAAAAAAGGAACAAATTTTGCTACTTTCACTACACTGTAGCCAAAGAATCACAGAATGGCCCTCATTGGAAAGAACCTCTAGGATCATGAATCTCCAACCCATCGCCACACGCAGGGCCACCAACCTCCACATTTCATACCAGCCCAGGCTGCCCAGGGCCCCATGCAACCTGGCCTTGAACACCTCCAGGGATGGACGGGGCATCACAGCCTCTCTGGGCAGCTGTTCCAGCACCTCACCACTTTCATAGTAAAGAACTTCCCCCTGACATCCAGCCTAAATCTTCTGTCCCTCAATTTAAAACCATTTCCCTTTGTCCTGCAGTTATCTACCCTTTCAAAGAGTTCATTCTCCTCCTGTATGTAGGCTCCCTTCAGGTACTGAAGGCTGCAATGAGGTCACTCCACAGCCTTCTTTCCTCCATGCTGAACAAGCCCAGCTCCCTCAGCCTGTCTTCATACAGGAGGTGCTGCAGCCCCCTGATCATCTTTGTGGCTCCTCTCTGGACCCTCTCCAACAGCTCCCTGTCTTTATTGCACAGGGGGCTCCAGACCTGGACACAGTACTCACAGTAGTCACACAGTAGTCATACTGTCATTCTCAAAAGCTTCTTTTCCTTTGTACATCCACAGATTTTCTCTACTTTCTCAGCATCCTCCTATATTTGGCTTCATTCAACACAGCAGAAAGATGTAACACCTCTCCTCTATTTAATTTTTTTTTCTTTTTGCTAACCAGTAAATGCAAAAATATCCATTGTAAATTCAGCCACTTATTTTATTGTTTGTGCCTCCCACATCTGCCCTGCTCATGTCTGCATGCACACAATGTACCGATGTATGAAATCAGCCACTCAGCAACGAGGACCTCAGAGCCATTTTTAAAGGAGCTGCAAAACCACAGACAGGAACCACGTTGTGAATGGTTCTGCAAGCACTGAGAGCACAGATGAAGGAATGGGGATCGTATCTACGAGATGAAGGCTTTCCTCTCAGTCAGTGTTTCCTCTGGGGCACTGAAGTTTAATCTGAAATAGGTCTCATGATAGTTGCAAGCATAAGATCAAGAATTCTTTTATTTTGTTAAGACAGAGAATGTTAAATCACGATTTCACAAAATTAATCTCTTCTAATCCATTCATGAGCATTGCCTTCTCCTGTCAAGTGCTATTTCGTTCTGCATCGGTCAGGAAGAAGGCCATTTCTAGTTAACTGTACTCAGCATTTAATTAAATCCTTTAAAGGCAGAGAGCGAGATGGATTGGGTTAGGGGAATGGAATACGCGGGCTTTCATCTCGGTGTCACAGGTTCAAACCCAACGTGGTCATTAGTGGGCAGAGCCCATTAGCACTGCTGGCTGTCTCTGCAGGGCAGCCGGGCAGTGGGAAACCCGGGGCCCTGCTGCTGTGCTCTGCCAGCAGGACTGGGAGGTCGATGAGGCCCATCAGTGAGTGAACTTGTGCTGCTGGAGCGGCCACGGTCGGCTGCATCCACTGTTACCTGCAGCAGCAAGCCTGCCTGAAATTAGGAGAAAGATCTCCAGCACCCAATAAAAACAGCTTGGCTAAGTACCTTACTCAACTAATCCACTTCCCTAATTACTTATTTTAATCATGTCTTCACTGGCTACTCCCTTCATTATGTCTTGTGAGTATCGGTATCTCTCCCCTTTGTATTTAATCTCCTTAGTGCGTGAGTTCTTACCCTGGATTTGCAGCACATCCCTGTTCTCCTGAGGTGCTGTTAGGGTAAGCACTATGCACAAAGGAGCTGCCCACACAGCAATCTTCCACTGATCAAGTTTGTTAACACACAGATATGAAACTGCAAAATCATACTGCTACCTGTGCTCCTATGGACCTGGTTAGTTAAAGTCGTGTTTGGTGTCAAAGCAGCTGAGTGGTGAAGACAGACAACGGGCTCAGCATCCCACCTGGGTGCCGGCCTGCTCCTTACCTCTCCAGAGCCACTTTTACATGACTAAAAGCATTTCTGACTTGCACCTTCATAACCTCATTGGGAATTACCATCTAAATCAACACACGTATTCTTGGGCTCTCCCCACAGTCTGTGCTTAACAAAGTCACAGTAATCATATGGAAGTGGATAACCACACTTAATGATCCAATACATTTCTGCATCACAGTCCTTGACATAACTCCTGAATGTGTTTCAAAGATAGAAGTTCAGACATCTTCAGTGCAATACAGACAGAAAACAGGATGGCCTCAGTCCTGTGATGGTCTTGCTGACCACGAACAGTAAATAGAATATTTAAAGGTCCTGGAGTGTACAGAAGAAGCAAATAAAGGAATAATAATGATGGATAAAAGAAGGACTTCAAAGTACCAGTGCCAACAGTGAGGCAATGGGGAAGTACGGCCATCACAGCAAGAGCTATGGGGCAGCATCTCTGTGGGTACCCACAGGAGCAGCCTCTGGTGCCAGGACTTCCCACTCTTCCCCAAGCTTTCTTTGCCTTCTCTGCAAACTGTTATAGGAACTCTACAACAAAGAGCATTCTCAAAATTCAGCTTAGCTTAGTCCTTCAATCCACGCAGTTTGCATCCAAATCTTACATCAGCTCAGGCAGCAGACTGTAAAATACCTGACATGAGATGCGAGCAGGGAAAGTTCCAGGCAGCTGGAATCTTGAAGTTTCTCATGGGTGAAGCATTTCTGTTACTGACAGTGAGCTGAAGGTCCAACAGTGCTTCCAAACCATGCCAGGTTTGGGAACCTGAGGAGTACTGGACTAAGAGAACGGATGAGTGCCACCCACTGCTGCCCTCACTTAGCACAGGGCAGCTGAAGCGAAGCCCAATTCTACTTCCAGCCCTCAAATTTAACCCTTACCTACCAAAGCTCATCAAATCCCCAAAGCTACCACCACCACCCTCTCCCTAACGACAACCAACAACAAAACAACTCCTCAGGTTTCTGTCCACCCTCCCTCTGGTGCCATCAGCTCTAACGCCATCTAATTTGGGACAAAAGAGGCCAAGAAAAACAGGAGTAGATCCTCCTTCTGGGCTTCAGAAGGGGGTGAGCAGGGCTGCCGCCCCAAGCTGACTCTCTCTGCCCAAAAGAATAATTTGTTAGAAACATGATGGCCCTTACGAAAAGTTAACGACACTCAAGTGGCAGCAGCCATTGGAAAGTGTGAGTGCAACGCTGGCTCCGAGCAGCGCTGGGTGAATCACCCCGGCTGGGATTTTAGAAGAGCCGAAGGGAAGCAGACACCCAAAGCCAATCAAAGCTCACACGGGATTTGTGCAACTAAGTCCTTTTAAAAACAGCCTTAAACCTTTTGGCTCGGTTTCTCCAGCTATAAAGTGAGGATAATAATCCCTCTTACATCATGGGGAGGCTGCTATGTACATTAATGAGATAATGCTCGTAAAGCACTTTGAAGGTGAAAAGTGCTACGCTGGGATAAGCGCTGTTGTTATATTTGCAGTTCAATCTCAGGATTTCAAGAACAACAACAGCTGGTCCGTATTTTAGAGCTGCACTCTATGAGAACGTTTCAGATGCATTTTAATTTACGGAAGTACAGGAGAATAGCCTGAATAAGTTCTAAATAAAATGTAGCCCACCTATAATTTAATAATAGGCAATTGACTTTTTTTTTTTTTTTTTAATTTGTAAAAACAATTTACTGCTGGGTCTACCCCCTGAATGCCAAGTTTCAGCCCACAGACGTTTTTTTTTTTAATGGCTGAGTTATAAACCCTTGAAAAATGCTGACAGCCCTTTTACTATAGCAGCACTAGCGGGTGCCCTATAATGAACTTTTAAATGACTTGAGATAATATCTGGAAAGCCAAGCCTGAAATATATTTCTGGTTTTGAGCCGTTGCCAATGCAAACACAACACATCATAAGTCATCTTCATGATTCTAAGCGCATAAATTGGAGACACTGCATATAAAATCCAAATATTAGGTATCCTTCGTGGCCAAACTCTGCGCTGGTTTGATGTTACAGAACAGCAACAGCTGTGCGAGGACGAAATGTAGTGCGTTGCGTGTCTCCAAAGAAGAGAAGTGTGTGTATTTCCACAGCTATGTCTTGACATTGTTAAATAGGAGCCTGCTCAGCCGTAATAAATTCTGAAGTATTCCACCACTTTTAAGTAGAACCCAGGTGGCTTTCAAAATAAAAGCTCATCCTCTCCGGCCAAGGAATGTTAATCTCCTCTGCGACCACATGGTTGCTCTATCTTAAATTACCAAAGACACCTCTCAGAGCAGTAAAAGCCTCCCTGTCCATAGGAGGGTTCTGCTGCACCGTGCGTGCTCCGCGTTTCTGGTTTCACTAGGTGTTTAAGGCACGGTGGGGATGCAGGATTAGTCCCTGAACCATTCATTTCATGAGAAGAACAATTGTTTCACTTATCCTCCTCTTTGAGCCCTTCTAATCTTTCAAAACGTTCAGGAAGAAGCTCAAATCAAAACCCTCGTTCAAGTCACTGCAGGCACCAGGGCAGCTTAAACCCAGGTGCAGCGGAGCACTGGGCACTGCAGTAGGCATGGTGGAGATGGGTTGTCAGGTGGACTTGCTGTAGTAGAGATCTTTTCCAACCTTAATGTTCTATGATTTCCATTTCCTCTGAGCTTGGGATGAGCCACATTAGCCCAGACGACGCTACATGAGGATGCAGCCCACATTCCCATTTATCAGCACTGCCATCCGCTCCGGCAGTGGGAATGTTCCATACAGAATTGCTCTCAAGGGAGAAAGTCTGCAACTCCGAGCCCACCCAGAACTTGCAGGATGGGTTTTTCTGTTTGCTTCACGTGTTCAGCTGAGCAGGGTTTTATGCTTTTCCAGTTAAGCTGAAGAAGGAAGCAGCAGAATTTCTTACCCAAGTGCAGCCATTGACAGAGCACATATTTCTCAGTTGGAAAAAGGATTAACCACGGCTTGCTTCATCTGCCCATAACTCACAAAGGAAGAGAATTCCTGGCAGGTCCGATCTGCAGGTCCGATCAACAGCCCCTTGTCATTAAAGGGGGCAAAAGGAAGACTCCCGGCTGGAATTTCACTTATTTCAAATGAATAAAAGAAGAGGAATGGCAGTGGGAGGAAAGGGATACCGCACTCGACCCACGATTTGGCAACCCATATGAAGGATATCAGAGTTAAAGAAGTCCAGACAAACAAGCGGAAATATTCGATGTCAAATCTCTTGGGACAAAAGGAAACACACTCCTGTATTTGCTCGCCCTGCTCGTTTTCCTCAGCACTGTGTATGTGCAAGGCTCAACTCAGGATACACACTGCAGCTGTGTGCGGGGCTTTCTCTTCCCAGCCATTATGTGAGGCATGAATGCTACCCGAGGATCACACACTGACCTGAAACAGGCCAAAAGCTGCTGCCCAAGGCTTTATCAGCTTTTCAACGTCCCCATGTGATGTTGGCGAGGTTTGAGATTCTCATAATTAATTGCTGCTTTCCGATCATTAGCAGCTTCAGGACTGCCTCGGGCTATAAGGGTGGGTGGGCTGATGGAAGGAAACGGAGCACAGATCCTCGGGCCTTCCAAAGTTACCAGGGCTGAGCACCTGAATCCCACTGCTCCGGGATGGGGGCTGTACACCTCGCTGCCCTTCACACCTCTGGATTCCTCTTCTGAATGTGAGGGCTCACATCTGCCTCTGCTTTCCTGAGTTTACTCCCAGGTTTGAGGACGGCTGCCTCGGTGATAGCTCTGATGCTGTAATCCAGCAAGGGGAAATGAAGCCTTTCTGTACTTAGGAACAGTTTTACAGCGCAAGTAGGAAGCCTCTAAACTTTATCACAAAGAAAAAAAGTGATTTGGAATAGGTAAACAAACGTCCACATCCAGCTATAAACCAAACTACTGAAAACCATCAAGGGATTTTGTTGTCACTTTAGAAGCTGCTCAGCAGTAAAGAGCTGCACACAAAAACTCCAGCTATTAAAGGAAGGGTGCACAGAAAGGTATGTGCCCTAAGATTAATGCCGTCGAGTCAAAGAAAAGCTGTTATTTTTGACATTTTGACATAGCATCACTTGAGGATCTGGTTCTTATTAGCCTTTTCTGTGCCTTTTAAAGCTCTATTTTTTTTTTAAACCAAAAATGTCAGGAAATTTGGAACAGAAACTTACAATAAAACACGTCCCTTGACCCTCTGATCTATCAATCTTTCAAATAAACAAAGATAGCTGGATGAGCCAGGAAAAGGTTATTATATATAGTTACCTTATGTACAACGGTCAGGCATTCGCTGCACACACCGAGGTTACACAAAATCCCACGTAAGCAAAGCATTTCGTGCAAGACTTGTGCCACAAATGCCACGTGGTGCCCAGGGTGGCTTCTTTTTCTCGTTTCGTCCCACGACCTTCAAATTTCACACCCCGCGTTATTTATAAATGAGACATTCAAGAAACACAAATTCTCAAATAGAAACGCGCGCTCCGTCAGTGGAAAAGCAAACAAAAGGAGCTAATGTACTGTGGCTAAAAAAATTTTCAAACAAAGCAGCAGTAATTTACTGCCGTGCTACTAACGGGACCCCACAAATAGAATCCGAACCCTGAGCCCCGTCGGGGGAGCCTGATTTACCCAATATCCCCCAGACAATAAAGGAAAATAAAAAGGTAAATTGTGCATGAATGCGAAAGCTGTAATTCTTCCCCTTTCACCACACGTATCAAATTCACATCCAGTGATTTCAAAAGAAAATCTGGAAATCTCTAAAGGACTGAGGCTGAAGTCAGGAGGCCCCGACCCGCCCAGCTTTGTCCACGGTTGCTTTTGTTGATGTTTCTTAAGATGTAGTTTGCCTAAGAGTTAAATTCTCCCCAGGCCATCAGAAGGATTTTCTCTATGAAGACTCGAGGCCAGGGCATATCCCTGCCTGGAAGGAACTGCTGAGCCGACAGCTTCAGCATGGGTTTGTCGGCACGGATGGCAAGGCTGCCTTCTCCAAAAGTCACTGATGTGCACAGTCCTGTGCAGGGTAGCACTGCAAACACTGCAGCTCTCCAAGCCCTGCTTCACCCTGCCCTGGTCATTTTCTGCTCTAGGCTGCTCCTCGCCATGCCTTGCTACAGGTGATCCTTGTACTGGTGTGCCTTGGAATGCATGAAGATAAATCCCAGCTTCACCTCACACCACCACCAGTGGATTTGGGGCACATTCTGCAAAATCCTGCCTCCTGCTGCCCTCTACTTGGGGAATGTTTGCTCTCTGCACTGAGCTCTGTGCCACGCAGAGCTGAGAGCAGCAGGGAGCTGTGAGCCCAAGCTTGTGATGGCAGATGTCTCAAAATGAAAATGGATCCCAAGCCCTGAATCATTCCAGTGTTTTATACTGGTTTATCAAAGCAGACAGGCCATGAAAAGGGAAAGGAACATACGCAGGATCTGCAGATCTCACAGGGACAGGTTTTCTTTCCAATCTGATGCAAGGAAAAGCCAACCCTTCCATCACCGTTTGGTTCCATCAGGGAACCAAAACCTCATGGTAAACGCAAAACTTTCTTGGACCAAGAGCTGGAGCCTGGCTGACACTGGGGAGGTGACTCACAGGTACAAAGAAACAGAAAACCAGAGTCTTAAGCAGCAGGAAAGCCGAGCCTGTCCCTCACAGCACCGTGCCCCAAACACAGCAGTGGCAGTGGGGTCTCCCAGCCAAAGGGGAACCTCAGGCAGCAAACCTGTGGCAGGAGGCTCACATCCTGCCTCCTCCCTCTGGGATGGGCTTTTCCCTCCCACCTCTCTTCTCCTGAAGTCCGCTTATTTCTCCTTATATAATTAAATACTTATTTGATCGCGTTTTCATTTCTCTTTTCCCTCGTGGCAGTCCCTCTGCGCACCACGATTTACCAACTTGGAAAAGAGGAAAACGCTCATAGCTACGTTTCTCTTATTTTAACAGTGATTATTTTTTATTTTTATGCATAGTTTGTTTGTTTTTTTAAGGTTTTGGTGAGAAACCACCTCCTCCCTCCCATCAATCGTTGCTTTCAACAGCTCTTCACGGGTGGCTGCGTCTCTTTTAAATTCATTTCCTGTTAAAAAGAATAAACAGGCAACTGTTTAATGCTGTCGATTTAGCTTATTTAATAGAAATTGAAACCTGAATAGGGCTCAGTTGTAAGATAATCGCTGCAGAACTCTCCGAGGTAGGGAAAGCACCATATTAAGTAATTATTTCAAAATGCAGAATATTGTTTAACGAGCCCACAAGCTGTTCCTCCTCTCCAAACGCCGAAGGCGTGTTCAAGGAAGACATGCTTATTTCCACAAGACAGCAGATAGAGTTAGAGCCACTTCATGTGGACAGCTGCTTAATTGGGAAATCTGGCTGGAAACCGCTTTCATGTGGTGAACTTAATAGGCTTTAAAATAAGTTTTACTGGGCCGCCCGCATGACCTCATGGCTGACTGCAGCAAAGACAAGTGGATGTTGATGCCTCCAGACGCTTGCTTGCAAAAAGAAATGGAAACAAAGTGCATGCCTCTATCAGCATGTGCTGCAGTGTATTTTGCTTTCCGTATGTGAGGGTTTCAAAGACCTTCCTGAGAGATGGCAGCACCCACATGAAAGTCCTGCTTTTATGGGCAAGACAAGGCATGTGTGCCTCGTTTGGCCTGTGGGCACACAGAGGAACCTGTCCCTCTGACTAAGCTTTTTGGGCAGCAAATGCATTTTAATCACATATGTAAATCCATGTTTAGGTGTGTGAGCTTAAAGCTGTCTAAATGCTAATCAGGGCAAGCAAAGGGGCCGGTAATCCCCCAGGAATGCAGGATTCAGCCCAGCCACTGATAATTGCTGCATTCCAGGTGGATTAGAAGTGTGAAACTTCATTTTACCTGTTTCTGACAAAATAACTCAGCAACAGGTGCCATGAAAGTGACACGGAAAACGTTCTGATCGTGAACACTTGAGGGCAGGCTCAGTGCCAGAGCAGAAGCTACAGGCTTTGGTTTGAGCAACAGGATGTTTCAGTGCCCAAAACTTCACGTCTGCTCACTGGGACATCCAAACCCCGGCTGGTATAGCCTGGTACTTTGGTGATTGTAGGGGTTATTGGTGATTGTAGGGATTGCAGCAGACACAGAACACAGAGGGTCATTCATGCAGTGCATGCTGCCTGCAAGGACCTTGCTCTGCTCCCCAGCTCAGTCAGTCAAACTAAGGATGGAGAGTGCTCACATGGAGGGCCTAGCCAAAGTACGAGTAAAAAAACCAGCCATCAGGTTATGATCACATAAGAAAACATTTGACACAAAACTCTAATGAGGAATAATAACAGGAAGTTACTGGGGGTTATTTTTCAGCTCAGCTCAGATTGGATTTGCTGAAAAGTTACACTACCACTACTTGGTGTCATTTGTGCATCCTTCCCTCTGGGCTTTGGCTGGAGGCACACAACTTCCCCTGTGACACAGAGAGAACCAACTGCAGGTCCTTCATCAATCAAACCAGTGAGGTTCACCATGGAGAATGAAGAATACATCACCAACAGTGGTTGGCAAAGAATATTTCTTTTGCCTCAACAAGGTATGACCCCGACTTCTGTGACGAGGGACCACAAACCTGCCCTGTAGGTAAATGCTGCCCGGAGAACTGACATGTAACTGCTTTCAGTGAAAGAGTTAACCACCAGAACTAGAGACTCCCTTCATATTTAGTACGGAAAACACATTTATGTTTCAACATAAAACTTTATGCACACATGTTCATACAAAGCAGTAACAAAACGCAGACTATGAGATTTGGACAAACAGTCCGTGGCAGAACTCCATGATGGGAAACGTCAGTCTAAATAGTTAATGGTTGACAAAATTATATGCAAATGGAAAGAGAGTGTCTGACAAATGGAACAGTTAGTGAGGTGAGCAGCATCCTCCTCCGTGAACGGTGCATTAGAAGGGTTTCAAAGAGCAGACTGACTCAGAAGCTGCAGGCTTGGAATACAGGCTGGAGGAAGCTAAGCAGTTTGAGTTAAAGAGCTGGTGGTGCATACTTTACAAAATGAAGGGGAATAAGGAATATATCTCTTTTTCTCACTATACCCTCTTTAGAGAGCTCAAAATCACACATAATTATCACTTGCAAATGTATTTTTCCCTTCTATTGACTTAAAGCCTTTAAAATTCATAATAAAGCACAATGAGACAAAATGACTCTGCCCGATGCTTGTTAACTTTGCTTTCAGAGCCTAAGATCCACCAGACAAAATGTCAAGCAGTTCATAAACCAGCAGAGCTCACATCTTGAAATGCTTTTCCCATGTGGAACATTTTACTGGAACAAGAAACGAACACAGCAATCTCCAGGAATCACAGAACTGCACATAATTAAATGTCAAATGATCACAAGGCAAACAAGGCTTATCTTAAATGCTCCCTCATCCTTTTGTTTGTTGATTTGGCCGAGTCAAGAAGAATTATTAGGATTTTAAAGTCTGATTTCACATACTTGTACATTTTCTGTCCACTTACCTTTATCTAGCTCACTTGAGATGTTCCATGATGACGTAGGCATGAAATCAACAACCATGGATGAATTTGCTTCTGGAAGAGAAAAACAGAAAAAAAGAACGCTGTTACTTTATCAGTTCTGTATCACGAAGAGTTGTAAAAGGCATTTGTGAATTTGCTCTCACAGTAGTAAAATTATTTGAAGAAAACCAGTGATTAAAATGCGCCCGATGCTCTGTGTTGGCAGCTGAAACATATGGGCAGCAGAAGCAGCGAAGTGGAAAAAGGCACAGGGCCAGGACTGGAGCTTGTTTGGCTGCGCTGTCACCGGGAGGCCTTGTGTTAATCAAGCAGCCAAGCTCTGAGATGTGCTTGGCCCACCTTAAAGTCCCTCCCTGGGTTTTTATAGAGCTAGAATGACTGCACAGTGCTGCAGCTAAGAAAAACACGGTGCTCTGAGGCTGCTGAACATGTTATCTACTAACATTTATAGAGATTTTAATCCTGTGAACCCATGAGCACAAGAAAAGACACCATTTATGCACCGAAGTTAACAGGGCTGCTTGTATGAGAAACTCTCATACAACTCATGTAAAAGCAGGCCTCAGAGACTGGTCTGAACATGAGAAGCATCTCTTCACTGCTGCTGGGATTGAACACACATGTATCTGAGACGTGGGAAGGCTGACCCTGCCCCTGGCTGGATCTCCAGCACCAGCAGATGCACAGAGATGCTGAGCAGCACCCAGAAGGAGAACGTTGTAGAACATTATAAAGGACATTGCAGAATGCATCATTTTTATTTTGGCACCGTCCTTCAAGTCCAAAGCAACCTCAGTGCAAGGATATCCAAAGATGTCCTGCTTTTATTTGATCAGTGAGCAACTTTCGAGTTCATTAAGAAATCACGAGCAAACTGTAAACACAATGTCACACAAACGCACGCGGCAGTTCAGTTCAGATACAGCCACTGCACTTTTTATAAATATCGTCTTTCTTAAAAGCCCACCTGGTAGCACTGCTTATTTAAGGCTCTGTCAAGTATTTCCAATGTAAACACAGAACCTGCAGCCATTATAACTCACCTACGAGCGCAGGCCCCGGCCTGTGCGGATGCGCAGGGCACAAACCCACTGATGGGGACAGATCCTGAGCCCCTGTGCAATGAATGGCATTGCTCTGAAGCTACCCACGATGCAAGCCAAGACCTTGTCCCACTGTGTCTGTTCCTCTACATCCTTTTTTTTTTTTTTTCCATTTTATTTTCTGTATTATTTAATGTCTTCGTGCAGCACAAGCTTTCCCAAGCTGTTGCCATCTTTCCCACTGCTATGGGTGCAGCAGCAGAGCCGAGCTCCTGCTGTCTGTATTAGCACTGCTGTCACTTCAGATGTCCCTACAACCATGCACACCTCTTGGGGCTTTTCCAAACACCACTGGCACAAATTCCCCTCCCGCTGTATTGCTTTTAAGACACTTACTCTCCAGACACTTCAGCCTCTTAAATAACCCAAATGTTAGGGACTGGGGGCTCAGCAACTTGCCAGGCTGAAGGAAAGCAGCTTGGAGCAGAGCTCAGTGGTGATGGCAATCACTCAGCAGGATGACACCATAGCCAATGGCACCAGGACTTGAAATTTTGGGTATGTGACAAATGAACAGTGGGCCAAACATCCAACAGGACGTGGCTGGCGGGGCGCTCAATCTCTGCCTTGTGCTCCCACCCCTTCTACCTGAGAATGGAGCAGCTCCAAGAGTGTTCGTATCAATTTTTTTCTTGAACAGCCTTTGGAAGCGTGATGGTAAACCTCCCAGAGCACACAGCCATCGCCTGATCTCCAGGAGGAGCCACACTACAACACCAAACACACTCACTTTTGCCCAGGAGGTAAAGCCACTGTTTGTGAGATGGCCTTATGCATCACTAAGGCAATTTTCTAATACTCCTGAATTAAAGCTCTGATTTCAGAGCAAAGTATTTCTGTGCCCTCAGTAAACACTTCATAGGACTGAAAGGAACACACTGAGCAGCCACACAGCATGGGGACATACCATTAATTCTAAGTTAATGCAGAAAACAAAAGTCACCGAGCAAACAAAGAGGGGAGGGGATCAAAGCCTTGAGCTGCTTCCCCCCAGAAGCAGGGCTGCCTCCTGCTGCACCCTGCTCAGCAGCTCTGCCTCCTTCAGCAAAATGCATTCAGAGACCAAGCAAGGCTTTTTTTCCTTTGCGTTTGTGACATCAAGTGACTGTGCTCTCAAATGCACAGAAAAACTCCCAGCTCGCTTAGGAAATGCCTCCTGTGCTTGGAAAGCTCTTATAGAAAGTGTCCGAATTACATCTTGTAAAGTGATGTTTGATCACCTGAACCACAGCACACCCCAGCAGCAGCCACAGGAACAGGGATGGTGTGCAAGGAGCAGCTGAGCCCTGTGCACATGAGCACACCTCCTTACTGCAGGAGGGTTACATGGGTTGTTTCAGCCTTCACCACACTTCAGAGTGGTTTGCAAAAGCCTGTTGGAGAAAGGTCCATTAATGCAAGTGGCAGAGGCCCATCATCCAGGTAAGATTTCATTTTCAGATGAATGAAGAATCTTAACGCATGAAAGTTAAAGATCTGTTCAAAACTCTGTCCCAATGAAGAAATGCTGGTCACAGAATCATCACAGAATCCTAGAATGGCCTGGGTTGAAAAGGAGCACAACGCTCATCAGTTCCAACCCCTGCTATGTGCAGGTTGCCAACCAGCAGCCCAGGCTGCCCAGAGCTACATCCAGCCTGGCCTTGGATGCATCCATGATCATAAGTTAATGAGAAATCACAACAGTCAATTAAAACCTCTGTGAAAAGCCAAGCAAAGTATATTCAAATCTCCTCCCCACAGAGAAGTTGGCTAACATCTGACTTTATTACCATATTGCCCAAGTGCCAAGCGAATTTCACACAAGTCAGTCATTTGAAAGCCTTTGTGATTAAATAAACTTCAATAAGGTTTACAGAAAGCTGCCCAGGAAGAAGAACTGCAGAGCCTGTCCTTATCGCAGGCACACACCGCTGCCTCATTTTCTCACCATGAGCAGCCATCATTCAGGGGCTGTGTCTGCACCACAGGGCTGCAGTCCCAGCCAAGCACAGGGCAGCCTCATCTGCTGCCCCACAATGAAAGGAGACAATCCAGGCCCTGTGTCCGGGCTAATTAATATCTCTACACCGTGCATTTGTAACATGAAGGAAAGAGAGTAAAAGTCAAAACAGGAAGAAGGCAGATAGCTAAGATGACACCAAACCCAGAAATGATTGAAGATTTTAATGGGAAATAAATCTGCTACAGAGAAACAAAGCAGAGAGCAAAATAAGTCTGCAAATGTGGACGTTCTGCTTGCAAGGCAGCAGGAGCAATGTACGAGGGCTGCATGTTTGCACTGCTTGCTTTCCTCCTGGCTGCACAGAAAGAATCCCAGGCTTTGTAGCAACCCATCTTCTTGAGGCAGAAGATATGCCTACTTAAAGCAAACACAAACAAAAATCAAAATATTTACGTAATGGGCAACCCCTGTTATGTGTCATACCTGCGGGTCCTTGTACACCCTCATTACATGCCCTAAAGAAAGTCTGGATTAGCATTTTCTTCTACGAATGTGACTGCAATATCTGCAACCCACATCTCACTGTGGGATACCCAAAATAGCAAAAAGACCGTGGAGGTATTTAAAGTAGCCAAGGAGCTGCGGATCTGAGTAATAAAATAAACCATGCAAAATTAAACTAAATAAAAATGAAGTTTTCCAGTTGCAAATCTCTTCTTGAAGCTGCTTAGAAACCCTGTGCTGAGTGAGATTTGTTATCCTCTGAAGGAATTTGCCTAAGGAAGTGATAAAACCCAGATTGCACAAGACACTAAGAACAAGATGGGGCAAGGCATTCCCACACATACCATTGGGAAGCTGTCCCATGCCAACGGGAAGGTCAGCACTCATTTGGGCACCAGTGTTTGGCCAAATCATTGGTAAATGTTACAGCAGCATCAGCGCTCCTTAAAAAGCTGAATTAAAATCTTCAGAAAACAGTCTCCTTTAGCTGTATTACTTGAAAGTAGTATGGAGATAACAGGAATTGAAGGTAAGATGATACAGAATGAGAGTGAACCCTAATTATACCAAGTGTTCAGAACTTCTTGCTTTTCTGCACATTCCACATCTCTTCACCTTTTTCTTTGTCTGGTTCCTACCTGACTGATCCGTTCCAACATCTCCCCACAAAGATGCCCTCTGGCTGTTCTCTTAGCCCTATCTCCACCATCTTTTTCCTGCAGCTCTCACTGTTTCACTGCTCCTCTCAAAGCTCCCCACACGTTTTCATTTCACCTCCCAAGACACTGCATTTTGCAATCCGCCCATCACCAACCCATCCACAGCCCACCCTGGAGGTGCTGAGGGAAATCGAGACACACCTGCTGCAGACTGTAATGGATACGACCCATTATTCACTAATTTTCTTGTCTGTTTAATTGGCACCATCCTGAAATTTCCATAACGTAGACCTCAAATGCTGCTCATATCTTTAATGTAAGAGTGGATTCTATTTCCATGACATGAGCATCTCTGCGTGTCAGTGGACATGTCTGCTTTGCTCAATTCTTGCTGTTCAAAAGGAGGCAGGAATCACCCAAATCCCCGTCAGCAGGATGAGGCAGAACTGCAGTGAAGAGGGGAAATTGTTGAGAGCTTTTCTGCCCTTCAAATAGGCCAAGTGTCTCTCAAGGTGAACTGACTGCCCTTATGCTTCCTTTAACAATACGTCACAGAACCACAGCATGGCCTGGGTTGCAAAGGAGCACAACGCTCATCAGTTCCAACCCCCTGCTGTGTGCAGGTCACCAACCAGCAGCCCAGGCTGCCCAGAGCCACATCCAGCCTGGCCTTCAATGCCTGCAGGGATGGGGCATCCACAGCCTCCTTGGCAACCTGTTCCAGTGCCTCACCACCCTCTGGGGGAAAAACTTCCTCCTCATATCCAACCTAAACCTCCCTTGTCTCAGTTTAAAACCATTCCCCCTTGTCCTATCACCATTCACCCTCGTAAACAGCCGTTCCCCTTCTGCTGATTAATTACGAATAAAGCAATTTCTGAACATGATGATCAGTATAAAATACCTGTCTATACCATGTCTGCAGTGAGCACAGTTCACAGCAAAAACCTATTCCTGCTGAAAGACTTGGCGTTGCATGCGTGGGGGAACTGCCCACCTTTACACACCCTGGAAGAGAGCAACCTAAGCAAGATGAAACGTTGCACAACAGCATTTCTCCTTCAAATGCTTCACTTTAAGTCATTAGCCTGCTTACTCTAAGGTTGGAAAAGCAAATGCCAAGCTGGTTCTGCCAAGCCCTTACACAGGCAGATGCAAGGCAATTGGTCCAGTTTGCAGCTGATCACTCCGTCAGACACCACACCTTCTGCTGGCAAAGGACCCACGAGTGCTCCTCAGGCTGTTCCATGCAGACATGTCATGGTACTGCATGATGCTAACAGCTGTCAAATGGTTAATGCTGTTCTCACTCCTATGATGCAGGCTCCCAGGGCGTAGCTATCTGTTATTTATCTGTAATACATCATTATTGATAGCCCGGGGTAGGTTAGTAATTGGCATTAGATAGGGAAACCTTCAACACCGATTCAAGCTCTGTGGATTTCATGTATCCAACGCATTAATTTTCAGCTTCAAAAGCGAGAAGTGCAACAGGATGATCTGATTTAGTGCAGGACTGGAAGCTGTTAGGAACCTCATCTATATCACAGCCTATTCCATCTATCAGAGCACCCCAACACTGCCCCAGGCACTCTCTTTAGCATGTAGGCAATGAGCAGCCTTTCTACCTGGGAGCCTCTACGTGCCTCAGGCTCCTGCAGGTTTGTGATAAATGGAAGGATTAGCCCATTCCTGATGCACAGTCAGAGGGGAACACGGAGCCCTGTGTGGGACTGTAGGCAGGAAGCCAAGCACACTGCATGCACTTGACACCTCTGCCCTATGTTTTCTTGCAGACCTGCTCTCTTTGATGAGGATACACCAGGAAAGCTTTGGGCTCAAAGGCGGGCAGCTGCCGGGGTTTCCTGTACTTAACAGGATACCCATAACACCTACCCTACCCGGGCAAGACTGAAGCTCCTTCTCAAGCCCCATCATTCTCAGCATTTGTTCTGGAAAATCAATAGGCAATGCCAGCAGAAGATCACATTGCTGAGTACTACACAGTACCCAATGCCTGCAAACCAGTGAAGTGCCTTCCGACGCTGTGGCAGCTTGCTGATGACCGACACAAGCCAGGGCTGACCTGGTATTTTTGGTAACTTGGAGTTTGGCTGAGGTCGTATCAGATTAAAACTGTTTTCTTCCAAGGGATCAGAGTTGTCTCTTGGAAGAAGAGGTTTTTAAGAAACCTCTTTTATACGCTAATACTTTAATCCTGCATTTCTAATTACTGAACTACAACTCCTTTTCAGTGCCGCTATTAATTACAGATTATCATTAATGTTACACGGATTTAAAAGTCACTGTGGAATCTGGGCGCACTTTACATTGCTTAAATTGGTCGTTAACAGTTCCACTTAAGAAGAGCAAAACACTGCACCCTGGAGCGACCCACAGCTTTAAAGACAGGCAACGAAATAAAGCAATGGCCACTTGGCCGAGGGCCAGCAGCTCACAGCTCACAGTTGAGCCTTTGTGCTCAGCCCTGAAGGAAGGTGATGCCATGGCGCACCTCCGCACATCACCCAGACATGAGGGTCAGGCACCCAATGCAGGGGTGGCACAGGTGGGCTGGGTGCTGGGCTGGTGCATGGGCTCTGCCCCTGCTGCCAAGGAGTGGGGCAAATCTGGTTAACAGGAAGGCTGGGCTTCTAGCTCCATGAGGAGCTGCAGGGCCATGAGGAGCTGCATGGCTGCCATGGGGAGCTGCAGGGCCACCATGGGGAGCTGTAGGACCACCAAGAGGCCTCCCTCTCAACCTCCTCTTCTCTGGGCCAAACAAACCAAAGGATCTCAGCAGCTCCTTGCAGCAGGAGGCTCCCACAAATCCCAGTTGAACTCATGACTGTGTGCTCCAACCACCCAGACCACCCTTACAGGATGCTTATTCTACTGAAGGCATCAGTGCCGCACACGAGCAATTTGGGTCCTGCCCCCTTACTGGCACAACCAGCACACGGGTTCCCGTTTCTCAAAAATGTATCTCAAAAAGCAGCAAGACCAAGCAGTGCCCAAAAGCTCACGGTGGGGACAGACGTGTTTGCAGACGAAGGATGAAGTGCCTGGACAGGGCTTTGCTCTGCACCTGCTTGCTTGTCCCTGGCTTCCATCAGTGCCACTGCACTAAATCCATCTGCAAAAGCTTTAAAGAAGGCAAACCCAGCCAAGAACAGGGAGGGCAAACAAGAAATCATTTACATCCACCATAAATCGCAGCACACCGTAACTCCTTGCACCTCAGCACTTGAGGGCCAGAAATGATTGAAATGGATAAGGCTACTACCAATCTACAATTAAACCCTTATAACTTGTGAAGAAAATTACAGTAAAAAGCCTGCCATGTGCAAATTCATTATTATTTTTTGAGCTCCATAATTATTTTTGTTGCAGTGAGGAAAAATGTACCCATGTCAGCTTGTGAATTAATGAACGGTCCTGAAACAATTACTTCTTAAATACACAGAAGTCTCCCCAGTGTAAACACGCTCCATTTCATACCATATCCTCTTGGTACAAGGCATACATTGCAGCATGACTTATTGGCTGCCTACGATGAAACAGTAAATGTTGCACATTTGAAGGCTTCGGCCTCATGGCTAGGATTTTACATCGGTTGATGTTGATTAATGTACAAACTGCCAAATTTATAAAGAGGCTGAAACACAAGGATACACTGTGAAACGTATGCTAATAGAGCACAATTTATATAAAAAGGGGGGAATGTAAATATTTAACTGATGCCAGAGCTGGTTGCTTTGGCCAAGTTAGGACTGAGCTACATTGATTGTTCAAGAGGAACTTGCACCCCGGTCTAAACCCACACAAGCCTGATGTCAGGGCCTCAAAGCCTCCACGTTTTAGCAGGGAGCTGTAAGCCTTCATTTCTTCTCAGAAAATGCTGGGCTTTTTACATTTTCCTTGAAGCTGAGCAGATGACACCTGTCCATAGGAGCTGACAGCCCAGGCCCCAGGTGGCAGCAGCACCAGCGTTCTATAGGTAACGAGCCTGCACTGAAGGTTTACAGTCACATTCCCGAGGCTCTTTCTTTGTTAAACACTTCATTGCCAGAATGAGTTAACACACTGATTGACTAGCCACAGCTTACTTGCTACAGAAACGTTTCAGCATTACCTCCCAGATTTGGTTACTCCGTAACATTAAGTAAATTGAAATGCTAACTTAGCAGGACCGAATTTATCTCTGTGGATACTCCAGAGCAGATCTTCAAATGCTCTCACCCGGGGCCTAAGCATGCTTCTGCACCATTCTCACCATTTCAACCAATGCAGCACTGAGCCAGCTTTAGAGCTCTTCCATCCCAGGCGCGCAGTCTGAGCCCCATGCAGGCAGCTTAACAAGCACCAAACTCAAAGCTGTGGCAAAGTCATTCTGAGTCTCCGAGCCTTAGTAAGCCTTTGTCTTAATTGCACCCAGAAGTACAAATACCTGTAGCCTTCATGATCCTGTAATGGCCATGCCACACACACCAAAAAAAAAGCACCAGTCACTAAAAGTTAATAGCCTGTACAAGAGGAAATAAACAGGAGCAGGGCAAAGTTGGCTTGTTCAATTTTAAGTGCTTTTGCAGCCACGGAAGCCTTGTGGAAGGATAAACCACTGATGATTTTTTTATTAGCCCAACAAAAAAGATGGCAGGCTTTGGATGTAACGTTACTGCAGATCTGCAGAGATTATGTTTCAAAGTTGTGGCAATTGCCATACTTCAAGAAACTCGTTAGCTTGGAAGCAAATACAGGTTTTCTCTGCAAGGCAGGCAATCCAAATAAACAAGCTGAGAGCAGTGCATGCAGACCAACCTCCAGTAGACCAATTGCTTGCCTAGGAGCTGCAAACCACAACACTGCACTAAGGGTTTTAATTGCTGGTCCTAATTTCTTGCTCTTTGGGCCAAAGGACAGCAGTGATATCTAGCTCAGCAGGTGATGAGAGTGAACGTCTGCCAAAGTAAGCCCAAGTGTGTGCAGAACTTGCTGAGTTCCAATGAGCACATTATTGCAGGGCTAAGCCTGACTGGTGAGTTAATAACCTTAGTCAGTTCTGATCACTTGAAACGTTTTGTACAAACTATTTGCAAATAAATGAAAACCCATATTTCCACAAAGCCTTCAAAGTAAATGGGACAGTAGGAAAATGAAATGACAGACTGTTCTGTGGCCTTCTTGTTAGTTTTATACTTTAATTTACAGAGTGCTCCTCCAATTTCTTTCCACTCATTCATTGTTAGTTCCCAAAGCACTCTTTATGGTCAAGCCAAATTGCTGTTTAACTTTTCAAGTTCCCTTCAAGTTCACTGCAGGTCCCTTCTTCACCATGCCAGCAGCCCCAGAACCTGTTCTGTCCCACTTCTCTGCTCTGCCCATCCTCTACAAGGCTCCATTAAAAAACAAACAAACAAACAAAGGTACCAAAGAGGCTTCTGAAGGAACCTGTAGAGGCTTCTAAAGATCGACCCTGCACAACCATAAATGTGGTCTCGAAGGGGGGCAGTAGCTCTGGGATAGGAGCTCCTGCCTGAAAGAGCCACGGCACTGACTGCAGAATGACTAACTGCTCTATCAGTGATATCAGAAAGATGCTGGAAATGCTTATTTTTGATTCTGGCAGATTACCTTCTCATTTCCATTTCCCTGGACAAGTATCGTTATCAACCATGTGTTCAGTTTAAATTAAAATGCTGAAGTTATTAAACTTCTTATTCCTTGGCTGTGCATGATCAAAACCTTTCCATTATTTAACACATGGATGTTCAAGGAATATTTGAACCTTATCCAAACTGTACTGAGCTACCTGCAAAATCCAGCACAAGTTTTGGATCTCGAATGCTGCTTCAGGTTATGTTCCTCAGTCCTCCTGAAACACAGCACTGCTAAGTAGTGTATCTTCCTACCCAGATTCCCAAATTAATTGACTTTGACAGTGGATTTGGGTGCTGCTGTTAGTCACGCTGTTTACAGAGTGCCAGGCATAACAGATTATAGCACTACAATCATCTTCCAAAAGTCTAGCTAATAAAGACTCAGAAGGGATCAATTGAACTTCAGCTGCCTCGAGGACCACTGGGATAGGACCACTGAGACACTGCTGGGAAGCATCCCATGGCAAGGGGCCGTCGTGAGATGGCTTTTCAGTCCCCTCCAACCCAAACCATTCTGTGATTCTGACCTTCAATGTAAACGAACACAAACTGTAAATATCCACCACGTGAAAGTGTCTTTTTCACTAAATTCCTCAGCAAATTGAGTCTTGTCTGAAATGCCTGCGTTTGGTATGCTGAAGGCAGGAGCTCTCAGAAGATGTGGTTCTCTCCAAACCACAGAGCAAATCATGCCCTGTGATTTTGGTTTCCTTGCATTACTGGCTTAAAGCTTTGAAACCATTTAATAACACATGCATACGTATATGCACACAAACACAGGCATGCACACACACCTAAGCAAATGTAGACCCTGCATTCAGATACAAAATCCTGCACTTGCAGTGTCACATCACAGCACAGACATCTCACCTGAGAGAAATTCTGCAGCAGAGATCAAAGTGCAGAGTTACTGACAAACATTTCTTGTGGTGGCTGACATCATTTTGTCCCACCTTGGGCTTTCTGTTCCAGCAAGCAGAACCACTCACTGACGTAGCAGGCAGTGGCACGCACAGCTCAAGACAGAGGTTTTAAAGGTGACCAAGGAAAATAAGCAAAGAAAAACGAGCCTTCGGTGATGCTTGGAAATCACACTTCCCAGCTCTGCCTCACAAAAACAAACTTCTTTTGACATCTGACTGGGTTATGAACTTCCTTAAACAGAATCAGAGAGGAGGCTGACGTCCTTACATCTCATAGGCCTTATCCCGGCCCCAGGATGGACTCTCACTTCCCAGTGGTGAGAGGAGATGGAGGAGAGGAATGAGGCACACACAGATGCTCCAGCTGACTCTTGCAAGAGTTCTCCCTTTATATCTAGTGACCTATAAGCATGGCAGTGGGAGAGAGGAAACACTACATAATCACTGCATTCATACACTGTGTGGCACAAACTGTGACACCCTAATGATACAGCTGTTCTTTCAGATCCAAAAGGCCTATTTATTTTTCTGGTACACCTTCACATGTGAGTGCTGCTGACCTTTTGTGGGCAGGGCCACCCTGTGCAGAGCCAGCCCTGCACGGCCCTGAGCTCTGCCTGCAGCCTCCCTTCCGTGTATTGCTTCCCAGTTCCCACTGTGGTCGAGGCAGTTCTGGCTAACAAGGATAAATAAAGGTCTGCCCAAAGCTTCCAGGGCTTGGCTTGCTTAGTGCCATTATGCTTGATTTTGTGCCAGGCAAGGAGAACTCAATCTCTGCTCCAAGTGGATAAACACTGTGCTGCAGACACAGGATTCTTGGACATCTCGGCTTGTATTTATGTAAAGCAATGCAGGTGGGTTTATTTTTTAAATAAATAAGTACAAAATTACTTCATAATACTTGGAAGTCAGCACAGAACAGCGTGCTGGAATTAGCTTCTGATGTGCTGGGCTGAGAGTCCCAGCAGTGAGCAGCATCACAAATGAAGGGCAGGAGCCAGGCAGCAGGGGGTTCCCCAGCACCAAGCAGTTCAATGCACAGCAAAACCTACATGCAGTATCAGAGAAGGAAAAAAATCCCATGTATGCAAGGGGACACATTAGATTTAAGTAGGAACTTTCCCTTAACAGCTAATTAATATCTGTGTGTGCCCTGTCCCTACCACAGCTTCAGCAAAAGCACTGCCTAACGACCCTTGCATCAAGCACAGAAATTGGGGAACATGCTGCAACTTTAACCTACAGCCTCACTCGATGATGCTACAGACGTCATTCTAGGAACTGGAAGAGACAAATAGACAAAACGCAGAGGAAACCAGTGTGGCTTTCCAGAAGCACTTGGTCTCACTTCTGCTTCCATTGAAGCCAACAGTAAGGCTGCTACTGAATTAAGAAAGTCAGAACATTTCTGAAAGCCACATAAGTGGATGAGAAGTGCTTCACAAAGTTATTAGTTCACAAATCCTCTGGAAGTTACAAGCAGTGCAAACAAATAAAGTGAAATAAAAACAAAGGAAGAGGTAGAAATGTTTGAAAGCCCTTCTAAACCATCACAGGCTGACAGCCTACCATAGATAAGCAGCTAATAACTTCTGGCAGCCTTTTTCATCTGTGCACAATATACCGAAGGCCATTTCATCTTGGCCTGGGTTTTAGTGAAAGGTAATGTTTATTTACACGTGCTAGGTATATCATAATATACAAGAGGGGAAAAAAAACCAAACACCTGCCTTGAAGCCACCAGTTATCCTACTGAAGTGTAGGGAACCCACACAGCTGATAGGTTCAGACTTCAGCCACAAAATAAGCACGGGACCAGGAGAACTGCAATCATTACCTGGTCTTACAGGGTGCATTTGCAGCCCAGTGGCTCACACTGATTGTTGACTTGGGGTTTTCTTGAATGTGAAAAGCCTCCTGGGCTAACTGGGGTTAGCAGGCAGGCATGGCGCTCTCTGGTTCTCTGTCCTATGAGCTCCAACCAGCTTTCCCAAAACAGAGGTGCTGCTGGCACCTCGATGCAGCGCAGGACCCCGCAGACAAGATGCTCTGAAGGCCCTGCGACATGCCAAACGCTTTACCTAATTCAAACACTGGAGAGAAGAATTCCATAACTCAGAAATTTGCTTTGGCACAAGGAGAGGACACTGTGGCACCGCTCATGTGTACTCAGCAATTTTAGAATCCAAGGATTTCTCTGCGTTGCATACTTGGAGATCTAATAAGTGCGCTCTGCGCAGTTTCTGGCTGGTTAGAAAGCAGACAAATAAGAAAAATGAAGACTTTTGTTTTTACTAGGCTGTCAACTCACATTTAACAGTACGGCTCAAGTTCCTTTTGAAAGGGTGCTGTGCTCCATCCTGGCTATTACGTGAAAAATGACACAAGGTGCTGGGACTGAAGCTGTAAGGCAGCCCCCAATGACCTTTTATACACAAACGTTTGTATTCTTCAAAAGGTGAATGTGGAAAGATAGGAATGAAGAAAGTCTCCCTTTAGACACCTAAACTGGATTTCCAACAGCTAGAGCCTGCACAGCACTTTTAGAGCCCCGTGCTACCTGATTAGCAGCCCCAAAACTTTCATCTACTAAAATCTTCCTTCCATTACCTCAGCTTCAGGGGAACTGCAATTCCAAGTGCTGTTCCTTGCACACCCTGGTGCCGAAGGCTGGCTTTAAGCTGCACAGTGGCTGGACCATAAGGACAGCCGTATTTGCACCCAGATTCAATCCAAAAGTGAGTAGAAATAGTGCTCCACTTCGCTGCTGAATGGTGCCTTCCATGCAGCTCTGACAGGAGAAATATACAGCTCTACAGCAAACAGAGAAATGAAAATATGACATTCTTTGCTGTCCAAAGAAGAGAAGGATGGGTTTAAGGAAGGTATTTCCAACAGAGAGCTGTTGTACAAGAGCAACCATGAAGACTATTTCGTCACACTCATCTTCATCCTAAAGTAATAAGATATTTAAGTAAAACCAGACACCAACCAAAGTTTTTATGGTCTCCTCTCCATGTACGTCTGGAGCAGAGGCCACTGGTGGATAGAGAGGGATGATGCACAATGAAGCATATGTTAAGTCATGTGGTGCAGCTTCTGAATCCTTGCTTCTCTCTCTGCTAATTACTGACTCTGTGGCTTCAAAAGTGCATACCACCACCAAGGTAAGACTTAATGGAAATCTCACCCATGGGAAAACAAAGACAACACCTAAAGCAAAAAAGGTCATTCCATTAGATGGAGCTCAGCTCTGGGAAGTCACACTGCCAGAGAGCCACGAGTCTGGCTTCCAGGTCTGGTACATCACCCATGGGCATCATGTTTATATTCGTAAGTCAAAAGGCACAGAGATAAAAACATCCAAGTGAATGGTACAAGGGCAGCTTATATATGCATGAGTGGAAAAATATGCAGAGTGAGGGAGTGAGGAGTGGTTCCTCTTGCAGAAAGGACTGCAGCTACACTTACAGACAGCTCACACAAAAACAGCTAATGTACCTCCATGTTATGCTGCTGTACAAGCCTGAATCTCAAAGCATGCTTCTGAGGGACTGAAACAGAAGCTGAAGCTGCAGAAAAGCATCTTAAAACATCCTTCTGTGATGCCACAGTACTTTGGCAGTCTGGTCATACAGTTAATTACTAACAAAGTATTAAGAACACTGGGCAGCCTGGTCTGCTGGTTGGAGACCCTGCACACAGCAGGGAGTTGAAACTAGATGATTGCTGTGGTCCTTTTCAACCGAGGCCATTCTGCGACTGTATGATTGTTGCAACATGTGTTTTGAACCCTGGGTAAGAGCTGGATAAGGGCTAGCAGTGCTGTCTTGCTCTCCTCTGGTCTATTTCTATACATTCAGAAATGCGGTGAGGGATACAAGGAAGAATAATAAGCATAAATATGATAATTGCACCTAAGTCATACAAAGAGAAAGAAAAACAGTAAGAACAAGTCCAAAACATTGAGTGAGAACTGCAAAATCTACACAAAGAAGAGCCAGTCAAAGACCATAAAATAGAAAAACGCTGCATCCCAGATCCCAGCTCCTTGGTGCCAGCAGCCTGATGTTCAGATGTAATCAGGCCTGACTGCTGAGAGCCTCGCAGAGCCCGGGTCCACTGCAGAGATATCTGGCACTCTTACTTCATGGCAAGGACGATTTATAACTTGGCTTTGTAATACTGCACCTTTGGAGCACTGGGTATTTTGAAACCCTTCATAATGAGCTTATTTGGGGGCGGGGAAATTCTCGTAATGCTGGTTGGCAAAGGTTTGAACTGAAACTCTTTCAAGGTATCCAACTTTTAAAAGATTTACTATGAACATAATAGCAAATATGGTTGGTATCAGGAGCCAACGCCGTTTTTTCAGTCTGGGGAGAGTAAGTAGTCTGTTGTTTCTTACATCTGGAACAGTAGTAATCTATTCCTTAAGCCTGAGCAATCAAATTACTCTAATTTTCTGTTGTCTTGGCTTGAATAAATATTTTCAAGACAAGTTATGTTAAAAATATGCACGCTGACTGCACAGTTAAATGTGCATAACATCTGTGCTGCAGTTCAGTGCGGCGAGCTGCAAAGGTACCCCAACAGAAAGGCATTTAAGAAAATCACTCCGTTTCCATTTGAATTAATAAGCTACTAAATAATAACGACTGCAGAACAAAACGAAGGGGGAAATATACTTAAAAAAAAAGAAATGGAAGGAAGGTGGGGAAAAACTAGAAAGAGGGGAGAAAGGACTGGAATTGCCATGGCAGCTTGAATGGGTGTAAATCTCAGGGGACAGCTACAAGAAATGGCCTTTTGTTATACCATGGGATGCATGGCATGGAACTGCCCCATCCACAGGCAGCAGCAGAAAAAAAGTCATCAAATGGCAAAGGGTTTTCTGTTCCCTCCAGTCCTTGCAAGTCTCAGCACCGGAGGAAGGGATCTGGATTGCAGTTATTTACTGGTTTGTTAGGAAGAAAGTAAAAAATGGATTCATTTCACTATTAAGTATGGAAACCTCTTCAACTGCAGAAATATTCAGTGAAATAAACGCTGAATAAAATTTCCTACAACTATTTCTGGTAAAAAATGAACTCTGAAAAGTCCCAACTTTTTGATGTAAATTTGGTAATGGGAGATGAAGGAAAACCAGTTTGTAGTTTTGGAAACCTGTATTAACAAAATGCAACACCTTCTGCAGGAACTGCTGCCTGAGGAAAAGCCTGCATGCCTACAAGCATAGGGCAAAACCGTACAATTTGGGATCAAAGTCCCATGTGCTTCTCATTTCTATCCTACGCACCAGTGACCGGGGCTGACAAGCATTTCGGAAACTGCAACAGCATTCCCAGTTTTAAACAGGTCATCTGAAGGAAAAGTGATTTTCAGTTGCAAGGCACCATTTACATTCCAGCTCAACTGCAAACAAAGGTGGTTTGTGGTTCTCTTTTTCACCGAGGCATTTTTCCTTTCCTTTGTCATTTTTAATTCAGATACTGCAATATTAGATTAGCTCTGGTGAGAAGTTCTTTTGCAAATGACGATCTTTGGTCATTTCTCATTATAAGGAATAAACATTTGGTTTTGCTTTCCCTTTTCCGGCAGTATTTGGTGTAAACAAAAGCTCTGTCTGTAAATGAAGACGTGAAGGTTTTTAGACATTTCTTCCAGCTGCTCACTTAGCAAAAGTTGCTGCTCTTCCTCCCTGTCGAAATCTTAAATCAGACTCCAAACTCCAGCACTCTGAATGCCAATGCCCTCTTCTGCTGGCTGAGTCAGAAGTTTGCATTCCCATCAGAATGTTGAGCTCCTTCCTACAAACGCCAGCGCAGCGCTTTTGCTTTCAAGGAAATGAATGATCACCACCTTTAAGCAAAATATTAGGCCAGCCCCAAATCATGCTGCAGCTGGGATGCTTCTCAGTCATGTCTTTGCTTCTGTACAGCGTGCAGATCCCCGGTGGGTGAAGCAGGGCTCAGATCTGCAACAGGGCAGAGGCAGGGCTGGGGATTCTGCAAGCCAAGAGCTGCACGGCTTTCCATGTCCTTTGAAGAGAGTTATGTCTGTTGAGACTGAGTGTAATTGATGTTGAAAATGCATGCGTACCAATAAATTAATATCACAGCAAACGCGAAGTACGGGATTTATGGGAATGCAATATAGTCCGTTTGGTAAACAGATCTGAAGTACAGATGATTTGGGAGGATAAGAAATACAGAAGCTTGGTTCGCTTCCAACTGAGGAGATTAATGTCAATATTTAAGAAAGCACCAATTCGCTCCAAAGAAAAGAATGGGGGAAAAAAAAATCAGCCGTCTGAAATGGAATATTGAGTTGCTTCAGTGTTAGAGGATTACCCACAGACAGCAAAATTGCACTCTGTTGCTCCTTCTGTATTTGCATGCTCGATATCACAGCACTGCTCTTCCAGCACTGTGCTCATGTGGGGTTGAGGTGACAAAGAAGCCAGGTCTCCTTCTTCCAACACCACGCAGGTGAGCAGCACCGTGCTCATCTCCTAGATGCTGTGGTTCATAACTCACCTAGACAGCTACAAGCTGGGGTTTGATAAGCATGTAAAATGCTTTGTGCTCCAGCCCTGCGGGGAGGCAGCTCTGGAGGTGCGATGTTCTCCTCCATGAGAAGAGCAGCCCTGCCCAATGTTCTGCACTGCCTGCCCGCTCAGCTCCACGTCACATTATCATGTGGAAGGAGCAACTTGGAGTGGTTTAACCGTATCCATCCCTGCAATTCGTTAGAAATAGTCTGACAGGTCAAAGGTGGAAGGTGGGGTCTTTGAAAGAGTGCGCACTGCTGGACCTTTAGAGGAGCCTGAAGAGCAATGTTAATTACGCGGAGTCATGCATGCCACACACTTCGGATGCCCAGTGCTGGTATAAATTTAACAAACAGCCTCAAATCCATTCTTCTTGAACATGTATCAGTGCCTGGTTCAGCAAAGCCCTCCAGCACGCTTCAATTTAATAAGACTTCAGCATTTGCTGTATGAGCAGCTTTGCCCTCTGTTCCTCCATCCACAGCCGGCTACGCCCAATGCTTACCCACATCGTTCCCTTCTGCTATCAATTACAGCCACAGCTCTCTGTCCCTTCAGGTGACTGTGGACACACCACTGCCCCCTGCCTCACCTCCTACAGCTCTTATTCTTACACACAAAGCAGGAATAATGAGCAGTATGTTTTACAGGTTTTCTCAAGTAAAGTTTCCGAAGAACTTGTCTACACCAAGAAAATGACTTGGATGAATAGTAAATGCCTCTAGGAATGCCACAAATTAAATGGTATCTGAAGAGAAAGGTGCACTGATAGCACAGCCCCACTGATAGAATCATAAAATGGCCCAGGTTGGAAGGGACCTCAAGGATCATGAAGCTCCAATCTCCACATTTTGTACCAGCCCAGGCTGCCCAGGGCCCCATCCAACCTGGCCTTGAACACCTCCAGGGATGGACGGGGCATCACAGCCTCTCTGGGCAACTGTTCCAGCACCTCACCACTCTCATAGGAAAGAACTTCCCCCTGACATCCAACTTCAATCTCCCCTCCCTCAACATCCATTTTGCTAGTGCTGTAATTCTCCACTATTTTGCCCTTTCACATCCCTCCACCTGCATGTTCATGATCACAGGCTCATCAGTTTACCAATACTTTTGCAGCAGTTATATTTCACCAGCTGTATTTCTGCCGTGCCAGCAAACAGACAGTGAACCACTCCAAATTGCACCATTCTCACATTTTATAATTAGAAATATTTTAATCTCTCCCAGAGAAAGCAAGATAACTTATCTGTCTTAAAAATAAACAAACCCAAATGGAAAGAATTCATTCACAATGAAATCATTCTCTCCAGAAAACCCACAAGCAAGATTGACAATTTATGGAAGAGATAAGAGGATTAGAAATATAATTTTAAAATTGTCTTAAGGGTAAAAGTTTACACCCCATGAGCAAAATGATACCCATATCAGTAACCCAGAACCAGCTTAGCTCAGTACAATTTCAAGGAGAACACAGCAAAATAAGACTGTAAAGATAAAAATAAGATGCAGCATCTTTCAAAACTGTAACATAGGGCTTAAGAGAGCAGAAGGTGGAGAGAAATATTTAATGAAGTCCGTAAGGTTTTAACGTGAAGTTTAAAGATCGTACTCATCATTTTGTGTAGAATCGTTAACAGCTTTCCACACTTTGGTTCTATTTTAATGCTGTATTAAAAGAAAGTATTTCAGGGTGAAAAGATGAAGGCGATCTGAAAATAAGTGTGAATGAAAGAAAGGTGGGGTTAGAGCAGGAGCACACGACTTGCAAACTCATGGGATGTGTGAGCCAGCTTTAAAAAAGAGCCAGCTTTAATAAAGAGCCAGCTTTGGCTTTCATCAAACACGTGAAGCGTGCCCAAGCCGTACCCAGCAGTGACCAGTAACATCTGGTTAAGTGCTCTCTTCTCCTCCGTATCTCTCATCACAACTTGATTTCAAGCAATAACCTTTTGGATGAAAATTCCAATCTCAGAAAAAATCCAAGTCCTCTGTTCTGCTGTGCTCCAGCCTCCCTGCCAACACGAACCTCCATCCTCCAGCAGATAGAAGGGAGCCTAATCCTGAAAGATTCACAGCTCCTGTGCCAGCCCCACAGCATTCAAGATGCTTGGTTTGGCATCTCACAAGCAGCTGAACTTTGTGTGCTTGCCTGAACCGAATCTCTGGATGTTTTGAAGCTTGTCCTGCCAGAGCACTGCTGGACAGCAGCGTCACAACACAGTCAGGCCAGCGGCTGCTTGCTGTCAGGGAAAAAGCTGATGGACATCCCCAGCACAACGTGAGGCTGGGCGTGCATTAACAGCCCAACACGATGGCTTCACAGAAGGGAGGAAGCACAGCATCTCCCAGCACAGCATCTGGCCTTACCACATGTCTGCTGCCCAGCACAAACAGGGATGACTGCTTCTGGCACTTGACTGAAGCAAACCTGGAAACCCTGCTTCACAGAACTGAGTGCTGGATCCAGTCCGACACAAGGCAGCATCACCTGAAGGCTTTTGAGCCACCGACTGTGACTGCAAGGAACGATTCACATCAAATGCATCAACACATCAATGAAAAGGAAATGCAATTGCTCACCTAGTTTGATTATCCCTTCCTTCCTCCCTCAAGTTCACTAAAACACAGGAGGCTGACTAGAAAAACACGCAGGGAATCTTCTCATTTTCCCCGCTGCCAAAAAAAGCAGTCACAGGAATAATAATAATAATGCAAAGACAGAGACATCCAGTGCAGTTCACGTGGACTGACTTTGCAAGAGATGTCACGTTTTGCTTAGAACCATAGAACCATATTTTGCTTAGAACCATAGAACTAAGCTCTCCAAGCCCACCCTCCATCCCACCACCCACGTCCCTCAGTGCCACATCCCCACGGCTCTGGAACATCCCCAGGGACGGTGACCCCCACACCCCCTGGGCAGTCTGTGCCAGTAAGAAATTTATCCCAGCATCCAATCTGACACTTGTGCCAGTGCTGAGTGGCACCAACAGTATGTTCATTATGATCAGATCTATACACGAGTGTGAAATGTCGTTAAATGTTTGCCAATTAGCAAGATAATCAGGGCAGACAACCCAAGCAGTTTGCCTCTGCCGCTTGCCCTGCTGCCACCCGTGCCCTCCTCTCTTTTCTGATCTGTTCTGGAAAGTTTTTAGTGCACCTTGGTGGATATCGTGACTGCAGCAGAGCTGGTAGATGAATTACATTTTATTAAATGTCATGGTAAAGTGCTCAGGCACTGATGCACAGCCTATTAGTAGCTTTAAGATTTCAGTGTTTTGGTGGGAATGCTTCAAAACTGAAGTATGTTTTCTTTGGCCGAAGCACCACCATTAGATGCAGTCGCTCCTGACATTTTAAGAATTGTTTTATGACTGTTTCCATGGAGGCCAAAAAGGAAATTACTGTTCCAGGAATGCTTAGATAGCATCCACGGCAACACAAAAGCCTAAGTTATATTGGCTGCACTCTGGCCGCTCTGATGGTGTGATGATTAACAAGTTGTGCCGCAACAAGGGCCCAGAGCTGGGAATGCAGCAGGGAATACTGCTTCCTCTGCCAGACAGCGGGTTCCAGGGACTGGCCCAGCATCTTCCAGGCCATACATTTTCCTGCACGCCCAATTATCAAATTTTCTTCCTAAACATTTCATCAGTCACATTTATTTGTATTGTCTCCCTACCAACCGTAAGACGTTAGAGGCATCAAACGAGAACATTTTCCCCTTACTTTAAAAAAAAAAAAAGAAAAAAGAAAGCAAGTCTGCTTCAGGTTTCCATAAGAACAGTGACTGTAAATTTATTAGCTTCACTTGCTACGAGGAAGCTGTTAAAGGCATCAGGAAGTGGCCAGATAACCAAGGCCGTAAAATACTTTAGAAATTAATGAATGAAAGATGGGCTGAAGCCACAAAGTGAGGGTCTGGTTCTGGTTTCTGAGCTTGTAGGGTTCACAGATGCTCACAGGCAGAGCTTGATTCCAGAAGGTAAAGCAGCAGTACTCAAGTTTAGAGCAGAATCCAAAGCTCAGAGTTATCCCAAATCCTTTGGTTATGTTCTGACACATCGCTGAAATGAATCAGAAATCTCGTGAGCTGGGAACTGATGCAGCTGGCTTTGGTCAGGCATTTCCTGAGACAGCGCCTGAGAAAATATCGCCACTGCTGCTACCATCAGTTACTGCACGCTTGAAAGACCACGCTGAAAAAGAGCAAGATTCACCCCTGCTACTCATCATCTGAAGAGATGAAGCAATTGCCCTGAGAGAGCATGAATATTTGCTTTCCTCAAAAATAACTCCAATTTGGAACCTCACCCAAGTTCTGCTGAAATCTGAGAGGTCTGTGCTGACTCAAACAGATACCTTGCAATGCTGAAGCTGAGATTCCTTCTGGAGCTGCTGGTGCCTCGATCCACAGCGTTTGTTTGGGTAGGGAGAAATGAAGTCTCTGTGTCACTGCCACTATCTTGTCACATAAAAAGAGAAATACCCTAAAGAAAAGAGGCTGGCTATATGAAAAGAGCTGAGGCACACACGTAGCCTTACACCGTATGTTCAATAGAACAGGCCTTACATCCATCATAAAAATCACTGGACGTGCATTCTCTCCTCAAAAGTGAAAATTAAGTTTTAAAATATATACTTCTTTTTTTTTCTTTCATTTCTACACCATCCCTTTTTGCATTAGCACACTGAGGCCAGTAACAGCTGCTAAGCCTCACTCTTCATTTTTCCTTGTATAGTTCCTTCATCTCTAAGTTATACTTGCTAACTGCTCGAGCATCCACTCTGGAGTCTCCTAGTTCCTGTCCAGCATTAACCACGTATCAATAGTTATGGTCATGGACCACCCACAAGACAAAATGGCAAATAAGGCAGTTGCTTACATGGAAAAAATAATGTCAGAAAGCTATTTGATGTATTTTTAGCCTCTTTCAATAGGCTTCAGCAGCTGCAGACAAGGTGGGAAGCCAGGGCCAAGATCCAAAAGCCATTGAAGGCAAAGAGATTTTCCATAGCGTTTGATGGGCTTTGAACTGGGATTGCCCCTGACAGGCTGAGCGGCCTGGAGCTTGCTCTGCTCACCTGCTTCCTGGGCTCACATCCATCGTTTCCCTCGCCCATCACACGTGATCTCTAAGGAATGACATGCTACAAGTATGCTAGGATATTCATGACTTGTGGAAAAGCATCTGCATACAAAAGGAAAGATCTAAGCCTTGAGAAATGCACGTAGCACAGGACAGGGACGAGAACTACTTCCACCCTTTTTAGTGCTTAGAGTTATGACTTTATTTCAGCAGCCATTTTAACTCGCATTCCAACACAGAGGGAAAATGATGGGTTTAGGTGAAAGGCTGGCCTTAGAAAGTCCTATCTGCACCTTCTCTGAATGAAAGGTAATGGCAGCGTTCAGTCTGACCTGCTGTCCTTTTTAAGGATAATTATGGAGATAAAGGACTTTTCACTGCGAACACACAGACTTTTGGCATACCGATCTGGGAAAGAATCATAAAGACACAAATAATTCACAACTGTGATTAAACCAAAAATCATTGTTTAAATTAAGCTTCTGTCCGCTCTGTTCTAGTGGAACACTGCTCTGCCCACCTCCCATGTACAGCCCTGCAGGGCACAGGGATCATAAAGCAGACTTTCTGTAATTATTCAGATGTTTGTTTAACAGCAACATTGATGCAAGGCATTCTGCAAAGCTCCACCAACACCAACCAGTGTCTGGTAGTTTTGCTGACTGCCTCCCAGGCCTGCAGTAACAGCACAGCTCAAGCTGTCCCACCCAACCCAAGCAACGTGCAAAGCCGGCTGGAGAAGCGCAGTCACAGCAGTCACAAACCGTTACATTAGAAAGGCCATTTGTTCCCACCTGAAGAGATCTCCAGGCTGTCTACAGCAGTGGTACAGTAATTCACATTTAGCATGAAATTTCTCCTTAACTAAGGAGAACGTCTCTCTTTTCTGCCTGAGAACACCTCCTGAATCAAGCAGCCTGATGTGCCAGCACAAGCTGTCACCAGAGCCCACCATATTAGTGAATGCAGAACCAGGCAGGAGCGTTGTTAGCACCCCAGCAATTAGCTGTTTGGCAGCACGTGCTCTAAATAGCTGCAGAACTGCCCATTCTCCTGACAGCCTTCTTCCTGGATATTTCTCCTTAAATCCTATGAGTGAAGGATTACCAGGATTTATGGAGCAATTTAATGCTTCCCAGAAAGAAAAAGCACATGGTACAGGAAGAGAAACAACGGGAATAGAGCGGCTCTATCATATTTTAAGTTAAACTCACAAATAAATTTATCTTGACACTGACTGATAAATATCTAGATGATCTGAACTTGTTTCCTGGATTGCAGAAACCATCCTGCAGCTGCTTCCTCTCCTCGGCCTGTTCCAGCTTACTGGGATTTCGGGGGCAATACAGAAGGATTCAGGTCAGCAAGAACAACACAGCAGAGCAGTCGGCAACACCTCATCCATTCTGGATCAATACTGCTTTGCTATTAAGGAGCCCATAGGAAAGACCGCTTGTCTCGCAGGTTGCTCACAGCAGCTACCCATCATTTGACCCAGATCATTTCATAGAATCATCACAGAATGGCCTGGGTTGCAAAGGAGCACAACGCTCATCAGTTCCAACCCCCTGCTGTGTGCAGGTCGCCAACCAGCAGCCCAGGCTGCCCAGAGCCACATCCAGCCTGGCCTTCAATGCCTGCAGGGATGGGGCATCCACAGCCTCCTTGGGCAGCCTGTGAACAGTGCCTCACCACCCTGTGTGAAAAACTTCCTCCTCGTATCCAACCTAAACCTCCCTTGTCTCAGTTTAAACCATTCCCACTCGTCCTATCACTACCTACCCTCGTAAACAGCCGTTCCCTCTCCTGTTTATATGCTCCTTCCAAGTATTGGAAGGCCACAAAGCAATTTTATAGAGTTTTAACAAGAAAGGCGTAGCCTTCAAATATGTCGTTGAGTTGAGCAAAACAGAAAACTTAAAATATTCCATAGTGAGACTTAGGAACCTCTGTCCTTCCTTACCACCCTCCCTGCCCACCCTGAACGTCCCCAGGTATTTCAGTCTACCTCCACCATCACCCTGCTGCCTCCCAAACCTTATCAAAATGAGGTCCAGGTTAAGCAGCTTGAATTTTTTCATGCATTTTCTGCCTGCAAGAATTAGAAAGGCTGTGTGACCCAGAGAGGGGAAGGCTCAAGGAAACAGTAGGGTCAGTGTGACCGGCAGCGGGCTCAGCCCCACTGATAACAAGGCTTTTTTGTAAGCATCTCAGCAAAGGAGAGCTTTAAGAATGGCATAAGAAGCAGCATAATGAAACAGCCTTGCAGATACCGCCAGGAAGCTCCTTCCATGCGTGAGGGGAGAGGTAGGAGAAAACACAAAGTCATTTGTTTGGAAATTTAATGAGTAGATGATGAAGGCTGAGCTGGCAAAAGGCAGGCACCCCCCTTCAGAGCCCGAGGAAATCTGATAGAGACCAGAGCAGCTGCAAAACTGAAGGGAAGCAGTTTGCATCTGATATGGCCTAGGAAGAAGAGGCAGTTGAAAGCACACCGAGCAAATGGAGCTGGGAAAAGGATGGAGAATTTATTTCTCCTGCACTGCAGCAGCTATATCCTCCTTAACCCCTCGTGGGCTGGCTCCTAGTTGGGTGTACATCCCCATACATAATACGATTAAATTCCTGTGAATTAGGGTAGATAGAGAAGTCCTACATGCGCTGATGGAGGAGCAGCAGAAGCATGAGGTCAGCCCTGACAACCACACAGAACAGGCATGGCAAAGAGCTCTTTTCAAACACTCGGTATGCGCAAGTTCATGCCAGAAGGCACAAACCCCCAGGAAACCACTTTTCCCTTGTTCATGTGCTCCTACTCGATTCTGTTTCACATCTTTCACACCGCTCCATTCCTCGGGGCTGGAAGTGTGGCCAAGGCCCACTCTGCCCGTGCCCACTGGTGGCTGCAGGCGGGTTGGTGCTGCAGCCAAAGCACAGCCAGGGCTGCGGCTGCTTCCAAGGCACGAGGCAGGGATGGCAGTTTGCTTCTCACAAAGGCTTCCTCTTCTTCCAAACCACGTGGACACTGAGGCTGCCCGCCTGCTTATTGTGGGGCAGCCCCACAAACACGCAGCAGTTCCACCGTTTATCTACATGTGCACTTTTTGCACACAATAGGTGCTTACCCCCTGTCGAACTGCAAAGAACGAGGGAAAACATGCCTCTGGCCCTCATCTTAGCAAGCAGATGATAAAGCTGTGTATATAACAAACAAATGCACTGATCAAAGCAAGGACAAAACTGGATGCAGATTTAGCAATGAAAGGTTGTTTCATCTCTCTGCAGCAGACAAGCTGTTCTACAAAACCGGGGGAAATGGAGCACGTGTCTTGCTTCCCTGCTGCTGCCTTTGGAGAAGCCCTGGTGTAGGTGCTGACTTTTGATTTCCCGAAGGGGCACAGAGAAAAGCTTCAGGCAGCCTTTGATCTGCAAGTCGAGAGGCTCTCTGGCCCCCACACACACTGCATGGGTTCAGATAGTCCACAGTTTGCCTCCCCGCATCTGTCATGACTGTTTTTTGCTGGCTGATGAGCTCATCTGCTTTTGAATGGTCATTTTCAGGGTGAAACTACTCTACTTCCAGAAGACAATGCGTGTTTTTTAACTTAAAAACAACAAATCAGCCATCACTGGCACAGGCATTGTATAAATTCTTCACTCCTCACTGCTGGGAAGTAAGAGGTTAAATCCCTTTCCATTTTAACAAAAACATATTTTAACTAAATCCAACACTCTTTTATTTAACTTTAAAAGAGAAATGGGCATGCTGTGCTCTAATAAATTTTTCCTTGGCGCTTTCGCTTCTCTTTGAATGTTAGAGGGGAAAAAAAGAGAGAGAGAGAGAGACAGAGAGAGAGAAGAGAGATTAACTAGTTGGGCTAGGCTGCCTGCCCTTCAAATTGTCAAAAAGCCTGAAAGATATACGAGCTCGTTGTTCTGACAGTACCAGCAATGTAGGTCAGACCCTCAGGGTCTCCGATGCTTTCAGATCAGCCTATCTGTGGATACTAGGCACAGGATGCCAGCATCTCATTCAACAGCTTATAAAAAGCCCCACCATTGCGACACGGCCAGGCACGGCCTGAAGAACACTTCTTATTTTGTTTAATCAACAATTGCTAAGTTAGCCTGGCAACATGCACGCAGTTAAATCATGTTGAGACCATTCCGAGCCTCTCACTTTCCCTCCTGTGCTGGAAAATCACATTATCACTTGTATCTCCCCCCGTCTCCTACCTATGCAGGGCTGCACTCTGTTACAAGCTGATTTCCCATTAGTGTTGCAGATCCAAGCAACGGGGTTCCCACCACTTTACTTTCATCATTAATCTTCCAGGCTGAATATTTCTGCACTAAGGACTTCATTCCTGACGTTTGCTCTGTATTTTCCATTTCTCAGTTTCACCCACCATTCCCTTGGACTACGTTAAAACATTTCCTCTCTTTTCTTGGTTCTTTACTCTCCAACACCGCCCACTTCAAGGCAGCCAGCACTTCCCACAAAGCTGTTTGCCGTCCTAAACTTGGAGGGGAGAACACAGCATGTGAGCTGACATTGTGTGGGAGCCACTAGCAGGGCTGAATTGCAATAATTACAACCGTGCTTTCAGATAATGCATTCCCACCCTCTCTGAGCCCTTGCTGCTCAGGCGAGCTGCCTGTCCCTGAGGCTCAGTGGTAGGTGCCGATCTTGGTTTCTACCTTCTCCAGTCAAATACAATCCTGAGGGCTTCCAGGCAATTTTGTGAGCTCTCTAAGTGGAAAAAGAGGAAGAGACGCTTCTTGCAGCCAGTTTCCACATAGTTTATACATAGTTCATATGTGCTTCCTTTAGGCACGTTTATGTCCTCATCATCTACCTCTAATTCAACTCCCAAATTAAGGCCTGACAGCTCACCGCAAGGCTGCACTTTAATACCTCTTGTTTCTTTGCTATTTGTCTTGGTATGAAAAAACAATAATAACAATAATTGAATTGCTTGGAATCTGCAATTCTGCTGCCCCAGTGGCCAAAGCTACAATAGCTCTTCCTAGAGAGCTGCCCTTGCACTAGTAGAAGAGACTCCATCTCAGCATTCAGTGGAGAAGCAAACTCACAGGCATACGCTGAACTTGTGCTGCTGCAACACAGGGATTCAGAGAGTTAACAGCAACCTGCTGGGGCAACGGGAGCCTTCATTCCTGGATTCTCAAATAATGCACTGCAGTGGACAAGAGCACAAAAAGATCATTCACCTCCAGAGTTCTCAGCAGGGTCTAATCAAGTGGGACTACCGTGTGGCACATGCTTGCTGAGGGAATTGCGAGGGGGGAGGCAAGAGGAGGGCTGAATCACATTTAATAACTTTGAAACGTGATAGCTGCCTATAGAGTAATGTCATGGTCAGCAACAATGGCATGTCAGGAGCTACTCACAGAATGACTGAATTCATTGTTGGAAACCACGTGAAATGTTATAAATACGTATTAACGGCCCTGGGTAACTTTGAGATTTAAAAAGTTTCTGTTCAGCTCAGCGCAGTGATAATTTTGAAATATTTATCTGATAATGAAATCTGAAAGAAGTCAGAATTTTACCTGGAAATCTCTTGCTCACAATCCAATTTTAGTACCGCTTCTAAAAACCCGAGCTGACAAATGAGATTTGAGGTTTGCAGGCTAAGCGCAGTAATCTGGTGCACTCACTTCAGAGCTTTGCTTTTATGGCTGAACTCGGTGAGCCAGCTGGAGCTTTCCCCCTGCAAAGCCTGTGAGGGATGTATGAAAACAAATCTGGAGCCCTCTCGAGTTAACAGCCATCTCAGCCGTCCTGCCTTTATCAAGATCCTGCATTTCTGGCTACGCCAAGTGTCAGGGAAAACAAATCTATACCGACAAACTCCCTCTAAATGCAGAGTTTAACAGCAAAAGTAAACTACAACCACTTAGTGTTATCTCAATTGTGTCATACGAGGCATTTGAAATAATTAGAATTTAACCTGAAAGATCTTAGAAGTAAAATTGTCTAAATCTAGTTCAGCAAAGTTAAATTACTGCATGAGGTCCTTTCAGAAGTCTTTACATCGTTGTCGATTTCAGCCCTACACATGACAGCCTCTCCACACCACAGCTCCTGGCCCGTAACCATTCCCCTACAAGTACAAAAGCCCTTCCAATACGCAACTGCCTCATGGGTTGCATAATGTAGTCCAGAATGTGCCAAGAAAATGTCTTCAGCCTTCCTGTTACAAGCATGGCAATGATCAACCCAAAGCATGATGTGAAGGTTGCTTATATTTAAAGCAATTTAACATGTTGCAACAAAGGTGTACTTAATGCTGCCCCATTAAGTGAAACTGCAATCTAACAGCAGTACAAACTTGAGGTCTATGGACCTGGTCCTGAAAACTTGATTCACATCAGTAACATTTACCTACATGAGTAATCTCCCTGAGGTAAAGATAATGGATGAAAGGGAAAAACAGAGAAGCTGGTTACAAAACTTGGCTTCCACAGTGCAATTCAGCACTCAGGTTCTTTCTTTAAAATGGCCCAAAGTCAGCCCCCATCTTAACGGCGACGGGAGCATTTCTCATCCACCTCCATCTGCTTCCATGCTTCCAGCCGCTGCTGTAGGACACCAAAACAGAGCTAACTGAGTTCTGACAATGATCTCCCCCAGCAGACCAGCTGCTGCCAGAGGGTCTTAGTTGGTCACTGTCAGGGAGCTGGAGGGACCCCAAGCACTCCCAACCAACAGCTGCTGTACAGCCAAAGGACATGCATACACACCTGTACCTTCACAGATATCATACCCACAAAGAATTTTTTCATTTCACAAGGATGGCTCCAGTGGTATCAGGGTAAGGATCTGCTTGGTTGTGAATTTAATTGGTTTTTGCATAGTTTGACTGCTACTCACTACTGTTTTTTATTTTATAGCGCACATTAAAATCGCATAAATCTAGTTTACAAAACCAGTGACAAATGCAACACTGCAATACAATAGCACAGATAATAACTTCATAATAATTTGTAGATTGCAGACCACAAAAGCCCTACAAATAACAATTTCCTTTATTTACATGTCAACAGATTTGCTATTCCCCGATGATCGAGATAAACAACTACACATCCTTCAGAAACAAACAGGCACACGAGATGGAAAGCAAACCAAACCACAACCGACCGCCGTACGCCAAAGCGAGCTGTGCAGGCACTCCCAGCAGTGCCAGAACAGGTAACACGAGGCAGCTCAGCACTGCCACGTACCTGCTTCCAAGCAAGCTGATGATCGCTGTCTGTGCCACGCAAACTCAACTCTGGCTGCACGGAAATCTTCTGAAATCACCTCTTTCTTCTTACAGGCAGAATGAGGGGAGCACTCTCATTCATGTTGTGCAACACTAAAACGAGCAGCAGAGCCATCATTATAAAAGCTATGAAGATTCATAGGTAAAGCATCGCCACAGTCCCTGTTTTATTTTGTAAAGAGACTTGTCATAAGGAGTTAAATATCTCTTTGTAGATATAAAAGCTATTTTGGGGGTGGGGGAAGCATAAAAAGCACAGCTGACAGCTATCCGAGTTGAAGTCTACCTCTGTTCTTCAGGCATCTGACCTATTCACTCAGTAATAGGTTAATCAATCTTGCTATCTCCCATAATAGCGATTCATTACGGCACAGCCTTATCTTTGTATCAAAGTCAAGAAGAAAGGCAGACACAGATAGGAGGAAATACTTTCCTTCTCTCTGATACGCTGCGCATAGTTTGAATACCAGCACTGATACAAGGCTGGACGCTCGCGAGCCCCGCGTGCACTTCATCACTCATTGCCTTCACTAAGAGTAACATGGCGTAACTCACAGCGCTTCTCCTCCAAAGGACGAGAAGGAAGTCTGCAGCTGCCCTGGGGGCCTCTGCATGAGCAAGGACCTCTCCTCAGCCAGCCCAGCTCCATCTCCACAGCCCACTGCCTGCTAATGGAGGCTGCACAGCACCCAGCTGGAACACGCTCAGCACCTTATGCCTGCGCACGGGGCAGGAAACCACATCATCTCAGGCCACAGAGCCACAACGGCTGCTCCATGTCTGCCATACTCAGCGCCTTCAGCAACAAAACCTTGCAGCTCACCCGGCACTGTCAGGCTCTAACTCAGAGCGACCCGAAGAACCACATCAGGCTACAAGAAATGGTTTATTTCTAACCTCACCCTTCCGAAACATTGCACTTCATTACAGTGTTTAAAAGGAACAAGGTCATCGTTGGCACGGCAGTTTCCATACATGAAAACATGGTAATTGATCCGGGTGAAACAAAAGTACATCGACCACTTAGCGTGTTTTATTGCTTTTACTACTGTGTGCACCTGCAGAGAACAGGAGTGCAGTCCCTCAAGGCCCAGAACACAGATTTATACACCCTTAACACATCTTAAAAGCCAAGGAAATGATGCATTTTTCCTCTCAAATGGATTTGATTTATAAAAATCCTAAGGACCGTTTCACTGTCATTCCTGGTATTTATGCAAGAGAAAGGGTAGGAGACGTAGGTGGCCTGTATTTAAAACAAACAACTGCTCTTTTCAGCTCTGCTGGGAGGAACCGCAGAGGCAGCGTGGTGTGATGCTCATGGGCTCCAACAGCACTGCAAGCAGAGCTGCCCTGTGGCCTCCCTGGGAGGACGGTTTGGTAAAATGCAACCAGCGAGCAAAATGGGTGCTGAAGGCAGACACACAGAGCTGTCTGCTTCTGGAAAGCATCCAGAGAAAATATTTTCAGTTTGCTCTTAAAATTCAATGCACACTGTTTTATAGATGCAAGCAAGTAATCTGTCTCATGCACAAGACAAATGCAGCAAAGTGAGCAGATGACTGCATTCTGCTAGTGCAAACTCAAAGCAAAGTCATTTCAGCCTGCTGGATTGCTGAAAATCACAGAAGGAATTGGGGACCTACAAATGCATGCTGACCATGTGAAAATAAAAGCCTGCGTCATTTTAAAATTTGCTTCTCTCTTTTCAGTAGGAGCACTTACAATTGCAACTATTTTGCAACACCATCAGGATGTCAAAAATCTTGTTTATATTACAGAGCTGAGAATTACTGAAGTAGAACACAAACACCAAAACAACTGCTCTTTCAGTTATTTCTCAACCTTTTCCTTCCACAGACATGAAAACTTTCCGCTCTCCCCAGAGACCTCATGCAAGTGTCAGCTTCAGCCATTGCTGTTTTACAAGACTATAAAGTTAGCAGCCTCTAACATCCAATTAGCAGTTCCCTATATAAAGCAAAACCAGTTCCATACTATTGTATTCGCAGTAACCTGAAGTTAACTGCATCTCTTCTCTCCTTCTCTCAGTGCTAGCTTAAGGCTTTTTTTCCTCAGAAAACTGAAAAGGGAAGAAAGAATAAAACTCCTAACACTCTGTAGGAAATGAAATTTTATAGACCTTTCGTCTTACAGAAGAAAGGTTTAGTTATTCACAGCTGCACTGACTTGGTTCAGTTAGAAGCTATGCTTCCAGTTAAGACATTTGACCGTTACCTTGCTAAAAAATCAGGACCTTTTCTAAGCATCTCAGAAAGATTTGCACAGTTTTTTGTCTTGCAGTCTCTTTTCCAGTGTTGCTGCAGGTCGGGATTGAGGATCCCCAGGAAACTCCTGGCTACTGTCAAAGCTCATTAAGAGACAACTCCTGGTCTCGCAGGCTTACTGCTCAAGGGACAGAAAAACAGAAAAAGGGAATAAAACATTATCATCCATCTTGCAGATGTAGCAGAGGCACAGGAAAACAAAGCACTGACATCACACAACGCATATATCACTACTCATTGAACAGACAGGCCTTTACAGCTGCAGCCTGGCACTCGACCCACAGTGCCGGCCAGACATGCAGCTCAGATGCTTCTCTCATCACTGAGATGCTGATTGCCTCTTCTCACCTGTGAGGACGGCCCCAAGCACACAGCAGCAGGACACCCAGGCACAGGGCCATGGCCAGCAGCAGCCCAGCCAGCTGGCAGCAGGAAGCAGACACTGCCTGGGACCTGTGAGGCTACATATGGAGTCCACCTTGGACTCTCCCACACCTTTCCAGTGAGGGAGAAGAGCAAGAAAGAGCTGAGCAGCAGGATGTCGTGAGGGCTGAGGCCCAGGGAGGCTGGAGCATCTCCACCTTCAGGCATTTCCAGCACGAGGCTGGAGAAGGCATGGTGATCCATGGCTGCTTGCAGGCTGGCTCTGACTCTGGGCAAGCCAGTCTCCAAGGCTCCTGCCCAGTACCTTCTTCTAGGGTTTCTAAATTCTGCACATTATGCTGTCTTGCTCTCATGGGATCAGCGAGGTGTGAGAGGTCAGTGAGCAGCACAGCCCTCCCGCTGTCCCTCCTCATTATTTCCCTAATGCTTACACAAAGTGGCAGTCAGGATTACAGTTGGTAAAGGCAAGTTCCTACAGATGCTGCTCATCACAAAAGGCTTTTAGCTGCGTGAAAAAGCGCTATCCCCGTCCCACGTATCTCTTCCAGAAGTGCTGCTTTCTTTAGATGAATACAAACGCCCCAAAAGCCATCAGTGAGAAATGCTCTGGCAGTGTGAGCACAGAGCTGCAGGGCTGGGATCCCACCCGGCTTTCAGCAGGAACAGCTGGCCAGAACTTCTCTGCGCGAGGTTCATCGGGAGGGGAAAGTAATCCATCCACCTCGCCCCAAATTTCCTTCTCCAGCACTCGCGACTCCATCGGGCTGGCTGTCACACCACATCATGTCATCGAGGTTATGACATCGCACGACTGAAACAACCCAGAGCAAAATTGATGTCTGGCAGATTGCATCTGACACCCAGGGAAGATTTTCAGCCCATGTGTTTGCTATCCAGAACCCTTGGTGCCTAATTGCTGTAACACTAGATCAGAAAAACGCTGTGAGCAGGTTACCCGGCCGCTGCTCCCTGAATCAGCAGTTTGGGCAGGGAAGTTTCGTCCTTTCACAGTCAGCATGCTGCAAGCTGGCACATCCAGCTTCAGCAGTAAAGCAGGCCAAAGCCCACTGATGCAGCTGCTTTGACTTAAACTGGACCCAAGTTTTATCTCCAGCACCCCTGTATGACATGAAATGAACTGTCCTCAGGAAAACACACGCTGTGTATACAACTAAAAAGTACACCTGGCTCCTATCAACCACAGACAGGTAAAAATACAGCGTACAGTAAGCCCTCTATTTCACCCAAGAAAACTGGCAAAATAGCCAGTTGTTTCACTGAGAACATGTCCAAGTACTACATTTAAGAGTCAGACTATGTGACTGATTTATAAAAACAATCTAAAATTAATCATTCCAGTAAAAAATTAAATTCTGAAAAGTTTGGAGAAGGAAATACTGTCATTTACTCAGCACAGGCATCTCTCATACCTCTTCCATCACTAAATGGAGTTCCTCAAATAGGTACAAGCCCACAGCCCACCTGCCTCCTATGGACTCTGAAGAGTAGGGAGGGAGGTTGTTGTAGGTAGAGACTATTTCATCAGCAATAGAGTACGGCTCTGTAGTTTCAATACTAAAGATATATAAAGGAGTATCCACTGTGTTTAATCAAGGAAAAAAGTAACTCGAAGCAGAGGAAGAAATGGGAACTTCATAATATGCAGAAGAAATAAAATCAGTTTAATTGAAAGAGAACTACTCCCCTGGTTTTGTCCAGGACACGAGCACTCACCAGGCATCCCCACTGGGACTGGTGCAGATCCATCAGGGATGTCCCACTGTGGGTTTTAATCCCTCCGCTCTCCAAATAAGGTGTAGACAGCGGTGATCACACAGCACTGACCCTTGTGAGCAGAGATGAGAACTGATCTCTTGCAGCCTGCTGGACTTTTGCATAAGAGTAAAACTAATGCTGATCTAATCTCACACCTTGCATGTGCCTTCTGCTTCTAGGATCCTCTGGCTTCTAACCTAGCACACGTTTGACTCAAGTAACACTGCCCTTGGACCCATGACAAGCTTTGGCTAGGGAGAACTAGGGGAGACAAAAAAGTGAAGACATTCTACTGGCTTATAAGATTTATAAGATGAAATTTGTGGCAGTTTCAAGTATCGGTCACTGTGAAGAATGAGGAAAAGTTTTTTGTTTGTTTTTTTCTTTAAGAAATAAAACAGAATTCACTTCAGAAACTGACCATAGGATGACAGATATCAAAAAGACTTCCGCATATCCCAAAAAGCTCCTGGGAGTTTCTGCTTCAATCCAATAAAAAGCCCAATTCCCACGTTTCTGCCCTTCTTTAAGCGTGCAAAACCTGCAAAGCTTGTTAGCAAGGCCTCTTTGAAAAGAAGAAGATAGGTGCTGTAGCAATGAGTGTTATTTTGTAGATCAGCTCCAACAAGCACAGCATTTCCCTGGAATGAAGACCTGGTTGAAAGAAGCACATTATAATGTTTCAGATTCTTTGAAAGTAAGATTAAACATAAATCTAGAATAAACACTGGGAACCTTACCCTGAAGGAAATGACGACTGCAAACACATGCTAAAAAACATCACAAGCAAAATCAACAGCAGTCAGCTAGAAAAGAAAATGCTGCACTTTTCTTAATTTTCCAGTCGGAGACTCAAAAATAAAACAAACAAAAAAAAATAACCTCTTTGGCTGCATGAACAAATGTAGGCAAAATAAGCAGTGACAGAGAAATAACATAGAATTATATCATCCCAGGCTGGATGTGGCTCTGGGCGGCCTGGTCTGGTGGTTGGTGACCCTGCACACAGCAGGGGGTTGGAACTGGATGATCCTTGTGGTCCTTTTCAGCCCAGGCCATTCTAGGGTTCTACGATTCCTGCCCACTGATGAGGAGCTGTCTCTGCCATTTGCCCCCTCCAACCCAAACCGCTCTGTGACGGATGCATGATGCCATGCAAAGCCCTCAGCCAGACCAGATAATGTCCTGCTGCTTCACAGCTAGAAAAACAACCTACCAAAGCTAGGGATTAATTCCCAGCAGAAGGCTGCGCAGGCAGCGAGAAGGAGACCACATTTCTCACCATTTGGGCAGTTCTCAGTAGATGAAGCTAAACGTCAACAAAAGCCCTCTTTCGGATTATTCCACCACTGCCATCTCCAAAGGGAGCTGCATTACTTCCTCGCCTTTTCTTGACGTTAGATACATGCCCAAGTGGACTCCGTGTGGCCTCCCAGCTGCACCCAGCCAGGCTACACAGCATGGCCTCCCCTGGGGGAGCTTTCAGATCTAAATGTAAAACGTGAACAAGAGCAGCATTATCACTGGTTTACAACGTAGGAGGGGAAAGCTGATTTACAGCCAGACATAAATCTGCGCGGGTGCAAAATAATCAACCCAGATTTCTTGGTTTGAACATGTTTTGTTTTGCTTTTTTTTTTTTTTTTTAAACAGAAACATGTGCTGATTTATGACACAAGTTTTTGCAGGTTCTTGCTGACCCTAAAGAATTGTTTACGCAAAAACAAAAACTTCATACCAGTCTGAATCCTCTTTAGATGGCTTCAGGGAAACAGCAATTACTTCATTCAAAATGACCTTTAATTTCAAATTCCTGCCGAATACAACTGGAAACTTCAAGCAGAAAGATGGTGAGATGGTTGGATTTTTTCTAATGAAATTCATCGACTCAAAGTGAATCTTTACCCAACGTTTTAACAGCTGTTTTTTTAAGTGTTCATTTTCTATCTGTCCCACACCAAACACCCTGCTTCTCAAAATATCTACAGTGGGCCAATGCTCAGCCCCACTTTTTGCTGAGAGAAAAAAAACTGACTGATTCAAGTTCAGACCTTGGACTCCACAAGTGATTTGTTATGGCAGCTGTAGCACACTGTGTGTCTACGCTGGCTGGGGCTGAGCAGCAGTGGAGGAGTGGATGTGATGGAAAGAAGCAACGCAGAAGAAACAGAATGCAGGTAAAGGTGCAGCAGTGACAAAGCTGAAGGCTGGGAAAGGCAACTTTCTCCTCGGGTAACTGCCTGCAGTGAAACAAGAGCCATGTGGAGAGGAGCACTTCTGAGAGCCCGTGCTTGGTCTGATCAATCACAGACCTCAGCAGCAGGGCAATCCTGGGACTCACTGGATGGTTCAGTGTGCAGAACAGCTGGGCCGAGCCGCCCAGCACAGCCCTGGAAATTCTGCTTGGAGTCACTGGATCAAGCTGCTCCTCTTGTAGGAACCTGGATTTTTATACCAAAAGAAACAGTTCCCCAGTGGCTGGTAGACATATAGTAATAAGGTGTAATAAGAAGAAAAACGAAAGTAATAGAACAGATCTGCTGTACCACAAGCACCGTTATAAACCACTTGTTCACACAACCAAAATACAGAAGAATAACACGGTCAAATGCACTATGATGGTAGAATTCATCTAGGAGTTGTATTCTGTCCATTATATTCAGTTCAGTGAGGTTCATTCGTAACTCAGCTGCCAAAAGTCTCCATTAGATAGCATGGAGATAACAGGGATACAACAAGATGAAGTGCAGAGGGCAGCTGGGACCGCTCCAGGTCCCTGCCAGGAACAGCAATGGGATTTTAAAGCACATATTCCTGAGAAGGTCTGCTCAGCAGCTTGGAAAAGGGAGCCTTGGTCTGCAAAAGATGTCATGGGGATTTCCAGCCCCATACCTGCGCTTCAGGGCTCGGGAAAGGGGCAGGATTTCTTTCTATTTAGTCTGTGCAGGAAATGATAAAAACCAGACGTGGCAACCTTTTAGTTAAGAGTGGACTTTAGAAAGGGGCAGCTGCAGGCTTCGCAGCCAGCCACCTCATGTGCCCAGACACCACAGCTCCTCACGTCTGCACATCGCATTACCTGTGTTTTCTGAAGCAACAGGAGGGAATTCCAGTCTCTATCTTTGACATGAGGGAGTGTACGAGTTGTTTTCTTCTGCACGGGATGGGCTCTTCCAAAAAAAAATATCAGAGGCTTTTGCCAATCACTCAACTTCTGGGGTTCAGCAGCGACTAAGGACGTGCACACTTCTTAATATTTATTTGTACCACTCACAATAAAGCACCTTCTTATTTGTGGAAGCCCATTAAAAATAAACAGTCTGAGATAACTCGGCTTTCCAAACCATCTTGTACTTCTGGTTTATTATTGTCCCCTTCCCAGCTCTTATCCAAACAGCCCTGACAGCTTGTTTATTGGGAGGTATGCAGAGATCTACCTACACACACTGTGTGATGGCAGAATCACGGAAAATCACCAACTACAGCCCAAATTTACAAACAGTAATACAAAACATTAGATCACAAAAGCAGCTGCTTATTTTGTGGCTGATACTGTAAAACACTGTCTAGTGCACACGTGTCCAATCCACTCATTTTATACTTTTGTGGCACTCTTTTTTAAATGTTTTGATTAAAAAAATGTAAGTTTTGTTACTCATATGCATTAACTATACTATGTGTTTTATATGTAGCCCAAGAGAATTCCTCTCCACTCAACGCATCCCAGACAAGCCAGAAGGTTGGACACCCATGCAGTCTGGTGGCTCAGTGCCAATTAGCTGGAATTTCCACTTGAATGTCACAGGTAGCATCTTTCAATTTGATATAACGCACATACCAGGCAATATAAAATCCACCCACAGAAAACCTCTGCCTGTGAGGTTTTTAGATAGAACTCATGATTATTTCTACTGAGATTCCATTAACGCAGACACACTCATGTTCATACTCTCAGTGAAGTTATCCCATAAGTTGTAGGCATGCTTATATATATCAGTACATATTTACCCAACAAAGCACATATATTGTTCTGTAGATGAATTCGTTTTGTAAAGTTTGATTCTGGGGCCACGTTTAGTCTTGAGCAAACAGGCACATGTTTCTCCATGGAGCTCTAAAAGCACACTGTGCAGCAGCTTAGCTTTCTCAAGCACCACTCCATTAACACCCTCATCATTTACCCAGAACAATCCCTGGGGAAGATGAAAGGTAGCTGAGCTTGCAGACCTCCTCAGCAAGATGCCACGTGTGCATGGAACTGTTTAAGGAGGACAGGGAATTAAGGCAGCCCCAGCCTGACTCTGGATGTCCCATCTGCCATCGGAGGAGCTTGGACTGCTGAACAGCTCTGGACCAGGCTCAGCTGCTCCTTCCCAGAAGATGCCCGTGCCACCTACCATGCAGCAGTTATCACTCAGGGACTGCTCACTTGGCTGCTTGCCTTTAACAACACGGATAAAATACACTTGTAAACACAGGGCAAGAGCCTCGACTGCTGAAGTCTCTCAATACGACTGCAGAGTTTACACGGATGGCATGGCTATTAAAAAGCAGTAATTGAGATAGCTTTTTTAAAAAAAGACAACTTAGGGGCTTATAAGAGCTATGTATAAAGTGGTGCTTTTCAATTGAGATCATGAAAGGTTTTGCAGCTAAGTACTACAATAGCAAGTTTGCGCTGCAATGCTGAAATTTTGTACTGAATTCCCATTAAAATAGCTGGAGTTAGTTAGAGCACTGCCACAGGACCCCAGGAAAATACGAGGTCAGAGAATTTTTACACAATACTAAACTGTTTCGCCAATTTTCCCAACAAGGTGCTCTGCCTTTGTTTTGTGCTTCTTTACCAGGGCTGAAGAACCTACAGATCAAACACTGCCCTGCCTTCAGCCAACCTCCAGCCTTGCAGCAGCAAACCCACGGTGACCTGCGAGGATGCTCTGCTACAGCAGCAGACACAACCTGAAGATAACGGAGTTGAAGGATGATGTAGCAATGGAACTGAATTCTGTACTCCCTTGAGTGACTAGTTGCCTTTTTCAGGGCTATGGTGGCTTTCTTGAGCTTAAAGAAGTCCAATCATTTATGTATCTTTTCATTGCAAATTTTGATTAAGCAAACAAAGCTCTGAACCTGCCCACTGAGCAGACAACCAGAGAAGGAGTCGTTCTACCAGCAGTTCAATAGCTGTAAGATGTAGATCTGCACATTAGCTATACCCTTGTTCTATTTGGATACAGAGGTAAAGGATCTCCCACTCCAAAGAGATGCTGGCTGCATTAAAGAAGCTCTAATACATCTTCAAAAGATGGGAAAAAGGGAGGGGGAAGAAGTGATACCTTTCACCCCATAGTCTCTTAAAAACTCCATAGTACAAACCTGCGTTTGGGGACCTTCACAAAGGCAATTGTTGACCTTTAGGTTTCACAGCACTGGAGCAGTTACAAGCTATTTAGCATTTAGGGAGTCTTAAATGCAGAGACTATTTGGTTGTTGCCACGCACGCAGCTCCCAAGAGCCCCAATTCCTGATTAAATGTTTGCTGAAAAACAGGCATGCAGCAAGACTCCCCAAAAAAGAACAAAGTAACTCCATCTGTATTGTTTTTGCTACCCAAATTATCCAAAAGGCATGGGTCCATAGAGTGAGCTCACTGCCTGGAGAACGTCACACTCACTAAAAACAAACCCATTTTTGTACAATTCTGAAAAGCTTTGATTTTTTTTTAAAGACAATCTCTCATAAAAACAGAAAAGAATTTCTGCTTTTGCTTCACATGTAACACAAGACAGAATTTGAAATAGAAGAGATGAAAGGATGAATTTAGCAGAAAAACTCTAAACAAAAAGAACCTCATGTATGAAGCAGAAAGATGCCATCCTAGCTACTTCTACAGAAATGAAAAAAAAAAGAAGTCTAGATAGATTTGAAAACGTAGACAAAAACTTACTGCTAAACTGACCAAATCATCACAGTCCCACCATGCTTGGAGAATAATGGACAGCACATCTCTTTCAGTGCAGCATCCCACAGAGCACCCCATGGGCAACCCTGGTAACTACCGGAGCCTCCCCAGCCCCATCTTCCATCTTCTGACCACAACCAGTAAATCTGCAAGTCTGGCATTAAGAGCTCACCTGCAGGCAGCGGGTATTGAAGGATGGATTTGGAAGTCCAAGACGGATCCTTGCCAACAGGATCCTGGGATGGCTCCATTAAATTTAACTGGACTATAAACATTTATACTTGCCATCCATTTACATGATCAAGTTTATCCCAAGCATTCTTGCCTGCTTCTCCCATCTTCTTTTGAGACTGTCTTTTCCAAGACGACAAACAAAGCAATATTTATTCTGTAGCTAATACAGGAAGAATTGTTATTTATCAGGTCAAAGAAGCTATTTGTAGTATGTTCTTTGGCTGAAGTCACTAAGTTTAATGGCTGAAATACCCTTAAACACTGATAAAAAGGAAAAACAACATTCTGTATTGCTGGAGGAATTTCAAAGCATAAAACAAGGCTGTAAAATAACATCAGAGGCTTTATTTTAGAAGTGTCTTTCAAAAATGTGACCCCAAATGTTGGCTCTGGTAATCCCTGCCATTAATCAGCTTGTGGCACCGCTCTGCAGCACCAGCATGGAGCCAGGCAGTGCGGGACTGTGTCCTCCATGGGCAGGAGAGGAGGTGTTGAGCTTCCTATTCCCAACCAAAGGCCATACATAGAGTTTTACGTATTTTATGACAAACACCATCCATGTGAATGCTGCTAGAGAAGCACACAGGCTGTTACCTTAATTTGGATGGTCACAGCAATGACTGCATGGGAAGAAGAGCAGCCTGAGCTCCACCAAGTGCAGCTGCATGCAGCCACCAGGCCTGCCAGCTGAGGGGCAGCTCTCAGGAGCGTTACAACTGATTTGCTGCACTCTGGCAATCTCCTATCAGAGCACAACAGGAAAGTACTCACGTATAGTATTGACACTGTAGAGCTCCTTAAACGCTAGCAGCTGGCAGAATATAGAGTAACCACTAAGACAGCACCGGTAAATAAAGGCTGGCAAGCATCTGACTGATGAAATGAGGCCCTAATCACACATCACAGGCACTTTCACTTGCCATTTACCTCTGTGGGCTGAAAGGCATCCAGTCCTGCAGGAGGACCACCGATCTGGGACAGCTTTGCAGCTCTGAGATGTGCTAAAGAAATAAATGCACCACGAAGAGCATCTGGAACAAATATCAATCAACGCGTTACAAAAATACGTGCTATTCAAGGGGCTCTTGCATCAACCTTTTAAATTCTCACTTGGTAGTGGAGTAATATATAGTCTGAAGCAATGTAATAAAAACGTCCAGTCCCAGATACGGTACTTAAGGGTTAAGTGTGCAGCCTGCTGATTGCTTAACCTTCCCTAAAACATATGGCTTTGCACTTAAGGGTAAGCCCGTGGAAAGAAACCCAGTGCCCAGAGTGTGTGTGAAATTCTTGGAGAGGTCACTGCGAGGCAAAATGGATCTAAACACTCTGCCTGCACGCAGCTCTTGCAAGACTGCCCTGCTCCCCATGTGCAGGCCTGCTAAGCTCCTGCACCCCTACAACATGAGTGAGAGCCTGCTTAATAAACTACATTGTTCAACCGTGAGCAAACGAATAGTAACAAGACAGCAGCATTCTGACCAATCCTCTTAAAAAAAAGAAGGGAGAGCAGAAAGGAACGAAGAAACAAGAATAGCAAAGCCTGCATTTAGAAAGAAGCTGATTGGAAACGGGGTGAAAAACCTTTAGGAAAGTTGGAATGAAGTTACTGGACAGGTATGGGGAAAGCATTTAATGCTTCTTTCTTGAGTAGGAAGCAGCAGAGTGCTTCACCAACAGCAGTGCCATTATCTTCAGCACGTCTCCATACAAACTTGAGAAATCAGGTGCCACTGCACAGGTAGGCATTTGTTTATATGGTGAAATAGAATTCCAGGTGATAAACAGTAAGGGGAGGCAATGTGTACTACATACCTTTCTTAGAAGAAGGAAAAACAGATAACTGAGCTGCTTCAGCTACACATCTCTAACTCACTAGCAACAATAATTTATAATAAATACTGCCATTAACAGCTAGTTTTTGTAGATGATATCTCAGGTATCAAAGCATAAAATATCCAGATACCACACACAGAACTAGGAAAACAGCTCTGGTTAGCCAAAGTGGAACCAGTATTCTCAAACACTGACAGCAAGTTAGCAGTCTTCTCTACTGTCATCTTTTTGTAACAAATTTCATAGCAGGGAGTAGAATTTTCAGTGCTCACCTCTGATTATTCAAAATGGGACTTGAGAAGGTAAAGGTCAATGCAGTGCTGCAGGAGTTAACTCCCTAGGTAATGTAAGATGATGCATGCGTAAGAAGTAATAGCAATTCTACCTTTGTAGGAAGTAAGAAATGGGAGATCACATTATTATAATGTGTAATTCATATTCTTGCCTTTTTTGAATACCTTTAATACCATGCCAATAACAAGTGCTAGATTTTATAGTATGGTAAAATAACCTAGGTAGGGAAGATAGGCAAAGCAGTTCTATTGCTGGGACTGGAGCTTGCTGGCAACACCACGAAATGAAGCGTGATGTAAAGGTCACATCCCTGGCAACCCAGTGTGCACCTGCTGACTGCATTAGTGCCATCACATCACTTCCCAGAGTCGTCCAGGACCAGGTTCATCACAATTGCAAAGTGCTCCTCTTCCCTGCTACGCCACAGCACTGTGAATGCTTTGGCGCAGAAGAAGTCAGACCTGTGGATCAGTGCAAACTACTTTCCTGCACTCCATGTCGCCACTGACTGGCCTCCTGAAAGGGTAACGCGTGCCTTCAAACCACAATGAACTTCAAATGCTATCTCAGTACAAGTCAGGTTTGAAAGGACAACACGAAGGCAATATGCCCCAGCGTGCTAAAAGCAGAAGAGTTTGGCTCCTGCTGACTCACATTCCTCTGTGCTGCTCTCCACACTAGATGATGTGGTGACAGACACGAAGGGATAAAATCGCATCGCTATCTCTTTAAAATTGCCAAAAAAGTGATTTCTCACCATATGGGATCTGTAACAGCCCTGAGGCGTTTCAGCCCTCTTGCACTTGATTGCTTTTTCCCTTCCTCAGTGTGACACCGTCACCACCCCAAATCCACCACCTCAGCAGTTTCACAGTGATACTCATCCAAACGAGTTTTATCTACTCTGACATGTAAATTAAAAGCTACGTTAATAACACCACATATCTAGATGATATAAAAAACAGATGTACGCATCAGCTTGTTTAATGTTAGTACTGGCAAAGCCTGACACAAGAATCATGTCTGGAAGCCTTATCAGAAATGGACTGTCCCAGCAGCACGATGCTGGGCTCTGGCATTACCAGCCCAGGCTGCGATGTCTTCTAAGCAAAGCACAGCCTCGAAGTGCCTTGAAGGCTGCAATCTTCACAAAGCTCCTTTCTCCTTTTCTTCCTCCTCGAAGAGAGCTCCACTGTCCTACAGCAGTGCCCTTCACACACCTTGTGAGCTTAATACCAAAAAATTGCTTTACACTCAACAGCAAACCCGATTTTGCCATCTTCTGTGTCTCAATCTCCTCTGATGCTTTAACTGCAGTGGATTTCTCTTTGCAGAGAAGTAAATTATCCCAACTGACTTTCTTCTACTGTAGAAATCTAGAACAGCACCAGGTCATCCACAGGGCTCTTGTCCTTCAAAGTCACCTTGGCATAGCAGCATTTCGACTGGCTTACATCCATAATGCTGACCCAGTCACAGTGCATCAAAACAACTCGTTGCCCTTAGTTCTTCATCAAAGACATCTACTGCAGAAGAGGATGCAAAAGGATCTGTTTTCACAGCCCAGCTGTCCCCTTAGCAGCAGTGCAGTAGGACCAGAACAACTGTATTCATGAAGGCTCACAACATAGTGGGGAACTTATTCCAAAATAAAGCACATTTTTCACTGAGTAGCACCTAGTGATTCTATTTATTGCTGACCCTGTAAACTTCTCATTTCTTGCATTACATCAGAATGACTTTTTCTAAGCCTGTCACGCAAAAATCTGATACCCACTTCATCACAAGTGAGTTTACCAAAGGTTAGCTCTCCACTGAATTGGTAACACTGGAAAATTGGAAAGAAAAGAAAAAAAGAAAAAGAAAAATGGGTTAAAGGACAGGGCAGCAGCGAAAATGTTGTTCACATCAACATTAACTGGCAAGTTAAATTTTTGAGGTCAGCAGTACTACCATTACACACACATTTATATTCGTGATTTGCTGAACTGGAGCGTTTGCATTTTTCTTCTTGGTACTTAGTCAATCACTGCAAACTGGCTTTGAAGAAGATCTATTTGCCTACGTGTCTTATATTTTTCCAAGCCTAAATCGTCTGAATTTCACTAGTCATAAACTAAAAAACCCTCCATTTCTCTCCTTTGCTTTTTCTGGATACACAGACCAGACCTCTCCTAATGCAAAGCCACTATTTATGACTGTCCTGCAACACACACATTCAGGCATTCCCTAATTGTGAAGGACAAACACGCCAGTGATTAAGACTAGAAGAGGAAAATGAGGAGTCGTTGGAGGTTTTCTTAACGTATGTGTGCAGTTAGTCATCTTTTCCTGCTACTTATTTTTCATGGCAAGCTCTGAATTTTCACCTGGGGTTCATCAAAGACGTGTTCAGTTTTGTGTGTACAAAGTGGAAGAGAAGATGATGAGGTTATTCTGCTAACTGCACATGCTCCGGACGTAGCTCCTGGGGTGGTCTGTTTAGGTCCAAAAATTTTCTTGAAGGAATAACAGCATCATTAAAACTACCCTGAACTGGCTCCTCCCTTGCAGAGTCTGATCACAAAAGCTACAGCTGCGATGGGAAGGGATGAATTTCTCACCAGGTCAAGGCTGAGGCACACTGGCTTAGGCAGCACCTGAAGGAAGTCTGTGCTGCAGCTTTCCCATGCTGTACTTATTCTCAGGGTAAACAGAAAACTTCAGTCTCCATGGCTGTCAATCTAGCACCTTTAACGAGCGAGAAGTTCATTTTATTAAAGGAGGAAAAACGTAGATTTCCATCACTCCTTATAAAAGGGCTAGAAAATGTCAAACATGTAGGTAAAAGTAATATTTCAAGAACGGCTCAAGCCTAAACTCCCTCTCCCCTCGCACCTGCATGGTGATGAACATGTGCTATATGTCTCTGTACTGGCTCAGTACTCAACATTTGAACTGGACCTACTCCAGCTTTTGAATAAATATCTCTTTTGGGGGAGAGGGAATTACATTCCTTAGTCAAAATACAGTTTTTCTTCTCTTAAATTTTGAAAGAAAAAATGCGTACTTGGGAAACATTAGGAACCAGTCATGAGAACTGAAATGCTGTCTAGCTCCAGGCTCGGCAGAGAGCCCTGCTGCTCCAGCAGCACATCCATGACCTGCAGCCCAGCCCCACGCCCAACTGAGCCCAGGGGGCCCGCAGGAACAACACCGTTCCTGGGTTGTTCCTTCTAAGCACAGCTTATTTACACTGGGAGCAGATTTGGGGAAGTACATGAGGCACGATCGGAGGGATGCAGCAGTCCATTTAGGATCAAGATGGCAACACTGTCAAGTTTCCAGTCCTCTGCCACAGGCAGGGCCACCCACCTCTGCGTTTAATACCAGCCCAGGCTGCCCAGGGCCCCATCCGACCTCCAGGGATGGGGCATCCACAGCCTCTCTGGGCAGCTGTTCCAGCACCTCACTGCTCTCTGTGAAGAACTTCTCCCTGACATCCAATCTAAACTTCCCTTCCTTCAGCTTAAAACCACCCCCACTTGTCCTATCAGTATCTACCCTTGTAAAAAGTTGATTCCCCTTCCAAATAGATGCTTCAGTAACACTTGTACTAATGGCTCTTCAAGCAAGGTCACGCAGTAATAATGTATAACGTAATACTGTAATGATATATCTAATGTATAATAGAATAATGTGATAATGTATTAATTACGAGACATCATGCCACCTCATCTTTTGTGCCAGAGCAGCAGCGCAGACTGAGTAACCCATAGTGTGATCTGCAGACAGCTACCTCCTACCTGTGCTCATGTTGGGTCAGCGGGACTCAGCCCCCATGTAAGCACCATTCACAGGCTGTTCTCAGTGCAACCAAACCCCAGTTCCAAACAGTTTCATGCTTTCAAGAAAAAAACACACCGAGTTCAGGTGGCTGATCAGCTCTGCAGCACTCCAGCTCCCACCAGCCTGAAGTGCTCAGGGTCAGCAACACCACAGCACGGCTGCTCCACGAGCTGGGTTTGTGCATGTACAAGCAGTGGTAGGATTCGGTTGGGGATAACAAGAGCAACTTTACATTTTAAAGAACTCTTTGGAACCCACACTGGAGGTATGCACTATAAACAAGCCGTGGAATTAACATATCGGAGAACAAAGAGACCTGTGAAAAAGCATAATGAAGGAAGCTGAACAGAAAAGAAGAAAGGAACAGATGTCAGATTGTACTTGAAGCAAAGTTACTGGTTTATTTTCCCGCTGATTTCAATATCTGAAGTATATGTTTTTGCCAAGGCAAACAGGTGATTAAAATACATTAAAAAAAAAAAAAAAAAAAAACCAGCAAGCAAAGGGCTACCCTTGTATTTGCTCTACATTTGTAAGCCTTTCCAAAAGTTACAGCACATCCATAGCGTAGCAATAATAATATTAATTTTAGAAAGACCGACTGTTTAATTGCAATTAACTGTGGCCTTACAAAAGGGAAGAGGCACTCTCTGGAGCGTTCATAAGCCTCATTTATCCTGCAAGGACAGCGAGATGAACCTGGCATGAAATATTAAGATCACAATTGCTATTGGCAAGCCATCTGACGGGAAGCTGTTAGCTTGAAAGAGCAAGGATTATACAAAAGAGCAAAGAGTAAAAACACGGCAGTGAATCAGCTCCACAGAATGCCCTTTCATTGCAGAGCATCGGGAGCAGGCGGGCCCTTGGCAGCCGGATGGGCAGGATGCTGAATGCTGGGGTTGCCAGGAGGTGCCAGGCTGGGGACAGGAGCCACCGGGGCTCCCCAGGACGGGAGGGTGAGCAGGAGCAGCCTCCTTTTATTGCAGGCACGCTGCGCTGCTTATGAGCTGAACCGGTGCCATCTTCAGCTAATTAAGGTTCCTGCCCCAACCGCTCCTGCTGGAAAGCGGCTCCAGCGTCTGCCTCGCCGCCTCTCCACTTTGAAACTGAAATTTACTGACGGCCCGTTTAGACAAATTTAATTTTGCATCAGCATTAATCTCTGCCTCAGTTACACTCCCTCCCTTCCTGGCATTCACGAGGATAAACCTTTGATTCATACAGAGCTGCCACACCAGCTCCAGTAAGCGCTTGGTTTGACTGTGCAGACCCCACCTGAGTCTCAGCGAGGAGCCCATTCACTTCACTGACAATATTCAGAAGCAGAAACCAAAGTGGCACGCAGAATCCCCAAGGAAGCCTTCCCAGGGTCTGTGGCATCTACACTGAAGCCTCCTCAGCTCTACTACTGACAGCACCCATCCGACATTACCCGAGGACTTCACCTGCCTTCCCAACTGCCTCCACACACTGATCATTTCATTGGTACTCTCTGGTCTCACCTTTGCTTTCTGCACGTTGCAAAATGGAAAAGCACGGAATCTTGCACACAAATTCCTATTTACCTGCAACAATGAGCAAAGCAGAGGAAAAGGTTTCTCAGGAAACCCAACTGTGAGATATAAAACCTTATTTCAAAAGGACAGAACTTGAGCTGGACCAAGAATTTCAGTCAAGTAGCACCAACTTAAGTGGTGGGCACAAATGGGATTTAGTGCTTAACTGTAAGAAAAAGAGAATCAGGACAGACACTAGAGAGAACAGCATGAGTGGAACAGAGGGAGCATGCTGCTAAAGGAGAATGGATGAGATGGGCTGGTCTGGGGCACAACAGCAGCAGATGAAGGGAAAAAAAAAAAAGCCAAAGTTGTAATTTTGATGCTGGGAAAGGAAATTTGCAACCCTGAGAAGTCTGCCTGGCCACGAAATCACAGCACATGCATGCACAGTGCAGGCTCACCAGTGCCCACCCCCCTATCCTCATTCTCCTCCCCATAGAGCTGTGATGGAGGAGGCAGCCATGGACAGGAGATCCTCCCCCAAAAAGACACTCCAAGTATGTGTTTGTGTGTTCTGTTGTGCAACATGTTTATGCAACAACTGAACATAATGTAAGGTCTTTGAGTATGAGTTTATAGCAGTTTGGAGAGCTAGTGGTTTTCCCTGGGTCTCTGAGGTTTGCTTTTCTGGTTTGGGGGATGGTTTTCTGTTTATTTTTTCTTCTCTCCCCTCTTCAGGTGCAGTACAGAATTTCTTCACAGAATGACAGATAAAACAACCAGTGTTTGCAATGCACCTTCCAACTGTTCTCTACGATTCGATCAACACATTTTAAAGCACTAAATCTCTTTACCATGCCACATAAGTCAACCTCAGTACGTGTCCAGGGCCCGTTTCCAGTGTGCTGTGCTGCAGGAAACTTCCGTAGCCTCAAATCTGCACTGGATTCTGAGGGAGCCAGACGTTCCCTAAGTCGCACCTGAGTCAATTTGTGCTCTAGCATAAGGAAGATGAATGGCTCGGCCACTTGCATAGTTGGTAGAAAAGGCTAAACAGAAATCTTGAATAGTAAAGAGGAACAAAAGCACAAAGGAAAAAATGGGTGATCTGATTGCTACAAAAGAAGACTTTAAGAGACAAAACTCATTTCTGTTCAAAAAGGAAAACATCCTTGGATTTTAACTAAGGCAGAAGTTCTTTAAGACAGGGAGTTTCCACTGCGGAATGCCAAAACTGCACAATCAAAACATCACCCAGTGATGGTTTCATACTGAAACACCACAGAGCCCTGCAGGGCTGCTGACCAATATCCAACATCCCCATGTGCTTTTGTCCCCACGCTCAGCCTTCTCACCCACTCTGCAGCCAGCCAGGGCATCCCAGGAGCTCCAGCCTCAGCAGCTGACGCAGAGCCAGAGCTGGCAACTGTGGCTGAGCCAGACACATTGGAGCCGTGGCTCCCAAGCCTTACAGTCTGCTGGCTTGCCTTCAGCCCACCTGGCAGATTAAAGGGCAGCCCGAAGCCTACAAACATTGCTCGCAGGGCTGGGTCTTGCAGGAAGCCCCAGGCAGCGTGCCCGGAGTGAGGGCCCCACTTCTCCCACCGAGAACTTTGCGGGTTTGGCTTCCAACGCAGCCCAGAACAAACCCGCAGCCTCCCGGTGCCACAGTCCTCCACAAGCAGCAGTCATCTTGCTCCACACAGCTCAAGCTTTAATCCTTTAAAAACACAAACATGTTAAAGGGGGAAACTGGAACAAAGCGTTCCTAGTTTTGTGGGTTACAGTGAGTTTCTCCACTTGCATTTGTACCCCTGTGGCCTTCCCAGAGCCGTGCTCTGCAGTGTGACTGAGGCACTGCCTGCTGCACTCATTTGCCACAGCCAACACGTGCCAGCAAGGTGCTGGACACATTCAGCCAGCTCTGCAGCATGGCCCCAAGAGGTCTTCCCTCGGCCTGGATGCTGTATTTGGGCAGTTCCACTGCAGTCCTCCACCAAAACAACTCATTCTCCCTAGTTTTCTTTTTTTTAATCAATCCCCAGAGCACTGCACGCAGCCGATGCACACAGATGGGCTGTGACGTGTTTCCCTTCCATTCACTGTCCCTCGTAATACACAGGGAAAACACAGGAAATCCCACGCTGAAGAAAACACGAACCATGGTCAGCAGGACAGACCGAGGCCCAGCTCTTTGCTCAAAGGAATGGATAAATGCAATTTCTAACTCATCTCGGGGTTCACAAATGTGATTTGACAGCTCTGACACAAGGCAGGGAGAGTGCAGATGAAGCAGCACCATCCCACGGGGATGGGGTGAGTAGAGCTTACCTACAAAATCACAACCAGAACATCTCAACCTCACATTCTGTATTTCATGACAGGAAAAAAAAAATACTGAAGTCGTGATGAAGGTAAATACCATCACCCTGAGCAATATCCCACAGGGTCCCAAGTTAAGATGCTGTTGCCGATTCCTAGAAGTCCTCCCAAGCGCCTGCTCCCTCCTCTCCCAGCGGCTGTGCAGGCTTTGCTCTGCTTCTTCCCCTTCCTCTCCTGGCTTCTCTTCTTGCCTGGAGGATGAAACACACCCCACTGCAGTGCTGCTGGCTGGCTGAACCCCAGCATGGGGACATGGTGGGTCCCACGTGGGAGCTGAGCCCCGTTTGTGCCCCAGTGCAGTGGGAGGAAACGCCGCTCAGGCAGGGGCTGTCCTCACCTCCTGTCCTCTGTAAACCAACTGCTGATGGATCCCAAATGCACTGCAGGAAAAGTGTTAAATAACAGATTCTTTTACATGCACAACGCTTGTCTCAATGAAATCACATCAGTGTTTTTTTTCTCCAAAATCAGGCCCACCAACAGGCCTGCTTCTTTTCCTAAGAACCGAGCAACATTCTTGAATAACAGTTTAATATCTCAAGAGGTGTAAATCACCATATTCTATCTTATTAGAAACATTTGAAAGAGGGTGAGTGCTTTCAAAGCCATAAACTTCAGATTCCAAACGTGTTCCCAAAGCTGTAGTGAATCCACATTCCTGACTTAAACTGGTTTTAATTTGCAGTCCCTTCAAAGCACAGATGCAAAAACCTAAGTGTTACTTCAACTTGAACAATTACAAACTAGTTTAAAAAACTGTCCATCAGCCAACAGACCGAGAAGAGAATCCCTGCCATGCCCAAAGGCACGCAGTGAGCTTTGCCCAGGAGAGCAGCCCGCAGCTCCCATTGCACGGCTGCACCGGGCGCTGTTTGCACTCATAACCCCAACATAAACTACAGCACCAACTCTCTGCCTGCTGCAGAAGGCTGAAAATCCCCAAACAACGCAATAAGAGCAGCAGAATGCAAAGCACATGATGGTTAAAGAAGAAAAACTGCGGCCACATCCTTTGTGAATACAGCGAGGTCACGATGAGATAAACACGTACCTGGAAGCCGGGCTGGGCGGGCACATGCCCTTAGTGCTGGGGCACGCACTTGTGATTTCACAGCAGAGCAAGCCTTTAATTAAAGATGGTCCCGTTATCTCTAACCGCAATCGCTGTCCCAGCAATCAGATGGGAGCGAATGCTGCTGCACATCTCCCCTAGGAAATCCTGGCGCCAGCGCTCCAAGGCAGCTACGGGAAAAGCAGTTTTCAACTGCGAGTTAAACGAACGTTCCCACAAAAATCCGCGTTCAAAGGTGTGCGTGTGGAGCAGATAAAGGCGCTCGCTGATGCAAGCCTACGTGTGCTTGCAAAGGCCTCATTAAAACACTTCGCCTCTGTGAAAATTCTCAGGGCGCAACAACTACAGAGAAACACGATGCTGGGAACGGAGGAGTGGATGTGAAAATCGGAGCCCGTTGGAAATCGTTTTCTTCCCAGGTAAAATCCTTAACGATGGAAATTCTTCCAGAAGACTTTTGAATTTTTCATTTGAATTTCAAATCAAAGGAACGTGCTATTAAGGCAAGGTGGAAAACGAAGCTCCAAAACGTACCACTTCCTAAAAAAAGTTTGCATTACATTAAAGAAAAAAAATAGATTTCTTTTATTCTTTCCTGAATGCAACGCTCCAACAGAGGTTAGTTGCAAGGCATCTGGAATTTACAGTATTTTCCTAGCACAGAGGAGATGGCTTGCTGCTTTGTATTCAGAGAAAGCACCTTTTGTCAGCAACTGGGGAATGGCTGAACAAAGAGCACCAGAATAAGCATCATTTAATCACTGAGAAGCAGCCTTCCTTCTCCCTAATCCATTGTCAGGAGAAAATGCTGTATTATTGAAAGCCTATTAGCCACAATATGGCCTTACACAGAAACATAGGAGACATCCAGAAGGTTGACTTCAAAGTACCAAGCGTTCCAGAAATATCATTGACCTCAAGTACGAGCACATTGCTGCTGAGCAAATTGATCTCAACCCCCTAGGTCCACAACGCATAAACCATTCATCTGATGAGCAACCTGCTCTCACCTGCCAGGCCTGCACCGCATCACCTCCTGCAGCCTCTGCTGCTCTGGGCTTTGCTGTTTCCCCACCAGACATCTCATTTCAACACGCTGAGTGTATCAGATAGAAGGCAAACCACAGGCAAGCTTCCCAAGGGTGCTCACTGGTTTACCTGGCGTCTGGTATAGGAAATGATTAAGCAAAATGTGGCCCTGAGAAGGATAGCGCTGATAGTGATTCCCAACCATGCCCTGCATACATACACCAAACTATAATGGCCTCCCACTGCCCAGTGAACATCAAGAGGCAAGAACTATGAGGAAAACGTCTCAATGAGCTTCAGAGCCATCCCTGCCCAACAAGTTGGAACAAGGACAAAGTATGCCGTGACCCAACACAGGCAGAAATCATCCTAGAATGCATGAGGTCTCAACTTCCTCCTACTTTTCTCTACAATCCTATAAATAGCTGATGGAACAGTAAGTTCTGTAATCCTGATTGATACCCATGTATGCAAATTTAAGTCATTTCAAATTGTTACCACTGGAACGGTACAAAATACAGTGCTTAGCTGGAGTTGGTATGAAAGAAAACCTCAAATGCAATAGCAGGGGGAAAAAAAGTGCATGCCACAGGTGTTCCTGTAATAACAGCCCCTCAGGCTGCCATGTCTGTAGGTCACAGAAGGGGACAGAGGTCAGATGGGGTCAGTACCTTGATGGGAGACCTCCAGAAGAAAGGCAAATGCTTCAGCTGACAGTGAGGGGAAGCCCCAGCCCTGCTCAGCCACAGATCCTGCGGGCAGCACAGAAGCCAGCAGCAGCGGTGTAACTTACTGCGGTTTTCTATGTGCTGCTCACCAGGAGACAGGTCTTAACCACTTGTGGTTAATGAAAAAAAAAGAGAGAGAAGAGTGTTATTAACTGCAGTGAAACGGAGCGGTTCGTTTAAAAAACAACCCTAACTCAAAAAGCAACCAGCTAAGCAGAACAAACAGAAACACAAAACCCAAGAGATCCTCAGGAAAAAGAGCGATGAGAAAAGAGCCCGAACGAACAAAACCACTTGAAGAAATGGACATAAAAACAAGTTGCTGCAAGGTGAGCGCTGAGCGCTGGCACCCCTACCCAGCAGCTCCCCCAGATCCGAGCTCCTGCACCTCACCTGAACATACAGCAGTGGGATCTGAGCACTTGTTATCTGCCACGCAGCCTTCTCAGGGCAAAGGAAGGTCTGAGTGTGCCATCACTGAGCTGTACAGCGCTTTGATTTGGAGGGGATCCACAAGGAGCACTGAGCCCAACCCTCACACAGCAGCACCCAAGCCCAGTGCTATGGCAGTCCCTATGGTGTCCCTGAGCTCCATCCCAGCTACACAGGTGTGCACCGCAAAGGCCAGCCCTGCTCCGGAGCACAGAGTGTAAATCACTGAATCCTGTGTAAAAATCAGCACTGCAGCTGATCTACAAGATACCGAGCCCCACACCTGCATTGCTGAGAGCAGGAGCAAGCCCTCAGCACATGCATACTTTTTCCCCTCCATTCATCTTTCAGATTTCTCCTTGTCACTCACAAAACCTATTTCCTCCATGAGCCTTACAGAAAAGGAATCATATGGAAATGACTTGATAAATTGTTCATTACTCACAGCCTCATTAAAGCCCACTAAAATGCAGCGTGAGCCCTGCTGCTGACCCACCAGACTTTGGGTCAAGCTTTTGAGTGCTTCATTTCAGCCTTGGCATTCAGGGTGGCTGCACGTTCAGGATGAAATACCAACTTTCTGATGTTCCATAGAATCTTGGTTTAAAAGTTGAGAATAAGCAAAATTGAGAACAAAAGCAGTGAGGAAAGCATAGGTTTGTTTCTAGACGAAAAAAAGCATAGAGAAATCTAAGAAGGCCATGATATCTAAAAACTGTACTTGGGGCTGGATTATCAGCTGCTCTCTGCCTCTCACTTTAATGGCATTTGCTGTTCCTGCTTGAAGCTTAAAGCCATGCATGCACTACCTGAGCTCTGTGCACTCACTGCATTTCTTTATGCGTGGTTACATATAACAGCTTTCTTCAGGATATCAGGGAGATCTTTACAGCACATTTCACTAATAGCTGCACAGAGGAACAAAATAAGGGATTATTAACTTGTAAAGAAACTAAAAACATCTTTCTCTTAAGCAGGTGGGTGCTTTCTGCTATAATTTTTCTCAGTATTTCTACAAAAGAAGGAAGGAAAAACACAGAAAGCACTCAACCCGCCTTAGCGCAGCACTGAAAATGATTAAAATTGCCAAACTCTTCTCAGCCTGCTCTCCAAAGCTGTGTGCAGCCAGGTGCGAATGGCTGGAGGCCAGAAAGGTTCACCGATTTACATCTGAAGAACATGTGGCTCTATCAAAGCAAACACAATGTCAGAACAAGAGAATTACCTGAACAAAAGCGACAGAAGTTAAAATCAATTACCACTGTCTGTGCACCACCCAACCAAAAACTCCTTCACATACGGAGACATCATGCTGCTCATTCCTTGAGAAAAATTATTCCCTCCAGCTATGATGGCTTGCCCTGAGTCTTGCAGTCAAACTGAATTACTGCAGCTCTTCCCCACTGCTCACATATCATAGCCTTCACTATGAAATCAGTCCCGAGTAGGAACGTTTTTTTGTATTTCTACTTAATTATCAGGACCAAATCCTAGAATGGCCTGGGTTGCAAAGGAGCAAACCAGCAGCCCAGGCTGCCCCGAGCCACATCCAGCCTGGCCTTGAATGCCTGCAGGGATGGGGCATCCACAGCCTCCTTGGGCAGCCTGCTACAGTGCCTCACCATCCTCTGGCTGAAAAACTTCCTCATAGAATCACAGAAATGGGAATGTTAATCTTTGTAATGATGTTGATGTTCCAGAACTACCAAACAAGGGCTCTTGGTAAATAAAGGCTTACGAGAGTTTCCTGCACAGAGAGCAGAGCAGACCTGGAGCCGCTGCAGCCCAGCAGGGTGCCTCTGATAGAGGCACAAAGCATGTGAGCTCATAGCATGTGAGGCTCACAGCATGTGAGCTCAAGAAGGAAAAACAAACCCCCCAATCCCCACATTTTGGCAGAGAAGAGAAATCTACCTTCACATCAGGGAGATGGAAGGTGTAAGAGCTGGAATCTTTTATTTTTTTTAATGCTATCTAAAGTTTTGAGCCAACTGTAATCACTCCGAGTTGCGTGGGACAGCTTAAAACAATCATTTCCACACAAACTAAAATAAAAGTCTCATCTCAAGTGTGGAAAACAGACCAAAGCTGTCCTAGTCTCCCATCCATGCAGGTTCTGTGCAAGCCTCCAGCTCGCTGCTGTTTTTCTGTTACATTTGTGAGAATATCACCACTAAAGAGAGCTGGAGCACAGCCCTGCATCAGCTGGCTGCACAGCACAGCCCTGCCTCTTGCTCCAGCCAACAGCACGTGTTTTTGGCCAAATTCATTCATTTTTTAGAAGAAGAAAAAAAAAACGTGATGAAAGATCATTCTTATAGTATATGGGCCTGGTAAGCATAAAGTTGAAGCAATATTAACATCCATTATAGAGGAGTTAGAAAAGAAAATAAACTTCATATGTAACTTATGTTTCAAAAGACTGCAAAATCCCCTCTCTGCAAGCAAGGACAAACCCCCCAGCACTCAGTCCCTGCTGGTGCCTGTCCCACTGCACCCTGTGTTACATCTCCAGCAGGACTGCATGTCTGAAGCACGGCTGTGCTGCTGTGATGTGAGAGCTGCAGCTCCTGCCACAATTCCTGGAAAACACAAATGGGGAACGTGCTTCAGAGAAGCCACTAAGGACAAAGAGGAAAGCAGCTGACAAAGCAGGAAAATAGGGAAAACTTAATACTATTAATTTTCATAGCTTCTGCTATTGTTCAGATAATATTTTTATGGTGTGACATTGAAAAGACAATGTGAATATGAGACCATTATCCTTGGGGCATAAAAAGGGTACGTTTGTAAGTCTCCATGCAGGGCTTCTGTTTAATTCCTTGTTAACGCTGTTCTCCACCCTTCTGGTTGGCAAAAATACTGCAGGGTGGGCTCAGGAGAGCAACTGAATGCTGTGGATGCTATGCTGCACAGCACTGAAAATCAGGCTGAGTGCAATTTCTGTTCTGCCACTGCACCGTGTGATTTCAAATTCGATTTCCACACACCTCTACTTCTTTGACCAGAGGATTTCATGCAAACTTCAAAGCGCTTTGAAATCGGCAGGTAAAAGGAGCTCTGTAATGCAGATTCTGTTATCACTTCCACCATGGCTCACTGCCATTTATGGAAGAAAAATTGAAAGAAATTGATACAGCAATGCCTTCTGTCTCAACCTTCACCCCACAGAGCTAATCCACCACTTACTGTAGCCAATGCAAAGACCCATACTGCCTTGACCAGGCTTTGGCTCACATTCCTGCTCAAGAAGATAGTGTAAGTGCGAAGCATCTGCCCCGAGAGCAGAGCTGTCCCCAGAGCTTTTGCTGTTTCAGCTGCCTTTGAACCTCAGAAGGCTGCAAGAAAGACAAAGAAGTGGCTGCAGGTACTGCCTGCCAGTTTTTCCCTTGGCTGGTAGGATCCACACAGCACATGGTTTACATGAGCTGGTTAAAGGCAGCTGAAGGATAGATGACACACCAAAGCCACACTTCTGGCCATGCAGTAAAGATGCTCAGCCCAGCCACGTGTGGAGCATGTCTGCTCTGTGGGCAGATCCATCTCAAAACACGACAAAGAAATTCTGTATAAATACGTCAAAAATATTGCCAAAAGCAGACACTAGAAGCAAACTGGACACGGAGCAGACTTCACTCTCTGTAACTATTTCATTAGGAGGCAACCAAGAGCAACTACAAGGCAGGACAACTCAGCAAAGAGACAAAACCAAAACGCTGTTATGATCTGGTTTTCTCCAAGCCCTCCCAGTACACTCACTGCATTTCCACCTTTCCTGGAGAGACTACGAAGAGCTGTGGCCCAGGCTTTGTGGAAGCTGATGTGCAGAGCTGTTTTAAAGCTTAAAAATCTGAACAAGCTGCTGTGCAGAAAGTAAATTATTTACAATACTTCAAACAATTAGGATTAACTGGTTTAGTTAGAAATAAAAAAAAAGGATATTTGATTTTTCTTGGATCTGTTCCGGAAAACATTTCTACCTTATTTTTCTTGGTAACACAATTTCATGCTACACAAAGGCATCAAATGATGAAAAGCGTTTGTTTCTTTCTAGTTCTTAAGTAAAACCAGCGATGTTAAACAGGTCAGATATAATAAATACAGCTATTTCAAGGGAAAGAAAAATGTTTTCCTGTCCTAACTTTGAGTGACAAGAGAAAATTTTTACCAGCTTGCAACTCCAGTTTATTAAAAGTGTTCAATTTTACTTAATTGGATATATATGTATTTGCTATATTGGGTTTCTTTGTTGCATTTTTCAAATTAATCATATACCATTGAAGCAAAGTTTTAAAGTGAGTAGATGTTCCAGACACCTTTAAAAGCCCTGTTCCGTGGCAGCCACAGTCTCCCAGACCATATTTTTAAATTTCTGATACTTGGATTACCCCGGCAAGAAGGCGATAGTCCTTGAATAGAGCTTTTTGTTCAGCCTTCTAATAGCTTCCAGCACTTGCCCCAGCCCACAAGATACATACCAAATTCAGTTAGACATCCCAGCCAGACGTGAAGAATTTCTCTGTCAGATCCAGTAAATGCCACCCGTTTAACGCTGGGGCTTCTCCAGGGCAGGGAGGGGACAGCGAGGCAGCAGCGGAGCTGCACAGCAGCCCAAGGACACTTCGTTAAAGGCTGTTAATGAATGGGGCTAATAACATCTGCAACCCCACAAATGCTCCTCTTCACTCATCCTTAGCTGCATCCAACTCCGCATCATCTGTTATGAGATAGTGCAGAACCACAGCATGGCCTGGGTTGCAGAGGAGCACAACGCTCATCAGTTCCAACTCCCTGCTGTGTGCAGGTCGCCAACCAGCAGCCCAGGCTGCCCAGAGCCACATCCAGCCTGGCCTTGAATGCCTGCAGGGATGGGGCATCCACAGCCTCCTTGGGCAGCCTGTGCCAGTGCCTCACCACCCTCTGGCTGAAAAACTTCCTCCCAAAATACAGAAATACAGAAATTTTTTAAGTTAAGCTCTCCATGTAATACTACCTGAACCCAAATATGAAGATATCAAAGGGCTGCTCCGCATTTGGAAGTAATTGCTCTGTGCCAGCCTTCAGGAGGGGCCCACAGAGATAGCTTTGTGAAGTGGAAAAAAATGAGTTCTTCATTTGTAAATGACAATTAAAACAAATTGGATTGATTTTTTTCTCCTTTTTTTTTGGGGGGGGGGAGAAGACTTTAAAATGAACTATAAGTCAGAAGATCTGCCAAGCTCCCTGCCCTAATTAAACACATATCTCGTATTAAAAACTTTTTAGTCCAGCTGCTGAGAGACTGGGGAATTGCAGAGACGTATGGTTTGTGGGAAACATTGTGTTCCTTCAAGAATTCCTCAGCTCTCACAAAAAAACAGCATGTGAACACTTTCCATAAATATAAACTGTGTTTTGTAATTAAACTACTGTCACTTCTAAGTAATGAGTTAGCAAACCAAACGAAAGTTTAGAGAAATATTTTCAGTTAAAGTAACTGATGTTAAAGGAAATACATGACGTTCCCACTGTAGCCATACCTGGAGTAATTCATGTAACAGGTCTTTGGAAATAACTACCACGCTAATTCTACATAAGGCATTGCTGCTGTAAGACTACAACAGGGCAGGAGTGCAGGTACTAACCAGAACGTATCCAGCAAAAGCAAGAGTAGCCCAGTGTCGTTAGTAAACCCTTTAGAAAGGTACAATTCCACTTCAGAAGCAAACTTAGTGGCCATAGGCAGAGCAGAGTCAGAGCCAGAAGGGCAAGTTTCTCGTGGAAATCTACTTTTGTAAGAGTTTCAGGTGGCTTATCAGAATGTTAGATATGTACTGTATGTACTAGATCTGGAGGTTGGAGGCCCTGCATGCAGCAGGGGGTTGGACTGCATTATCTCCCCGGCTCCACAGCCAACCAACACACACCCAAGCAGGGCCCTGATTTCACACTGATGGGATCTGACTGCACCCCTTCCATGCTGGTCAGCACTGCACAACCCAAAGGCTTTGTCACAGAGCCCTCCATGCAGCTCCCCACAGCACCCAACGGCGATGCCAAGACAACGCAGCGAAGGCTGATGGAAAGCCACTCGTGCACGTGCTGCTGTAACTGTTCTGCAAACCTCAGTATTTGTTTTAAAGCCATCTCTCACTGTGAAAAATGGTTCTACCTCGCTGTTAAAAGAGAATGTCGCAGACAGTTAATCTTGATCATTTATTTTATATCATCCAAACCAAAATATTGATACATCTGGACAAACTCAGTCGAAGAAAAGAGCACCGTTCCCAAAGCATTCATGAGCACAACCAACAGATCATAAATCGTAACTATCCAGAACTGACCACAATTAAATAATCTGTCCAGGGAGGAGGTAGGCAGCCAGTCTGGCTAGGCTGAGGCTGCTGATAGGAATTTTAAAAAAGCTAAATTAAAAGTATCAACAGTTGGTTGGACGGCTGTCTCCTGAGTCACCGAGTTAATACAGGCTAAGCTACAAGCAGCCCCCAAGAAGAAGGTCAAGTATTTCCTAAATTGTTGTGCCCAGGAGACTCCCAGTGTAAGGAATAGTCATTCACAGGCTCAGCTCTCGGATCAGAGCTCAGGACGTGCTCTGCACAGCTCACACCTTCATGGCAAAGGGAGCCTGAGGCCAGGCCAGCCTTGGCACTCAGCCGGCGCTGCCCCAGCAGGCAGCTGCCAATGACACATGCCTTCCTTACAGAGGAAATCTGGGCTGTGCACAGACACAGCCACCGGGGCCCATTTAAAGCTCTCCTCTGCTACAGTCAGTGCAACCAAGGGCTGATTGCTACACATACTCCTTGCTCTTCAGCACTGTCAAGTATTTGAGTTTGTTTCTTGATCATAATGCAGATGACTTCAAAACTATGCAGGAACAAAGGTCACATTTACAAGACCCCGAGTATTGAAATTGTGTAGGCACATAAGGAGTGTTTGATTAAATGTCTCTCGATGGTGAAACAGAGCCACACCAGTAACACAGGACTCCAGTTTATCCTCAACGCGTCCGTAAATTACAGTAATTAACTTAAACCATGACCTTGTTCCTTCCATTACAGTAGCATTTAAAAGTGAACACAAAGGGGTTTATTCAGCCAGGTATATCTTCATTTTTAGGAAAACTTTTTTTTTGCAGTAAGTAATAAGATCTCATTGCTGCACTTCAGTTTGACCTCAAAAGAAAACTAAACAAAGATTTCTGCATTATTGTGCAAATTATAAAAAATGAAGGAGAATTCCTTCCCATCGTGACTGATTTTAAGATAAAGAGGCATTTTTCTGGCATTAAAAAAACCTGAACATTTAAGGTTCCTTTTCAAATATCTGCAGCAAGTCGCTCCACTTAAACACCAAAGTTTGGCACTAACTGGTTTCATCCATCTTCCTTTCTGCACAGACGAGAAGAAACAATCTACAAGTGAAGAAAAATGGTCATCAAACTGAATAAAATGTAATCAAACCCAGTGACTGTTGGTCACACAAAGGTCTGTGTAGCTGCAGCTAGTGGAAGACCTAGATATAGTCATGCTTATTTGAACAACCTGTAAGCAAACCATAGGCAGTGGTTTCATAACAACACATAAGCATCTGTATAACAAAATTAACCAAGTGACATGAACAAAATCTCATTCTGATAAAATTCAGCTTGAATAATTTAACAAAAAAAAATCATTTCGACAGGTCTTCATTTGTTTTCCTTCACAAAAGAGACACATGTCCAAGTTATCCTTCATTCTGCACATTTCTGAAGTCCTCCCATTATTTTTTTTAGGTATTTTCATTTTTATCTTTCTTAAAGCACAGCCTTTGCCATCCAAAGGGAAGGAGACGTACACGTGCAAGAGTGGAAAGGGACAAAAGCTGAACACAAAATGCAAACTATGAAGGGAAAGAAGAAAAGCATGGGTAGTAACCCGGCTATCACCACCTTCAGTGGTGTGTAGCAATATCACATAAAGAGGTTCCAGTCAATGTCATACCTTTCATTTGAAGCTCCTCTTTAAAATACTGCCCTTAGGAGCCGAGACAGCATCAGTGAAAGTCACTCTGCACAGCATTTAATATAGTTTGTACCTTTGTATAGAAATACAGATAACTATGACATTTCTATTAATTCCATCAATTGAATCCATTTGAAAATGAATCCCCAATGAGCACACGCTTCATTTTTGAGACACCTGAACTAAATCTGCCTGCTCTTCCTCCTCACAGCACCCTGCTCCTGACAGAACCTATCAAATCGAGATGCTTCTGGGAAAAAACAGGTATGCATCAACACAGCAAACCACGTCTGTCCCTCACAGATCTTATCACTGCAGGCAGGAATGTGCCTCATCCCAGCGCCCGCAGGATCCCACATCTGCTAAGGAAGCACAGTGCAGCCACTTCTGACTCCTTGCAAGCACTGAAAGCCAGACAGAGCTGTAAAGATAAACAGGGCTTTGACGAGGCACTCACTTTGATAAAATAAGATTTATTCTCAAGAATTACTGGAGCTGCTCACAGCTTTCAGGAAGAAAATAAAGCAAAGGAAAATACATAAGCTGCTGGAGTGAGACTAATGATGATATATGCTTGACATTAAAACTGCTAAAACCCGGCTGTGCGTTGGTAAATTCTGTCATATGCTTGAGAGTCTGGACCCAGGCTTTTGAGCCAGAAACCAGCAAGTTCTGAGTTGCTTGCAACAATAACTCCTTCTGCTGCCCTTGACAAGTCACTGCTCCATCTCCTCTGCAGTGAGGAGAGGCCAGTGCTACCTATCAGTGGCTACATGAGCTCTGGCTGATGCCTGCAACATGCTTTAAAACTGCAAGGTCACAATGCAATTCTCTGAATTACTATCATTAACCAGTACTGCTCACAGACAAGTGACAGGGATGTTTGCTTATGGCAAGTAGAAAAGATCTGAATGCCATGAGATTTTGCTCAGCTTATCTGACACATAGTAACAGAAATCATCCATTCCTGCTATGCACTGAACTCATTAACCTTCATGGACCCACCATATCCTCTGTTTCCTTTTGGAGAATAAATGGTAGAAGAAAACGCTGCGGTACGGTGGAGCTGGACAGTCTGGACACACATCTCCTTCCTCCTTCCAGCTCAAAGCAGGATCAGCTGCACCACAAGTGGCTGGACACCCTAAAAGACCTTGAGGAACAGCAGTTCCCCAAATGCTGTATGAGAGCCCATCACACAACCACTGGTTTGGTCCGCACTGCCGTAATTTAAAGCCATAGTTGCAGGCTTAATGGACAGAGAGAGCAGCTATTGCCTTCCACTTTGTGGCAGCTCCTTCACATACTGGAAGAACAGTCATCATGTCTGCCCTCTCAAGTCTGTCGGTAATAAATTAAATAACAGCTGTTTCATTGTTCAGTTCTCTTACTTCTGCTCACAAGCCACAGAGGTTCGGGCCAACAAGCATTTGCCACTAAGAAAGCAACAGGCTGAGAGTCGTCGTCATCTTTCCCCTCCAGCACAGACACTGCTTTCCTTCAGTAACTCAACATGGCAGTCTGCAAGGCACAGCAGCCGACGGATAATTCTGCGAGACCAAGGATCTCAGCCAAGACACAAAGAGCAATTCTGCTGGGCATGGCACAAAGTCCTTCACCCCAATTTCATCGCCTCCTCAGCAAGCCTTCCCTTCCTCCCCGCTGACTGGAACGCTCCACGGCCAGCATTCTCAGCAAAGATGTAATGGTTTGAATACTTTGCAGGAAAGCTGAGCAGAGCTGTACATGTCAGAGAAAGCTGCAAGCACTGTATAGCTGAGAAGCAGGGCCATGAGGCTGCAAATCACCTCAAAACTGTGCTTGTTTTCCTTCATCAAATTGCAATTATTTCAGAATATTTTCCATTTCTACTATCCTATGACTCATCCTGAATGACTCCAGCAGCAGCTCAGTCTTGCCTTATTTGAAAGACAAAAACCAACCAAATAAACATCCCCAACCCCCCAAAAACCAGCATCAAGCAACTGATGGGCAGAACTGCAGAGAGGAAGTGTGATGTCTCACACCTGATGCACTGATGCATTCCTGTGTTTTGCATGCCCTCCAGTGCCATCCATTGCACCCCTCTGAGCCTTACAGCTCTGTGTGTGTGTGTGTGTGTGTGTGTCCATCCGTCCATCCCTGTGGGTACTGCTCCGGATCCCACCACTTAAAATTGAAGATTTTTAAGGTAAAATACCATAGAGGCCAGCAGAGAGAAAAGAGGCTTCTTCTTTCTCATTTGGATTCCAACTTGAAGGAATCACATTTTTTCCAAAAAGCAGCTGTTTGCAAACAGAGCAAACTACAGATTATCTCCAGCATGTAAAGGTTTCCGCCAGCAAGGCCTGCAGCCAGGTATCATCCTGCCTCCTCAACAAAGGAAACAACTGCAATTCCCAAAGAACCACAGGGAGGAATTACAAACAGAAGACAAACTCTACATTAAATAATTTCCCAAATCAGATGTTGTAATAGAAGAGAGACTAACTATGCAAGCTGCTTTGCTCTGGAAAGACAAGCTGTAATGGGCTACGAGGTCACTGGGAGATGGCCATCCCAGGCTGCACAAAGCTGTGCCCCAGCCATGCCAGGTGTGTTGGCTGGCACACTCTGATGGCAGCTTGGTTGCTGTTATTATTCCTCTTCTATCACAGCACTGAGAGCAGCCAAAGGCTGGGTGTGTTCTCCAAATCCACGCGTTTCTCACAGGTTCCTGCCTGCATCCATGAAGTCCCAAGGACAGACTAACCCATGTGCTGTCCCACAAACTGCACTGATTAATTGATGCTAGCAAGGCAGAAAACTTTAGCTAATGCCATTCTAATTACCAAACAAAAAACAAGGCCTCAGCCTGAGCAGCCCACCAGAAAGAGAGCCGTGGTGTTAAAGCAACACTCCGGTACCTCCTGGCGGAGCGCACACAATGGCCCCATTGTTCAGCAGCCTCATCTCTGCTGCAGGCCACCCACATCTTCCCCGCTCCTCGGAGTCTTCCAGCTCAATAGACATCCAGGCAGAGGAGAAAGCATCTTTGCAAGGCTCATTCATTTTTCTTGGACAAGAAGGGAGCTCAGCCTTCGCCTTCCAGCCAAGGCCCTGAAAGGAAGGGAAGGAGTTTGAAGTTCCTGAAGATGGACATGCCTCCAGCGCTCGGGCGTTTCGTATCGCACAAGATTCATTTCCTCCAACTATAAGAGGCCTCGGGTGAAAACGATCCTTCACAGCCCAGTGGCCGGGAGCCAGCATTGGGCTGAATCACAAAGAACGCATCGCCTGGAGATGTCAGGGGCTTTTGATAAATTAAAATTCATTTTGGGAGAAGAAAGATTCCTAGAACCTTTTGTTCATGCTAACATGTGCAGTGATTTTTTACATTTAAATAAATTACACAAAAACAATTATAAAGTGAGTCAGCCCTTCCAAAAACTGCCTGAAACCCCCATTTCTTGTAGCAGCCCTGTAAAAAGTAAGGAAAGCTAAAAGCACCCACCCTAGAAGTGCTGGAGGAATGGGAAAACAACAGCAATCAGCTAATTTGCTGGGTCCAGGCAAGTCCAAACCAGCTCTGTCTAAGATCATCTGTGGCCTTGGGCACGCAACACCGAGCACCACCACAACGCTGCTGGGAAGGACAAAGAAGAAGCCAGAGCTACAAGGTCATCCTGTGAAGTTCTTAAGCTTTCAGGATTCACCTACAGATCAGAAGAGGTCCTGGAAATAAGAGTTGCCAGATGTCCCAATAAAACCTAGAATTTTTCAATATTTCTCTTGATGTCCCCCATTAACCTCATCACTGCTTCCATACGTGCCGTCTGGCATCATGTCCAGCAAAACCAGCAAATACACATAAACATCACAGAAGAAGGAAGGAGAATGCAACTCCACACCTACGGAGGTAAATGCATGCACACCAACACTGCAAACCATATACTGACATTGCTCACTGGAAGGGATACAGCTTGCTGCAGACACTGGGCTGCACTTCAGTGAGCATTTCACTGCACAGAGTGCAGCACAGCTCCCCAGCTGCCCTCCTGCAGTGGGAGGTACACAGGAACTGCCTAGATAGCTAGCACAGATACCTGCTGCCATAGAAAGACAGACATCCCCTAAACAACACCATCAACTGATGAGCAAGCACTTTCCCTCTGAAGATGTTTTTATTTTTTTAATAAGAATATTTACAATAGGTCTTAGGAAAACCAAATTGGTTCTTAGAAAGTATTTAGAAATGAAGAAGTCTATAGAGTCACTGCTCTCTCCACCTCATGATAGAAATAAGGTATTTCTTGAGAGCTGGAAGGGAGATAGGAGATAATTTGTCATGTCCACTGAACACCTGCCTCCACTTAACTCCTTCAGGACTTTCAGCTTCAGCTGGTCTTTTCAGTGGGGTTAGCAGATCAACGGGGCTCTAAATTCTTCAGAAACCATTTTCCTCCTGCCTGCTTTTAACAATATCTTACCAGTCAGCCTTTCAACACAGGGTCTCCATCCTTAGGATTTTCAAAAAGACTCCGACTGAGGGATCACAGAAAGTCAGCACAAGGCAGTTTTGCTCCTGCCGACCCACTGAGCTCCAGCACCCCCTGCTCACCATGTCAGTCAGCTGTCTGGGCCAGGTCAGGAGTTACGCACGGATCCAGATGCTGCAAACACTCTGCAGGGCGACAGAGCGGGACAACGCTTCTGTCCTCAGGTTCTGCACCCAGCTCCACGCTCTGTGCAATGGAAACAAATACCTACAAAAAGCATAGTTAGCAATACAGTGCTTTTCTGGTATGCAATTTGCCCTCACCTCTGTGTGTATATAACATTTGTTTCAATATTCTTCATGCACTGATGTTCATGTGCAAAAGCAAAGGGTTATGGCAGAAAGGAAATTTATTTGAGGATTCACTTACTTGAAAGTCAGCTTTAGTTGTTGTATTGGGGTGCTCCTGTAAAACACGTGCACTGAAGCAGCGAGCTGCAGCAATAGCCTGGGTGCTGCGCTCACACTGTTTGCACAGAGCACTGCAATACCATCCGTGCTTTAAGGAGAGATAAAAATGACACTCACCCTAATCAAAACTTAGAAGCTTTTCTTCTGCACAAAACTCGAGATAAGATTAACTCAGGAGTGTTATCTCAGCATAAGTGCCCTCTGTTTATTTACACGCCCTACTCTGAAGCGTATTGAATGTTCTCAGTTGTAAACGGCAAAGCTCCTTTCCCCCAAACAGTCTGTTTAAATAAGGCTATCATTGTCTGCAATTATTCTATTTTTTTTAGACTAAATGCCATACAGTCAGAATTGGAAGGCTGAACGCTTGCCTTTAGTGCCAAGCGCTACAGAAAGCTGCCATTAAAAGTACAATGGAACAGTTTGGTGGGAAGCTGGGATGCCTGACACCCCAGCTCTGCGTACAGCAGACAATTTGTGTTAGCTCCTGCTGGTCCCAGGGACTGCTCCTTATCGCCACTGCCGGTAGAAATGCACATATGGTGCCAAGAAGCAGAGCCAAGCCCTGCTCCTGTCCAAACCCGAGCTCTGCAGCCTGTAACACAGACAGGACAATTCTTCTATAATACGGGATCATATCTGCGCTCTCAGTCCCGTGCCCAGAAAGCAGGATGTTATCTGGCAGCATCTGCAATGGGAAGTATGAAAATCTGTGTCACAGGGAAAGACAACTGGGACTTCTGCTCTGTGCTGACAGAGAAAGAGCAGTTTATAACCACTTGGAATTAATCCACTGTTTTTTTGTTGCAGAGCAGGACGTGTAAAACAGAAAGTGCACAAGACGTGTTGTTATCCCAAACGACACAAAAAACTGCTGCAAGCACAACCTATGGAGGAACAGGGTGCTTGCTCTCCATGTGAAGTATTGAGCAGCTGATAAAACAATGTAAACTGCAGTGTTGCATAAATACCAATTCATATACAGTAGTGCCTTACTGTATCTCCTAATTTTTTTATATCACGCTTAAAAGCTGAATTAAGTGCTCTGCTTTAGCAGCGGTGTCAGGAAAGGCGCAGGCTGCTATGTGAACCAGGTGAAGCAGCTGGGTGACAAAGCCAAGGATGGGCTCCATAGGAGGTGGCAGTGCGGGGAACCTCAACGGGTCAGTCTGGCCCTGCAGAAACACACACGCACACTCTGCAGCACCTCTGTGGCTTTGGGGCCCATTTCTGCAATGGGAATATCCACGTCTGCCTGCCTTAGGAGGAATGCAGTGAGGAAAGCGGCGTCAGAGATGGGCTATGGGATCATTACGCTGATAAGAACCATGTAATTACCAGAAGATAGGAAAAGAAACTCTGCATCTTAGTTAACATCAGACCACAAGCCATTGTGCAGCGCTTTGCAGGGCAGCATGTGTTCAGCTCAGCAGTCCTATTCAATAAAACTGATAATCACTGACCCTCAATCCCTCCCTCTGTTGTCAGCCAACAAATACCTGTGCAGAAAAAGAGCTCTCTCCGGACTATGCAAGACAGCCTCTCCTGCCTAAAGCCTCAATCCCCCCCACTTTGCTCACTGCACTGAGGTTCTGGCATGCTGACGTATTGCCACACAGTCTGCTGCACAGCTCCTGCTTCCCCTGCAGGATCAGGGACGTGCACGTGGGATGCCCACCCCAGGGACAGCAGAAACAAGTCTGCTGGGGCCATTTAAAATACTTTCTTCCTCGCCTTTATATTTGCTTAAGACACTCCAAATGCTTGTTCAGTGCCCAGATGTGTCTTTCCAATGGAAAAAACACATTGAGAAAAGCTTCAATGGCTGTGGGAAAGAATGCGCATGCAGGAGAAGATCCAAAATGGTGGCCACAAATGTGCCCCGTGGATTCTGGGCACGGCAGGAGAAGAGCTGGGGCCGATTCCATTTCTGTACAGCTGCAGCACGCTGTGTGATGGCTGAGAAAACGTCTTCCCACTTCCCACAGAAATAAGTAGTAACGTGTTGTGATGGTGCCAAAGCTCAGAGGATAACAAAGAAACCAACAAAAAACAACAACAGCAAAAAAAAACCAAAAAAAGATCTGTTGCTATTTTTCCAAAGAATTCTAGGAATAAAAATATGGTTTAACAGATTTAAGGACTTGTTCTTAAAGGGAAAAAAAAAAAAAATCTGCAAGTCTAAAGATACAGTTCTTTGTTGGTATGGAATTTAAAGACCACGAGCAGTCACTCAACCCGAGGCACCAACCAGAAGGACCTGCTGGAGCCCCTTCCTGGGGCCTTTATTTTTCCCTTAGGAAAACAAACAAACAAACACATGCTACTCATTGCATTCACGTTACACATTATCAACCAAAATCTATTTGGGGCTTGTCCAGGACCACCACCAAGGCTCACGTTACAGGGACTTCGCATTAAGTTCTCTTTTACTTTTAGCTTTTTTTTTTTAGAAAAATCTCCTAACTTTAATGTTAGCTAAGCAGGCAGCTGGTTTAAAAATGCTATGGGAGATGCACTGAGATCACAGGAGCAGCACCTTCAGCCAGCACAGCCCTGATCCACAGCAGCCTGCACACCCCAGCCACTGCAGGGATGACCTGCTGCCCCACAGCCCTGTCCAGTCCCATTTAAACATCTCAACCCATCGAGCTTCAACCAACTCTCTTGCAAGAGACGCTGTGTGCTCCCATGTCAGCCCAAAGAAGGCCCACTCACCTCTCCGATCCTCTGCATATTTGTCTTCAGGTTCCTTTCAAGTAAATATCAGAAGCAAGGCAGGCCTGGGTACACTTTTAGCACCACAAGGCATTACAAACAAGTACCTATGTCTTATTGACTACCTCTCTCTTTATTCCTTTGCTCAATACCACGCAGAGCACCGGCAACAGTTACAGATAAAGACTTAACAAAGTGCAGCAGGTCGGTCTCCACTCCTGCATTACAGCAATTTACATTGCCTGAATGGGACGCAGTGTGAGAATGAAGTGTATGTAAGCAGTATTTGCAAAGCCAGACACGCTGCAGGCCAACTGGAGTGGAAGCACCAGCGGCCCCCCCAGCACATCTCTGCACCACGTGCAGCTTTACGAGGCCTGGAGGAACCAGCAGGAGAAAAACAGCCAGACCCACAGAGAGAAGCAGAGCACACGTGTGTGACATGGCAGAGGAGAAGGCAACACTGCTGCCAGCAGGACGTGGGACCGAGGGACCACAGGCCCCGTGGCCAATGCTAAAGGACTGCATGGTTCTATAAAGCCCAGGTAGTCTGGACTGTGATTCTGCACTGTGAGGTTCTGGCAGCCTCCTGGGATTCCCGCAGGACCGACAGACGCTGTTACACACAACATATTTCTTACCTAAAATGCAGTTAATTAATATTAAAAGGTTGAAGCTGATCCTCACAGGACAGCAAGCAGCCGCAGAGTTCACAAGAGGCTCGTGTTAAAGGTGGAAATTACTGTGGCAAAAAACACGCTGGGGTTCCCAACGAGAGGAAGAGAAATTAAACACAGCACTCCGACTCAGGAGACCACAGGTCAACCCAGCTAGGGAAATCACTCATTTGAATAAAATATTGAGTACTTAACGAAAAAAAGGGAGTGAGGGGAATATGTGCATATGTATAGTGGGGGGGAGGAAGGAAAAGGGGAAAGCAATCCTTGTTATTTGAGCAGGGCATGCCTTTTTTTCTTGGCAATCTCTGCCTCCTCTTTTCAACAGACACATCCTTTGGGGCCTAAATTGTGAGTTAGACACATGTACGTAGAGAAACGGGCCTCTGTTTTCTGTATAACGACAGACTACTTATTTTTCAGCACAGACAACCCCTCATATCTGGTATTTAACTTAGATGTAAACTAGTCCCAGCAGAGCTACTCCTCTTAATGGCTCACACAACTTTGGACGATGGATTTTTTTTTCCTGCTCTTGGCCTAGGCTCATCACTGATGTATTAACTCAAAACGACAGTGAGCCTAAGTCTATTCAGTGGTGCGGGCTAGTGTTGAGTGATTGGGCTTTTTGGCAGACTCGCACTACTTGGGAAGTCAGGAGTGAATCAAAGACTATTACAGAGATACAGAAAAAACATTAGAGATTCTGACATATTCAATCCTTTCAAAATGTTTGATGTTTTGCTGTTCTCAAGTGACTCGTGTGATTAATAAAGTAGATGTATTTGTCATCTCCTTGGACAGAACTACAAACGTACTTTGTTACGAGGAAAGACTAATAGGCTTTCAGAGAAACACTGCAGGTGAATGCCACCCACAGCACTGCTGGCCTCCCCCAGCACGCAGAAGAAAGATGAGCAGGGCAGCAGCATCCTTCCTTGGCTACGAAGTCCCAGGAGCAATGGAAGATGAAGGTTTCAGGAGCGTGCATGACAGCTCGGGTCTGAACAGGCTCTGTTGTGCGTGGGCTCTCATAAAGAAAGCACCTCGCTCTCCACCAAGTCTTAGGTGAGAAATAATTAAGGCGCAATGCTATCACTGCTTTAATTAATGCGTCTATTTGTAAACGCTGGAAGAAATAGGACAGGGAGTTGTCCAGTGATTATTCACTGCAGCTTGTTTCTATAGGATCTCTTTTGAATCACCAGATCAACCAGAGGCGGACTCCTCTTGCCACCTCACTCCCCAAAACCATTCCTAATAGATGCGAATCTCATCTCTCGATTAAGACCTCAAGCAACACAGATTTCACAGCCTCCCAGGACTGTGAAGGGCTTTATTTTCTTTACCCTGTTAAGCTTTTTCCCATATCTAAATTAAATCCCTTCGGCTGTAAAGTATTCCCTATGTCACTTGTCCTAGCAAACACTGCCATTGGGAAGAAGCTGTCTTCCTTCTCCTGCCTCTAACAGCTTATTCACCAAAGGCTCCTCATATCTGCTTGCTTATTTTACTTTTACATGCTGATGCAGCCCCAGCTCAACCAGTCTGTCCTCGTGGGCGATGCCTTCCTGCTCCTCAGCAATCCCTGCTGTCCTGTCTGGACTTTCTGCAGCTGATCCAATACATTTCCTATGACGTGTCTCCCACTGCCAGGCCCAGCAGTGCTCCGGCTGTGGTCTCACCCAAGCCAAGCAGCAGGACAGACAACTTCTTATCCCGCTGGTCCTGCTGCACTGACACAGCCAAGCACAACATTTGCCTTCTCCTCACAGTGTAGCACTGTTGACTCCGCTCCATTTCCATCCCATGAAAATTCCCTGATCGTTTCAGAAGAGCTGCAGCCTGATCACATTTCAAATCTAAGATCTGAATGAATCTAAGATTCAAATGAAGATTTGATTTAATCTAAGAAGTTCTGCTTCCCTGCAGACCCCAGGAGCTGCCCATGGCACACCGTGGCTCCAGGCCTGCCCTCTCTCTGCATGGTTTCACCAAGGCCAGGTGTTGGCGGAGGGCTCCTAAGAGCAGCACATGAGATGTGACAGTGGAAGCTTACACGACCTCAAGATATGTCATCTGCTGCTCTCCAAGAGGCTTAGTTCACTGCTGCAAGAGGAAATGAGTTTGGCGTGACAGGATTTGTGCTTGACAAAACCATTTCAGCTTTGCTATTTATCTCCTTGTTATCTCCCAGCTGCCTGCAAATAATTTATCTGTTGTTAAGTAGGTTGATGTGCAATTCCTCAGCACTCCTCGCTAACAGGCTTTATGTTTTTCCAGTTTTCCAGGCCCTTCCATCAGTGAGCAAAGACAGCAGCTATCACTCCTGAGATGGACTGGGACTGAACAGCCCAGAGGTTTGTTACAGAGCTGACATGAGCAATCAGAAAACATCCCATTTACCCACACATTCTCTTGATTGCTTATTCCAGCCTGAGACTGTAGTCCTTACAACTTTGCATTCATTGTCTATGCTTTGTCAGGGCAGAGCAAAGAGCAGTAGGGAGAAAAAAACAAAGACATCAGGCACGTTGCTCTTCAGTTTCACCTATTGAGAACTGCTCCTCTGCATCAAATCCCAGGCCAGCACGTGCCCTTCAGCTCTTTTTCTGCTGCTCTCATCACCACTTAGAGCCTGAGTCCCGTTCTGTGTCGCAGCTTTGCTCATTTTGTTGCTTTATGTTTGCCGCAAGATTCTGTACTCATCTTTGGTAAACTCAGTTCCAGTGTCTCAATGCTTCCCTCGTGTGCCTGAGGCCCCTATCTCTTTCACTTGCACCTCTCATCGTTCCTGCATGATAGGAAAACATCTCTGCATCAGAAATACAGCCTCTGTGAAGAGCCACAGATTTCCCTATATACCTTTTGGAGTTGCTTCCACTGGATCTTATGAATTCAGTGAGTCCACTAAATCACAATATGCACATATGTACCAGGTGGAAAAGACACACACAGCCAAGGCCCCAAACTACTGCAAAAATACAGAGCTTTGATCTTAGAATTTTGTTAAAATAGAGGCATCTGGAAGAGAACATCCCTGGCTTTCATTCCCTGCTCTGGGCTCCCTCTCTCAGGATCTCAGAAAAGCTATTAAACCCACATTCCTCTACATGTATCTAAATGGAGAACACACATATCTAACTCACAGTGTTATACGGCGAAAAAATTAAAAAAATGTTTATAAACACATCTGAGATCTCTGGATCAAACCTACTCTAACAATTGAAAACTTCTGGATGAGCTTACCGAGGGGCAGCAGAGAAACAAAAATTGGGAGCGTTGTATTTCTTTTAGATGGAACATTGGAAAGATTTGCTTCTTTCTGCAGCCTGCCAAGCTGCAATAAGAACCATATTTTCTACATGAAATTTAACACCCAAAAGAGACTGTGAAGGACCAGAGGGTCTCCTGTCCCTGCGCACTTATAACTGTGAGCTCCATGAGCACATGGAAAGAACACACTCTAACTTGCCTTCCTGGATATAAATACAGAGAAGTGCCTCCATCTGTATGCTGAAGCAAAGAAAAAAAGACCTACAGATCTTATTAAATGAGTGATCAAAAAGTGGCAGAAGTACATTATTGCAGTACATAAGTTCAGGCGTATCGTTTTTTTACACACTTTATAAATTTCACTTTTTATGTCCGTTTTCCTTTCTTTGAGAACTCAATGAAAAAAAGATCCAGCTTTTCTGACACACTGAAGTTATTTAGCTCCTCCCAGCTCTGATTCAATTGGTATCAATGGTCTACACTAAACGTTATCATCAGTCAAGAATATCTTTTAAGAAACAATATCGAAGTATGACAACTGCTCAAAATATGCTTTTTATCTCTCTTCTGCTTTCCATCATGCAGCTTTACGTACTACAGCATCAGATAAGCCACAGAAAGTGAGCACAGATATTAACTACAATATAGAAATTGTGCATGTTTCTCTATGATGTCTCCCAACCCACCGAGCACCAGCAGCTGCTCCAGGTCCCAGCAGGGCGAATCCCAACAGACTGCAGTGAAGTATCACCTCCAGCCAGAGTTACTCAAGATTACAAGGACAGCCAGCTTGATCCCTGCATGGCAATGCCCACAGCTTCCTACCCCCAGCAACTTGTGCTCATAGCAGACCACAGCTGTGGGCACGCTGTGCAGACAGCAGCCTTGCTTTGAAGGCTTCCAGGCACCAAAGTGGTGCTCCAGGAGGTCCACATGAGCCACAACTCTATTGTGCAGAGGAAATATACAGCATCAGGCACCCAAGGTATCTTGTGCTTTTGCACAGAGCAAGTCCAACTCATTCTTGCAGAGTTCAAGCTGTGTATTTAAAGCAAACGCTGAGGAAGGCTCTCTCTTTTGTTTATAAGAGTTTGCCTCCCAAGTAATTTCTAAGCACTCATCTCTAAGGACAACATTTTCCAACCGCTCAGCCCTGTGGATGCTGAATGGATCCTCTGAGAAGGCCCCTAAGGGACGTGAGGACTTCAGCATCATCCCTGCTCCATCACACAAAGCTTGGCACCCAGCCCCCAGCACCATGGGTCCCAAGGAGGTCACTGCATCAGGGAACGAGTGTTTATACTGCAAGAGCCAGCTTCAGCATCACACCTCAGTCACCCTTCTGTGGTGCCTTGCTGGAGAACTATGAAGTGAGATCAAGTCGGCAAGAAAATCAGGACTGCACAAGCAGAAGGACGAACAAAAGCTGCTCTCATGCTGGAAAGAACCCTACCTCCCCCCTGCCACCCTTCACTCCCCAGCTAGTTTAAGAACTTTAATCAAAAAAATATATTTTTTATATTTTTTATATATATATATATATATATATATATATATATGTTGGTTTGAATATATAAAGTTTGGTTAAATCCAACTGCAATCTCGGACAGACTAGAGATGTTAACTCCTCTGGCACCCTGCCACCGAGAGCACAGTGCCAACCTCTGCCGACTTCCAACAGGAAATTAAATAACTGCTCTGTTGGAAATACAAACCCATTTACGGTGGTCAGACCTGCATTTTCCAAAACAATGACAGAGTTTGTGTGCTAGGAAAATTTGTAGGAAGATTTAGCCAAAGGAATATGAAACAAAGCCTTATGAAAAGGTGTTACACACTGTGCTACAAATTATAGCCTTGTCAGGTGTATTTCCTGTCCTGGGGCATAGCTAGGAACACTTGGATGGGTCTTTATGGAGCACGGCTGCACATACACACACAGCCCACAGCTGGAGATTAACAGAAGAACTGCTACATTCAGAGCTTGCTATATTCTGTCATTTACCTCTGGAGAAGTGTGGTGGGCAGCTCCAGAGTGCTGCTGGATGCTTGGCAGTCCTCACTTTATTAACTTGTTAATGTGACTTTTGGTCAAACCTTTCCCCTGGGTCGCTCTTCCTTCTCACACTTCATTTCATGGTTAAGGCAAACTCCTGCTGCAATGAAAGACACTGCCACTGACATCCCCTCCACTGAGATTCAGACCATAAAACTAGCAGAGAAAGGAAGCTGGGCCTTACCAGGCGTTTGCACAGTGTGGCATACATCTTGTATAAGCCCTGCAGGTGCTACCCACAATAAAAACAATACTAGGAAGTATTATTCTTGAAGCAAATCTGAGTCTCACCTTCACTCCTGTCACCTTTCTATTGGGACTTTCCTCTCTGATACCACCAGCACCAGCTCAGCACAGCTTACCTACCTGCTGACAAAAACTCCATCCATGGCATTCCCTGTAAATAGCCCAATGTTGCAAGTGGAGATTTTTATTTCCCCTGTGAACTCCTTGCACCTTTCAGAGGCAAATATCCTGCACGAGTCCCGTGGCCTGAATGCAGGTGGGGAAGCAGCAGCACATCTGCAGCCAGCAGAAAGGCAGCAGCAGGGATGGGTCCTGGGGAAGGCTCCTGAGCCCCTGGCTGCCCCATGGCACAGGTCAGGTCTCACTTGCAGGTCTCATCCTCACAATTAAAAACAATTCCAACTCTCACTCACTTAGGCCCTGATCCAGAAAGGCACTCAAGTGAATATCTCGCCTTAAACACAAAAGTGGTTCCATTTAAATCAACTGGATGTCTCCACTGTTTACAGTTACGATATACGTTTAAGTGCTTTGCTGGATTGAAGCCTTAAGCAGAGATTGTTATTTAACACTTTCTTCAGTGCATCTCGCCAGCTCCCGGTGCCTCACCAAACTCATCTCTTCTCCATCCGCTGCATCTCCCGTTGTTTCCTGAACAAACACAGATGTCCCCAGCTCTTTGCATATAGCAGTAATCTAGGAACCAGCAAATACCACATTAAAAAACAAGTTACTGTTTTCAAAGCCTCAGGACAAGAGTGAATAAAAGATACTCACTGTCAGTAGAAGAAAAAGGGCAAACACAGGCAGTGTGCATACGCTGCGGAACAGAGGGAAAATCAAACCAGGCCTGCAGAGATGGAACAGCTTGAGGCATTTTTCATCACCACAGCCATTGCCTCCGTAAGGAGATAAGCAGGAGGAGCTCTCACTTCTTGCTTTAGCAGACAAAGCACCAGATCCTGCCATAAGACTCGCCCAGGAACATCTGCAGCCATACTGCATGGAACAGTTCTTCCATCAGCAGCCCAGCATTCCCAGCAATGTGCTGCACAGTGCAGCTCCTCCACCAGCTCCTCCTGCAGGCACCCCCTGCTGCAGTCATCCACAGCATCCCCAGCACTGGGTGACAAAGCAGGGATGCCCAAATGCCATGTGGGCTGGATGCTGCAGCATCACTACGGATGGACACAGAGGCACCGGCAGCTTCAGTCCCTGCTGCTCCTCCACTGCTGCAGAGAAACTCATCACACAGCAATGGAATTATTTAAGTAACCAATAAAAGGGCTTCTTTTCAATCAGAGCTGAAGGAACTGCTGGGGCAGACCTCAAAACAGTCAGCAGGGGATGACTTTGAAAATGAGGGGCTCCTAAGGGCTGTGAAAAAACACAGAGGAGAAAAGAGTTTAGGAAAGAGGAAAGAAACAGCATGAGGAGGAAGAAATATAATGTGCTCTGCTAACAGAGCTTCTTAATTAAAAGAGCACAGCTCTGCCTCAGCAAGCAACGTTACTGCGCATCCCTGCTACAACACACATTTGTTTTAAAGGGATACATTCCTGTTCTCCAAAATGCTGAAGGACCCGCATTCATCTGGCTACAGTATGTCAGAGAGCTAACGACATCACAGAAAGATAATCTCTGTGCTGTTACTCATATATTGAAACATAAGTAAGATATTATTGGTTTGGAGGCTGTCAAGGCTCTTTGTGTGCTGCAGCAGAAGTCGAAACGAGACATTAGCCAGCCCCAAGGAAAGGTTCCCACTGGACTCCAGGAAATCCAAAGCCAGGAATCCTTTGGGGTGTTGACATTACTTTTCTAAACTAAATCATTACAAGCATAGTTCCCATTCGCATAAAGATAATTTTATTTGAGATACAAACCTTCTGCTATAAACAGGGTTTCCGAAAGAAAAACAGGTCAGTGGTTTTAGCTGACTGCCAACATTAAGCTGCACCTCTCTCTTGCTAATGCCATTCAGAGGGTTTGGGCACGAGCACATCTGTAACTCTGCTGCCCCCCGCTACATCCTGCCCTCCAAACATAAACTGCTACAGATGGATTCCTTACTTTTATTGTTAATAACCCCAGTCTCTAAAAAAGCCTGGAAAAAAAGCACCAAAACCTGCACTGTCATTAGTGTGCCTGCACTGTATTAGCCCAGACACGTCTCTGCCTGGAAACAAATTGACTGCATCTCTTGGTAAATCAGTCACACTGTGGGTAATATACCAACCATTCCCTAGATTAAAGAATAAGCATCTGCTTATAAACACAAACCAACTGAAGAGCTGCCACTGCTGCATAACTTCATGCTATGCTGTGTTTCTCTGCTGTTCATCATGTGCACGTAAGAACTGAACCATACCATGTTTCTAGCACCAGACCAGGATGCTCATTTAGGACTACAGCTGCCCCATGCTTTTGGCACGTGTACAAGAAAAAATGGCATTTAAATGCTTTTTTGGGGTAAAAAAAATGAATGCAAAGTGTTTCATGGCTCAGTTATGAGTAACAACTGCTTCTCATCCATGCTTTGTAGGTACACTCTGCCTTCCAGGTATTCTGTGTTAAGCAGCACAAGCCCTGCAATACCCTTAGATAGTGAAGAGATTGGGAGGCTTGCTGAACCAAGGGAAGTAGAAACTTTCAAATCATGGACTCTTCAACAAAGACAACTTATTACCAGCATTGGTCACAGTATGTATTTATTCTGCATTTACATTAGCATAAGGAAGAACAGGTTTGCTCAAAATATCTTTCTGTAGCTTCAAAGTTTCAATTAAGCAAAGCATATCCCAAAATTAAAGGGATGTTAATAGAAAACATCCAAGCAGATGTTGGCTGACACAATACAGTAAAACCCAAACAAAACCCCAAGGCTTTGAATTGCCAGCAGAAATGATTCATCAGAGCAGCTCTGCAGTACCGCCCCAAAGAGCACGCTGCTCCCATAGAAGAACCCAAGTGAAAAGGCCCAGGATAGAAAGGGGCTGCCAGAGCCTCACCTGCTGGGTACACCCCTCTTCCAGGGCATCTTCACCTGGACTCGTATCCAAAATACACCACAGAAGCCCCAGATCCCAGAACATCAAAGAAGAACCTCACAAAACATCCAAAATGTTTCCTGGTTTGGCTGAAACTGGTAAGTTCTGCAGAATTCAAGCACGGATCACAGCTGGTGCAACAGGAAAAAGTCACTTCAAGCTGTTATCCCCTCCATTTCTCTGAACAAAAGTTTGATAGATTTGGGTGAAACAGAAAAATCCGGATGATTATAAAAGGCCTTCTTCTACATACACAAAAATCACTCCTATTTCAGAGCTCTGAAGCGATGCAAAAACCAAGAAAGACCAAAGAAGCCACAGGGGAGGTGAGAAAGCAGGACCTGTTCTCCAATCAAGAGTTTTAATTTAAATAAACCACATCAAACATTTCCTTCTTTATTTATTTATGTGCCTCCGAAAGGTGAAAAAGAAGTTCATGCTCAGAGAGCTCCTAATGCTCTACTTGAATTGCACATGCAATTACTAAATATAGGTTCAAGAACTGTTCCAGTTAGCATCAGCTTTCATCAAATATTACAAATGCCTTCTTGGCATAGATTAATTTAAAATGTAAAAACAAAAGTGCTTGTTTTGAGCCACGCATCCAGCCTGTGAAGCATCTCTAGTAGGAATAAAGAGTATCTAATCATCAGGGCTCAGCTGAGCTCTGTGCTATTTGCTACCAGGCAGAATGAGTTGCCTTTTCCATTTCATAACATATATTTCTTTTCAAAAAGAAAAAAGAAGTTAGGGTTGGTAGAGGGCATGAGAACACGTATGGAAGAAGAAAAGAAACCATTTGCATCTGGCTGTTCATTTTAACCCCATTATGGTACGAAAGTCATGCAAAGGAGGCTGGATAATATTTTGTTTAGTGAAATCAAATACCCCCCAAGCAGACACTTTCCTGTATGCAAAGCATTTGCTTTCTCCCTGCCCCCAAAGAGCAATGCAAGAATAGACCCCGTTCTCTCATGTGGCCCTTAAATGACAGTCGTCTTTCATCCCTGAAAGCTGAGACAACTACACCTCGCAGCGCAGATCAAAACCTGCCTGCTCCCGTGGCATTTGGGCAGGAAGCAAACGCAACACTATATTCTGCCTAAAGACAAAATTCAAAGTATTCACATTTCACACGTCCTGCGGCGGACACCTCACATCTTTGGGAAAAGGGGCACGGGCAGGACTCAGCTCTCACTGTGTGCCAGGCACATTTCCTTTCACAGAATCACAGAATGGCCCAGGTTGTAAGGGACGTCAAGGATCATGAAGCTCCAATCTCCTGCCACAAGCAGGGCCACCAACCTCCACATTTCACAGCAGCCCAGGCTGCCCAGGGCCCCATCCAACCTGGCCTTGAACACCTCCAGGGATGGACGGGGCATCACAGCCTCTCTGGGCAGCTGTTCCAGCACCTCACCGCTCTCATAGCAAAGAACTTCCTGACATCCAACCTCAATCTTCCATCCCTGAACTTAAAACCATTTCCTTCGCTGCACAACCCTGCAGAAGCAGCAGCACATGGCCATCACAGCCCATCTGCATGCAGGAGCTGAAATACTCTGAACTTCCATATCCTCAAAGCACCACGTGTCCTTTAAGTCCCAGTGAAGTCAATGAGAACAACTGCACTTCCCTGCTCTCGGGACCAGGTTTTCCAGGACACCCCATCCAAAAATCACTTTCCACAGCAAGGCTGTGCTGATCACTGCAACATGAAACATGCCTGGAAAAAAGCAGCAGCGTTATCTGCTATGAAAAAGAACGACTAGAATGAATACTGAAAATGGAGATAATATGTCAAGGTGATCTTTCAGTTTGCCTTCTGTGGTTGGCAGCAGATCATCATTAACCACACCGAGTTCATGCTAATGGTTTAAAGACACATCTTTAGGGTGATAACATCACCATGCACACAGGATGGATCTGCACTGCACAACATCACTTTCCCATTGAGACCTGCTCTCTGTTTCCCTCAGAAGTCCCAAGAAAAGTGTACAGAGTGATTCCAGAGGCCGAAGTTAGGACAGATAAACTTCTTCAAACAGTGAGATAGGTCACTTTTTACCTGCTATTTAACTAAAACTGACATGCTGAATAGCTTCAGACCCCTGTGTGCTTTAATACGTTCCAGTTCAAAAGACACAGCTTCAATCCCAGGAACACTACAGAAAAAATACAGCCCTGGAGTTGTTTACATGGCTTTAAGCAAGCACATTTTTTAATAGAAAAATCAATTTTTCAGGTTATTCTATAAGATCCTGAAGAGAACACTTGAGTTAAAGTCAGCTGGAACACTGTGAGGTCATTAATTGTGGCTGACTGAAAGCTGCTGCCCACTGTATTTCCTGAAAGATAGTTGTGGATTCTTTACAGGACTCAGGCAAATGAATCAGTCTGGCCCTGGTGCTGCAGCTGGCTATTTTCACCTGCCTCACTTCATTGCTGAGCCCTGGAGGACCGCATTGTAGAAACACAGAATGGCCTGGGTTGCAAAGAACTGCCATTACCATCTGGTTTCAAGCCCTTTGCTATGTGCATGTAGGATCTCTACCACAGCAAAGCTGGCAGGGCTGAGCTGGCATTTCCCTTCTGCACTGCAGTCATCTCCCCCGTGTCAGCACATCACTGTTTGAGCACAGTCACCAACAGCAGGACAAGAGCAGGCCTCGAGACCTGACAAAATGAAGGCTGAATTGGCACAGCCATCCTTCCAGAAGATAAGTGTCTTCTCAAGGAGCCTGACACCAGCTCATGCGGGCAAGGGAAGAGAAAGAAGTGCATAAAGCTTCCATCGGATGGCTCAACAAGAGCAAAAGAAAGCTGAGCCTCCTTATCACCACGTAACAATGCTTTGTAATATTTCAGATGACTTTACAGTTCTGACAGATGGGCGCACAGACACTTCCCAGCAAATTACACTGGATGCATACACACGTAATCCCCCGCTTGCAAAGGAGAGACAGAATTCTTCCCCCTAGGCCTTTTCAGTTATTACAATTAGTCCATGTGAAGTTACCCTTGATAATCTGCTGAGATAACTGCTGCCAAAGGGAGCAGCGTAACCGAACCTCTGACAATTACAGGGTTTGGGCAGGAGATGGCTGTACAGCTGACAAAAAATATCTCAAGTACAAAACTGTGCAGAACCCTACAGGCTGCAATTTCCCCAAATCAAAGGCAATGGCAGCATTGTTCTTGCTAGGATGACCCTTGCTGGATGTGTGTCTGCAACGCCTGGGGCAACGAATCCACTCATTCACTGACACCACAGGAAGAATGGTGCCAGCTAAGATATTTGTGCTTGCAGGCAGGCTAAATCTTTGGGGGAAAAGCAGGGGCTGCTCTTAGACTTACTCATGGATGTTAAAAGCTGGATGGGACTGTTCTTCCAGAGGTTTCCCCGGATAATCATAACGCACACCCAAAACTTTGGCCCAATTCTCAAGAGCTCCAAGCCCAAGATCTTCAAGGTGGCCTCAAATCAGAGCTGAACAGGCCACAGGGATGAGGGACAAGTGACATTCAAGCTCCTCAAAACCACCGTAAGTTAAAGGTCCTGCATTTTTGGGAGCTGCTTCCACCTGCAATGCTCACACAAAGGATTACACTGCCCATGCAACAGCTTTTTGGCAAAGAAAAGCAGCAAGTTGGCTGGTAGCAGCTGGCTCTGTTTGTTTTTAACTGAGAAAACCCACTGAAAATTATCAATTCTGAGAATACTTTTTCCTCCCCCCACCCCTCCCAGTAACAATTAGTGACGCAATGAATTTTCAAGACACATCAGTGAGTTTCCCCAGAACTACTGTGCCATTCACAGATCTACAGATCATGGATTTTGCAGTCAGAAAGACAGTTCTGACCATTGCCAAATCTGGCCGCCCATTAAGCCCCGCTCAGGAAGAAGGCCAGACAGCTTCGTGCCCAACCTAACACACCTGTGTACACCTGAATAGCACAACCAAAACCAGAAAACGAAAGCAAATCCATCCCACTTTGCCATTCCTTAAGAATATTCAGCCAAAAATTGAGCAATTGTCGGAGAGGTTCTCATATCAGGAACAGTTTGCTTTGCTGCTGTGACAAGCAGGACACCGAGGATCTTAAGAGCAGCCCATGTGGAACATCAACATTTCTGCATACGAAGTGCTCTCAAGCTTTGGGAGCTTCCTACTGCTGGTCAGGGTTCATTGTACAGCCAGTCGTAAGGGTCAGAAATATTCAACAGGATTTAAAGAAGATTATGTGAAACAACAACAAAAAACTCTCAAGAACAGAATGCGAGACCATAAATCACATCCTACAAACAGAGTCTCCAAGGAAAAATGGCACTCAGATATCATCTCCCCCCACATAACTGAAGAAAATCAGGGGAATGTCTTCTTTTGATCCCTGACAAATTAGACGTTTGCTAATGACTAAGATTCCTCTGTAATGAGAGGATGCCTTTGCAGCTTCTTCCCTTGCCTGGGCCTCTCTTTGGAGCCCTTACCTAACAGTAGGGGCTAAAAGAAGCCAAAAGCCTTTGGCGTTTCATAGCCGGGCCTCTGACGGCCTTCCTACTGCCCCACACTGTGCTAGAAGTCTGGTTTATGCATGTGTCACATCCTACCTTCCCTAACAGCACGAAGAACACGTGCTCTTCAATGCACAGCAACACATTGTATGCAGAAAATACAGGGAGGGGATAAATACTGGCAGCGCCCAATGCAGAGGAACGAGCCCTACCTTACAGGACACAGCCCTGCTGGGAAGGCTCCGTGCTGCCTTCTGATGTCCCACACCAGGTTTCAATTATTCATCTCTTACCCAGCTTTGGATTTACTTATTTGAAAGGATACTATTTTAACAATAAATCTCATGGACAGCGTTAATTAAAAGCCAAAGCTTGCCCTGAGCTGGACTCCCAAAGTCTACAAGAATGTTCACAGCCCATTTATTTATTCCAGCATTGTGTCAGTTATTAAATTACAGTAAATTAAAAACACAGCGACAGACCAATAGCTCACATAAGTGAGCTGGTTGCATCTCACTTACAAAGGTTGCTCTGACCAACTGCCAAGAAAAGTGAATTTAAAAGCAGGGAGCCCTGAGTTTGCACACAGAGTCACGGCCCCAGCGATGCTGGCACCCCACAACCAGAAGTACTGCTGCAATGCAGGGCAAGGGGACCGTGCCCCAAAACCACTGCTCCAGAGCAAGCATAATGCAGAAAGCATCAGCACCGTGACAGAGCTGAGCGCTGCTTCAGAGAAGAGCTGTAAAAGTAGAAGGAGAAATGACTGAGACACGAGAGCCAACGGTCACAGGCAAAGGCTGACCAAGCACTACGCCGTGGCCTTCTCAATGTTTTTAGTGACATAAATCAATTTCCCCAACGAATCGACTGGGAATTAAACAACTTCACACTGCAGGCAGAGCTCTCCGTGCTCCACTTGTTCTGCTGATAAAGGGACGCCTCTGTCACACTGCTAAGTTTTGCTCAATTTGCTGGAAAGAGAACGCATTCAAAGCTAACTGACTAACTAAATAAAATCAAAACATATGGAATGAATAATGAACATAGCAAATAAAACGCACAGAACGCTTGTTACTTATACAGTACATCAAGAAGGCTGAGTAAACAAAACAATTACAAAGATAATTCCTTTTATTTGAAGCCAAGTTAATTTTGGAGATTACCGTGGTAAGTGACCTTCTGCAAAAATTGGGAGAGGCAATAAAAACTGCTGTAAACACAGTATGGACTCCTCAGTGCCCAGATAGATGGGAACTCTGTAAGGGCATCATGGACAAGAGCAGTGTTCACAGTCCAATGAAGAGGATACTTTGAAGAGGAAGGTGGGGACAGAAGCTCTGCAACAAGGACTGAACTCGAAGGGCATCAAATCTCAGCTCTGACCTCACTTTTGTGTCTCCTGGCCAAAATTCTGCTCTCTTCTGGAGGATACAACAGCAGTCATCTCTGAGGACAGAACTGCTGGAACAGGCTGCCCAAGGAGGCTGTGGATGCCCCATCCCTGCAGGCATCCAAGGCCAGGCTGGATGTGGCTCTGGGCAGCCTGGGCTGCTGGTTGGTGACCCTGCACACAGCAGGGGGTTGGAACTGATGAGCGTTGTGCTCCTCTGCAACCCAGGCCATGCTGTGATTCTGTGATTTTAACTGAATTTGATGATTAAAAAAGCCAACCTCCTGGCTCCTAGTTACTTATTCCACAAGTGTTCAAATGTATGGATGCTGAGGCTGTAAGAAATGCAACACAAGCATCAGCACGCAGCTTCTCCTCTGCCAGCCACGTCCAAGAGGTGACTTACTGCTGGCTTTGCAGCTCAGAGCAGCAGTGTGCAGGCACATATTGATGCAGGTGAGCTGAAAACCTTAAAGCTTCATCCAGTGCAAGAATCCAATGACAATACTGAAGCTCCATTTAATTTGTTGTGTGGGAAAGACAGGAATACTCCTGCTCGATCTCTTGGGGTATATGGAGTCCAGACTCACTCTTTTTTATTTTTCTTTTCCAGATGTCTGAATATCTCAAGGACTCCAATGATTAGTAGTTCCATACCATGTTAATATTTGCAAAAAACAGTCTTTTGCAAGCTGTTTCAGATTACCAAAACACACCCAGTGCATGCTGTTTATTCTTTCTTCGATTTGGTACCAGCTTTTTTTTACTAAACAAGGATATACAAGTGCTTCCACATCCACCAGTCCTAGGAGGACCTCTGGTATGTTGCCCTTCTCAAAAACACTTGAAACTTACAAGGACATCCATCAGTCCAGCCTCGTCACAGCAACCCAAAATTCCCTGCACCACGCTGGTGTTTCCTTGTTATCCAACAATCCTTGTAATCCCATCAGTACCTTTTTACCTCCCTGCTTTTATGTCAAAGCCTTTGAGAAGAGCAGCCCTATCACCAGGCACTCCAATTCTGTTCACAAATCAGACAAAAAGTTTCTGGAAGACTGTGGAAAAGTCGCTTGAATTGAAGACACTTCAATGCAGCACATATAATAACTTCTCCATAGCGTTAGGGCTAGAGGAAACAAAACAAAATAGTAACCTGCAGCCTCTGCCTGCCATCAACTGATCCACGTATGACTGGAAGCATTTGCAGAGTTTACATCATTTAAAGAAACAGGAAGGTGGTGCTGTACCACGAGGCCTTATTAGCAGGCAGCCCTGCTCCCAGGTGCTTCCATGTTGGGCACTCACAAGCTGGGCTAATGAATGTGAGGTTCTCCCTACCAATGGCATCCTCTCTTTTTCCTACACGTGGCCAGGAGGCTGAAGCACAAAGACAGGTTCTCTTCAGAGTGCCATCAGTCCAACGAGAGATGAAGCACCAGATATGACGTTCAAAGGGCTCTTGCAGAACGTCTCACTCGCTGCATCACCCCATCAGCTCCCCTTATCACACTGCCTCTGAACCCCCTGAGCTGACCCACGCCTTATGCCCTCTGATGAGGTTTTGGAAGTGGTCACTTCCCTAAGTTAGGAGAATTCCAAGGTCCTCCTGAGCTCTGAGATTAAAGCCATGCAGATAACAGAACCCTGTGGGCAGCACACCATCCTGCACGCTGACCCTGACAGCCCAGCAGCCCAAGGAGGACGGTGCCTTCTCCTCCAGACAAAGGCACAGGAGTTGTTCTTCCAGAGGAACTCATGCTGCGAATCTGGAAGCACATACTCTTCCAAAGATCATCTCAAGCTCCAAGTGTAAGAAAAGCACATCCTCAGCTATTTCCAGTCTCTGGAGGGAATGTGTGACGAGGTTATAAAGTTGTTGAACATTTTCCCTCGCTTATCTCCGATCTTTCATTTCCCATGGCCTGCTGCCGTGCTCCTCCACGCTGTCTCCTCCCAGCCCAGCAGGCAGATGCACAGAGTGCTGGGATGGAGCAGCACAGCACAGCCCACAGCCCCGCAGGAGAGCGGCACGGGGGCACAGGAAGGACTGGGAAGGATCAGTTTCCCCAGATGACCCGACCGGCTTGAAAAAAAACCTTTTAATAAAACGCAGGCCTCCACCATGGCCTCCACTAACTGTTGTCTTGAGATCTCATCTCCTTACGAAACTGCACCGCTGCACACTGGGGTGGCTACATCCTACTGTGAAGGTGGTACCAAAGCCTCGCTGCAGAGTGAAAGCACGTCCTTGAACAACACAACATCAGCAGCACTGTAACAAACTCACAACACCCACACCAAGTCCCCAGCATCTCCGACTCCTCAGGACTGTGCTCTGCCCTTGTGCGCAGCCCCTTGCTTTAATATTTCATTTATTTCTTGCTGTTGTTAACCTTCCCTGGCACTGAGGTCAGACATCTCCTGCCTTTGGCTGAGCACCATCTCCAGTCTGAGACAATCACAATGTGGAGAGCAGCTGCATTTACTTACGGGCTTTTTCTCCACTCCAGGGCACTTTTCTGAGCCTCAGAAGATCACTGCATTTCCCCACGTGTTTCCAAGAAGCAGCATCCAGTGTCACACCTCAGGGAAGCTTTTCTCTCCCTCCATTCTTTTCCTAGATTTAGGTATTTGTACTTAACATCCACACTCAAGCTTTCAGATGCTTCCCAACCCTGATCTAATTTGCAGCTTTCAAGTTCCTGTGCATACACAATCAGCATGGCAGCTCCAGCAGATCTTAATTACAGAAACAAACGACCCGAAGATCACCTGTTGATACCACAAGGAACTTCCATCCAGAACTACAATCAAGGTCAATGAAACAATCTTCTCTCATCCTTTCATAGGCAAGTCAAGGAAATCAACAGTTCAACTCTTTGAAAGGGCAGATAACTGCAGGACAAGGGGAAATGGTTTTAAGTTGAAGGAGGAAAGATTTAGGTTGGATGTCAGGGGGAAGTTCTTTACTATGAGAGATGCTGGAACAGCTGCCCAGAGAGGCTGTGATGCCCCGTCCATCCCTGGAGGTGTTCAGGGCCAGGTTGGATGGAGCCCTGGGCAGCCTGGGCTGCCGTGAAATGTGGAGGTTGGTGGCCCTGTATGTGGCGGGGGGATTGGAGCTTCATGATCCTTGAGGTCCCTTCCAGTCCGGGCCGTTCTGTGAACAGCACACTGCATCACCTAAAGCATCACCCAGTATCTGCAGTTTTACTGCAAGCTCCTAAAGCATTTTAATACTCCTCAGGCTTCTTCTGCTGCAAGTCATCACAAAGGTACCACACAAAGGTACCATACTGAACATTAACAAAGCTGGAGAGGTAATATCTACAGTCATTTCAGATGCTGCAAAGAATAAAAACACGTCCAAGTTAGAGAGTTGCCATTCCTTACATCCACGGAAATGGTGTGGTTTTAATCAGAATGCTGTTGGGCCGAGCTGCGAGCACCCTTGGGAAGAACATGCATTACAGACAACACCAACACACAAAGAAAAATGTGCTTTTTGTTTTGTTGTGCTCTCTGCAAGGGAAGGTCACGGACAAAAAAGGGAAGCAGGAAAACTAGGGGGAAAAAAATGACGAGCTGTTGGAAAGCAACACAGCAGAATAGTTTTGGTCTGAGATTTGACAATCTGAGCTCAGTCTCACAGAATCCCCTCAGCTGAGCTGTGACAATGGCTGCTCAGCATCCTGCCCACAGCACAGCCGCATCCCGCTGCTCCGGCACGCAGGGGCACCCTGTGCACATCTGCAGATGTGTGCTGGCTGCGTGCACCCAAGCAGGGACCCCAGATGGGAGCAGCACTGTGCAGGTGTTGGGACCATGCAAAGCACCACAGGGCTCTCAGTCAGCCCCACAGCTCCGGGAAGCAGCGCCCACATCCACCTCCTGCAGCACTGGGTGCTGGGTGACGTCTGGAGGACAGCAGGCTGCTGCCACAGATGGCCTTATTTGACACAGCCAGCAAAAGTGATGTCTGTAACTCATTGAGCTGGTTTCTTGCTTTGTTTTTAAAGGTGAGGGTGAAGGGTAAGGCCTGAAGGGCTCTGGCTGGCAGGTTTCCTGGGGCAGGTTTCCATCTATCCCCTGGACCCTACAATTACCTTAAAGAAACTTGCACAGTGCTTTCTACTTTGGTGCTTTTTTTTAATTGGCATTTCAGATGTTTCATTAATTACCCCAATTCTTCTACAAAGCCTAGACCTTAAATATCTGGGGGGAGGGGGGGGAGAGGGAAACCATGTAGGGCTGTAACATGGCCACACGGACATGTGTCCATCAAAAACATATAATCCCTTGATCCTCCCATGAGTCGATATTGTAATTTTTTGCCAAAGACGTCACTTATGAAATACTTCAGTGTGGAAAATAATTGTATGCTAATGACTGTATTAGTAATCATGAATTTCCATCGGCACATTAAAGTGAAGTTACTTTGAAAGATCCTCCCAGTAGTGAATGGTTGTGGGGTTTCCTTTCCCTCCAGGCTCCAGGAGCCCGTAAGACTCCATAGCACAACACAAACGTTCCGAACTTACACTGAAGCAGTAAGAGGGGAAAAAAGCCCCCCGCTCGCTATAGGCACCGCCGGAGCCGCACCGCCTGCACAAACAGCCCTGTCTCTTCCACCGGCTCTCGCTTAAACGCGCTCGGCATTCCTCGGAGACGCCGGAAAGCCGCATTTGACGTTTCCATCCCGCCGAGCTGCGCCGGAGCGCTCCGAGCCCCAACGCTCGGCCCAGCACCGCGCAGCTCCTCCAGCCCCGAGCAGCCCCGCACTTCAGCCCCGCACAGCCCGACCTCTCCTCTCCGTTCTCTCCCCAGCGCCGCTCCGCCCAGCACAGCGCGCAGCCCCATAGGTCTGAAATCCCCCCTCGGTAAAGCAGAGGGACGAGGAACGCGCCCTCAAAGCAAAGCGGCTGGGCGTTCCGCGACGCCGCTCTTTCAAACAAACACGCTGACGAAGTTCACGGCACGGCGAAGCATCGCCCCACAGAAGCTCCCCGCGGTGCCGCGCTCTGCGCCCCGGAGCCCGGCGGAGTTTCGGAGCAGCCCGGAGCTCATCGCCCCGCGCTCGGTCAGCGCAGCGCAGCGCAGCGCAATACAGCGCAGCGCATCGCAATGCATCGCAATACATCGCAGCGCAGCCCTCGCTCTCCGGCGCCCCGTCCGCGCTCAGCGCAGCCCGCTCCCCTGGCGGCCGCCCTCTTACCTGGCGTGGTGTCCGCCGGCTCGGCCCGGCTCCCCGCACGCAGCAGCAGCAGCAGCAGCAGCGGGAGCAGCAGGAGCCTCCCGTCCCCGCCGCCCGGCCGGGGCGGCTGCCGCATTCCTGAGCCGACGCCGCGTTACTCCGACATCCACCGCGCAGCGTCCCGGCCCGGCCCGCGCAGCGCCGCGGGGCCGCCTCTCCTCTCCTCTTCTCTCCTCTCTCCTCCGTCCGTCCCGCGCCTCGCCCTCGGGGCTGCGCTCTGCCGGCGGGCGGGGAAGGCGGCGCGGGCGGCCGCCTCAGCCCTCACTTGTCACTTTCCGCCCGCTCCGCTCCGCGCGCAGCCCGGCCCAGCCCCGGCGGAGCCCCCGCGCGGCCCGGCCCTGCAGCGCCCCCTGCCGGTCGGCCCGCGCGCCGCCTCCCGCGCGCCGCGGCCCCGGGGAGGCGCTCGCTTCGCGCCGCCGGGCGCCATTTTGCCCCGCTCTGCCGTCGGGGCTCTGAGGGGAGCGGGTTTTTGGGAGGGCTGGAATCGCCCCTCTTCGATCGTCTCTGCCTCTGCCTCTGCCTCTGCCTCTGCCTCTGCCTCTGCCTGCCCTGTGCGCCAGAGCTTCCCAGAGCGTACCCTGCTGAGCTCTTTGGCTGCACCGCTTTACTTTTAAGATCATTTCCATTGAAATGAGGCAAAGAAACCACGAGCTCGCGGTCCAGGGAAGTGACCTCTCAGCTGCCCTTCACACACAACGCCGAGAGGTTTCTAATTTTCCCCTCAGCGAGCTTAAAACTCGCTGTGCATCTCTTCTTCCTGTCAGTCAGGAGCTCAGAAACCCACCTGGCACCTGAGGAACTCTTTTCACCCCTCCCTGCCACAGTGAAACCAACATTTTACACACTCCTTGTCTGCAAGGTCCGCCTCCTCTGCCGCCCCGAGCGCCGCTGCCGTCCGTTGTGCCACGGCTGTGGGCAGAGCGGCGCTGCCAGCGAACCACCAGTGACAGCTGCTCTCCGTTCAGAACGCTCACGTACCCAGGACTCTTAGGTTAGGATTTTGGAAGTCAGAATCTGTTCAACAAGAAGTTAATAAGCAGGGTGGGAACAAGGAGAGGATTGTAAGAATTTTCTCCTTGTTTCCTGCTGAATCAGGTTTGCTTTGTGCCATATGAATCTCGTGTTTCTCCTCAGACACTAACAGAGCCCCAGGAGGACCAAACCCAGGTAAGCGCCTGGCTGTGTGTTAGGAAGGAGATGGAGGCCTCTCAATTGGCTTCTGACACAAAGAACCAGGAGCTGAGATGGTTCAAGAGCTAAGCTGACAGTCACCTCCTTAGAGCAGAGAAGTTTATCCCTGTTTAGGACCTCGCCCCACCTTTCTGGGTGGTTCTTTAGAACGTTAGCACTTATCCTTGCTCCTTAAAGGACAGGGAACAGAGTGTGCCACAGGTGAGGGCCAGGTCCAGCGATGATGGTCGAGTCAGACAGGTCTGTAGTGGGAAGAGAGGTTTGATGTCAAGCAGGGAATTCCCTTCAGAAACCAGCAGGGCCCACAACCAGTCATAGCTGAGGTAACCTTACAGACAAGTATTCTGCGAATAGCACAGATAGGGGCTGGGCGCAAACAGAATCCCTAAGCAATGGGGTGTGGGGCAGGCCCCAGGTAAGCCCAGGCAGGGCCATCAAGACCCGTAAGAGCCCTCAGGGCCCCAACACTTACCATGTAGTTACAGAGGAAATGTCAGTGAGAAGGTCAGGCTGTACAGCTGGGATAGGATTTCTGCAACACCATCCTGGGCTCACTCGCCCTGGCCCTCTAGGGTGACGTTTCAAGTTATTTCTGAGCTGATCTAACTAACAGCAAGTTGACCACAATAAACAAATCTCTGCTTTCCATATGCTCATCGCAGCAAGTCCACTCAGCCACCGATCATGTGGAAAACATCCTCTGATGGGACAAAAGAGAGCAGTGTTCCTCCAGCTCAGCCTCGTGGGCCAGTCCCCACAGCTGCTGGGGATGCGTGGACCCAGGGATAACCTATGGCCAGAGCCTAGGGACACCACAGAAGTCTATGGCAGATCAGGAGACTGCAGATAGATTCCCCACGCCTTTGGTTTGCTTCTAGATGTTAGATACAGGCACTGTGAAAGGATAAATCGTTTGTAATTAAAAAAAAAACCACTTATTTTTAGCTACAAATCTACCAAAGTGCATGCAATTAGCAAATATAAATCACTTCCTGGCTTGAAGACTGTTCAGCACAGCACATAAATGAAAGTTAAAACATACGTTTGGGGAATACATACTACATCTGCTCTTAATCTGCAGCATTTTGAAATCAATACAAATATTCTCCCTACTTTTCCTTGAACATGCTGCACTCTGTCATACCGCAGTGGAAGAACTAAAAATACATTAAACAAAGGAACCAGAGCGGATACAGCCCTGAACACCCCAAAAAGAATAATGCAGAGTATTTGTAAGGGTCTGATGGCAAGAAGTGGGCAAGGTAATGACACACTGTGAGATGGGCGGACAAATTAGAGGCAGTTTCTCCTACGTGGTTTGCAGGATGCTGCAGAGATGCAATGCACAGATAGAGGCTCAGGAGGTGGCTCTGGGGAGAGGAGCCCGCTGCCTGATGCATGGCTGTGTGTTTTAAAACAAGGAGAGGCTTGTAGTCAGCATCACTGAGGAATTGGTTCCTGCAGGGAGAGTGTATTACACACTAAACCTTCTTTTTTTTTTTTTTTTTTTCTTAATGAAAAGATATCTAAGGAGCTGGCTGTCTGGGAATGATTTGTAAGTACAATAAACTTAACAAGAGGATGATAAGCAAAATATTCTAAGAGAAGTGTCAGAAGTACAGCAAGCTAAGAGAGAGAATCGACAGTGTGTGTTCCGAAGTATTGTGTCTTGTTCTTGTTTTCCTTTCCATCTCTCATACTCCCATTAATCTATTCCAGATCTTTCTCATTTCAACCACCGAGGCCATAACAATCATCCTCTGCCCACTTGAAATGCAACTAGAATCAGAGCCCAGTGAGGCTTCTAGAGAGGAAGCTGAAGACAAGGCCAGGCTCTGCACAGATTCCTAAAATCCACGCACACATGGAAAGTCCCCATTTAAATGTGAGTTCACCACTGATCTTTAAATGGTGTAAGAAACAGCAATGGGAGGTACTTACAGAGTACTGGAGACGAGCAAATCTCTGTGCTTATGCTGACAATTCTTGAGGGTGGGAATTGTGTCAGACAGCAGTGCTGACGTTGTCTCAGTGAGCACATCCTGCATTTCCCAGCTGAGCTATCTGGAGTGAGTGCAGTCCAAATAATGACATATTTCAGTGTGTCTGTAGGAGGGGGGAAGCACAGCCCCTCTGGGGCCTCCTTTCGTTTGGGGACCAATAAAGCCAAGAGTAGGTAGGTGTGCTGGTGCCAGTGTGCACAGCTCTGCTTTCTTCTCAAGCTGAAATGTCTCTGCCTGAAGAGGAAAGCAAAGGACTGGGGAGCCATGGGTGGCAGTGGGAGAGAGCACTGCTGGGCTCAGAGGACAGGCTGCATCCCTGCGGAGTGGCAGCAGGGAGGACTGGGAGGCCGAGCTCTTGTTCAGATAATCTAGCTTGGGCTGTGATCTGGGAGCACTTTGAAAATTGGCAGCAGGCAATGGAAAAGATAAAGGCAAAAGCCTTGAAACAGACCACAATTCTTTGCCTTTCATATGTGTACTACGTTGGAATTTTATATATATAGCAGAAGGACTCTGTTCTTTATATTCTTGAGTTACATAGCTCCGAAACATGTAATGTTACCCTTCTGGAAGAACAAGGGTGATAGAATGGGACACAAACACCAGTGACTTCTTAATAACACATGCAAACATGGGGATGCTTATTATGCATTATTTATGCTGTTATTATTTTCATGACTGCATGCTGACACCCCGCATTTCATCAGATTCAGTGTCCCTTCCAAAGCATTAATTCAACAACCAGACAAGGTGCAGAGCAGGACAGGCAACAGGAGCAGCATGCAGCAGTGATGCTTCCAAGTCCCACAGCTGGTGATTTACACTGCAGTTGCTGAGCTTTGTAGGGATCTTTCAGTAGGAAAGCACTGCAATTGTTTCAGCTCTGATTTCCTCATTACCCCGAGAAGTGAGTCTCCAAAAGAAGGTAATGGATCGAGTTTAGTTTGGGTACGACCACGTTACACTTGTGCAAAATACGTCAGGTGAAGGCCCTGTCAAATGGCCCACGATTTCTCTTACAGCTTGTTTGCTTTTTGCAAGAGGAATCACTTCACCTCGTCCTCAACAACTGAATTCAGGAAGGAGGCCATTAAAGCAATAGTTTGGAAAACGGAACCACCCTCACACTCAGCTGCCTCCAACCACGACTTCACACCACATCAGACAACCTCACGCAGCCCCACGTGTAGTGAGCAGCACTGCCAGGAAAGGGCCACGGCATCCGGACTGCGCCTCCCAATTCTCCACATAAATTAATGGGGAAGTGGTCCCCCAGTCATCACCATGAGCAAGGCAGATTTCACCACCTTCCTAAACAATGTCATCTTTGTTGCCAGGCCTGCAAAGCAGTAAAATACTCCAGTCATTAGGGGGAGAAGAATGTCACAAATTTTGCAAGAGAAGAACAGATTCCAGAATTCGTGGTTTGACAGGTTAATAAGTAGGCCTGCACATTTGCCTTTACAATTTATTTACTTGTAAGCCTGCACTGGGATTTTGTTAGGGATTTGGCATCTTAAACAGGTTTTTATTCCAACAACGTTTCAATTCACCTTTAAGGCTTTCAATTAAGACAAAATCAGTAAAGATCCATTGGTGGAATTTGCATGGAAGTTGGCTGGGGTTGCCAGGAGCGTGACAGGGGTATCAGCTTTATAGACTTGTACTGTACTATCTAACATCTCGTATTTTCCACTCATTTTGCATGTAAAACTTTTATTGATATCAGCCTGAGCGGAACAGGCCACTAAAATGGGGACCGTGCCCGTAGGACACGAGATGATGTCAGGTACCCTGGTTAGTTACAACGGTTTGGCCGCACTAAATCTCCATGTTGAATGTTTGGTTTAGTTCCCCCATAAACTTTGCCTGCTGGATTTATATATTTTGGCTCCTTTTATTTTGACTCTAGTGGCTTCATTTGCAACGGGCTTAAATGACTGCAGTCCCACTCACACAGCAACAAATCCGCAGCGCAGTGGGCATTTCTCACTGTGTAAATAAAGGGCCTCATCTGGCGAGGTGCTGGATGGACAAACTTGCTCGGGTTTCCAGGAGATCTGAGAGCACCTCCAGAGAGAAATCCCAGCCCTCACATGGCCACATATCCGTGGTCATTTTCTACAGCCCTGTGTCAGGATCAGAACGCACAGCACACGGCCTTATCTTTTCCTTTGATCACAAACACTGAAATATTTATTTTCCTGACTGACCGCAGCACCCTTCCATCTGAACGATGATGATGTGGCAGTTCTTCTCCTCTGTGAAACTCAGCGTTCACTCACGTGGGTGTGTTTTCTGAAATAAAGCAGTGTTTCAGTAATGGCTTCAGTGGGATATTTTAATTCTTTTCCTCTACTTAGAGGGTTTTTTCTAATCCGTTTCGATTCCAGCGAAAACGTCTCTGATCTGATAAAGGAGATGAAGTCACTGCATAGGCTTACTATTTTATTTCCATAAAGGTTTGAAAGTTTTGTTCCCTGCAGTGTTTTGGAGCCCAGGAGCATTCATCTGTTTTGTAAAAGGAAAGTTCCATGGAGCAACATTTGGTCACCGTTGTCTGAATTTCATTATTCAGTTCTCCAGACTAGCAGAGGGGAAAAGTGCAAGTTAGCTGGGTCACAGTCTGAAATGTGAGAGCAGTCAACTTTTTCTGAAGTTTATGGGAATGAAAGGAAATTTAATACTGTTCAAAAGAGAGATTTAAAGTTGCATCATGTGAAAACAATTGGAGAAGTTTAATCCTGAGGTCTTGGGTTATTTGGTAACTTACATGACCATTCGTCAGCCTGCAAAGGATGAAGTTGGCTTTGCCTCTGTTAACAGTTGGCCCCTGTTCTGGAGTGGCACTGCGATGCCAAAGGAGCAAATACAAGAAACGTTGGTTTTACAGACCACGATTAACTCTGTTCTTCTTTGTGCTTTTCGGCTCAAACCCTTCCTGCTCGTCTCCTCCGGGCTGCCAGCACCGATCTCCCAGCACTCTCAGCAACTCGTGCTGACAAGCTCTTTGTGTACAAGGGACTGCAGAGCTCCACAGTTTCTTAGTTTGAAAACGCTGAATACGTACCCAATATTTGACCTTTACCTCTCAAATTGCTTCAGGGCTCATTCGTTTCTTTGTACGTGGAATAAAAACAATGGGACTCTGGGAAGTAACTCAATACTTTGTGTTTTGTTATATTTCTTGAGTATTACTTATGCTAAAAGACGTCCATTAAAACACGCTTTACATTTGTATTAGTTTCTACGTGTTATACAAAACTAAAAATCCACAGGGCTTTATATTATAGGAATTAGAGATGTTTTCCAGATAACTCTACCACAATCCCCACCCTTTGCAAATCTCTTACTGCTGAGAAAATGCTCTCAAAAGGTGCTTCCTCCCCAGCATCCTGTCTGTCTCCTACCACTGCCAGTCACCTCCTCTCTGGTTTCAGCATCCCACCACTGCCTTTGGTGACCGCTCAAGGTCTCTTGTGACCTGGATTTAAAATCATGCCAAACTTTATTAATGGGAAAAAAATGAAGGGCGTCAAAATAAAGAAAGCTTGTTCTTGAAAACTTGTTTCTTACGTTTTTACATGCTGCTCTGTAGTATTTAATCCCACAACAAGATTAACTTTTAAGAAGATCTCTGGGGTTTCCGTTGGTCTCGCTGCTCTGTGCAGCAGGCAGGAGTGCTGGAGCTCAGGGAACGAGACCTGGGACATAGCACAGAGAAACCCCCTTGCTTCTCCTTCTGGACTAAACATCCCTGGTCGCCCAGCAGTGCCTGGCTGTCCCCATGCAGAGTTTTTGTCAGTGTTCTGAGCGGGGTGAGTGCTGAGCTGCTGCTGTGGGGATGCTGCACACCCGCAGGGCGCAGGGCTGCCATACAACCCGACAAGACGTGGCTTAGCGCATGCTGCTTGGGCTAGCAGTGCCTGACAAGCTCTTTCCTTTTGATTCTCAGAGGTTTTCATTTAGAAGTTGCTTACGCTAGTTGTAAAAATTTGGCTTTGCATATATTTTTTCCAGGCAGTGCTTCATTACTTCAGCTCCTTGCAGCACGTCCGTACAGACAATCAGTGAAGTGCAGCGCTGAGGCATTCCCGTATGCTATTGCTGCTACAAACACTGCAGTTGCTATGGAAGGTATTCTTTGCTTCAAGTTATCCATACGTATTACAACATCTTTTAACAGGACAAACCCACACTGCTCGGGTTGTACGGCCCAAACTCCTGGTGGGAGCTGCTGCTGGGCTCTGCTTCTGTGGGCACTATGGAGGATGTTATAAAACCAGCTGTGTCTGCAAGCTTACCTGATCATACAGCAACTCCTCAATCACACGAGCTGGAGCCATACAAAGGGAATTTCAGTTGATGCTGAAAACACAGGCAAATGGAAAGGTGCAGATGGTGAAGGGAGATACTGATCTTGAAGTCTGTGCTCCTGTACCACAAAAGAGAAAAACCCAGAAGGGAAAAACGAGAAGGGAAAAAATATTATGCATGGAGAAGATGGAACGTTAGGAAACTGAAGGAGAAGGAAAAAAAGACGAAGTTGGATACAAAGGAGGGAAAAAAAGACAGATGGAAAGAAAGTCTAGAAGTTAAGGTGGACAAAAGATCCAGTGACACTGAGCTACAAAATCGCAGTGCACCACTCCAGCACCTCCCTGCATCAGAAAAGCAATTCCTATGCAATACCCTGGGGTTATGTGCACTTCAGCATTGGCTCACCTGGCCAAGGCAGAAAAAATCAGTTGCCTATTATTTATTCTGTTCCTTCTTTCTGCCACAGGAGTTTAACAGCCCCCCATCGGAGCAGTCAGCCACTCTGTGGGCTTCCAGGCCAGTATGGAAAATTGAATAACGCAGCTCAGCTGCTTTTAATGAGACACTAACAACAATCAGTTCAAAGCAGAACACACAATAGCTGCTTAAAAATTGCCTTTCATTCCCTCTATGATAGAGAGCTTACCAGTACTTGAAACTGTGAATGCCCAGTTCCGTTTCTGCTGCTTTTGAATTTGCATGGATCCATTCCATCTCTTCTTGTTTCTTTTTTTTTTTTTTCATTTGTTTGTGAAAGCAGAAGAACAAAATCCTACATTGCCAGTGCTGACCTAAATGTTTTCAGCAGTGAATGCTTGAGGTGGTGCCAGAAGCTCTGCTGTCCCACCTGTTGCTGGGAGCTGGGCACTAATCAACAGCCCTGCCCACGTATTGCTTTGCAATACAGTAAACAGTAAACTGCTTCAATTTACAGTAAGCTTCTTCCATTCAAAGTAACAAGCACACAGATCAGAAATTTAATCTTGAAATTACAGAAAACTTTGCTTTAAGAGCACTGCCCTGATTGCACAAGCCAGCCTGCCAAATTGTGCGTGCCCTGCAGCTCTGGGCTCCCCCGCTCTACATCCCAGGACCAGCAGTGTGTTCCCTGTACCCACAGTTGGGCAGGAGCAGAGCACAGTTTGGGGCTGTCCTCAGGGCTCTCGTTACACGCAGACTTTAATATCACACACACAGCTAAAAGCTGGCAGCTCGTGTCTGGCATCACATTACTACCAACAGAGCAAGTTATGAACCCAACCCTAACTCAAACGCAAGGCCGAGCTCACTCTAACCCAAACGCAAAGCCTAATAAGTCTAACCCCTACCCTAACTCCCTCATGCACTGTGACATTCCCCAAACATCAACCCAGTGGCTCTGTCTGTGTTCTGCCATATTTCTTTCTGCCTCATCCCTGAATTCAAGTCTTGAAACCATGTTTTTAAAGCTGCAAACAACACCAGTGATGCCCAGCAGTGTTGTGCTCCTGTAAGCTCCCCAATCCACACCCTACCTGCTCCATGCCCGCTGACCACATCCCTCAGTGCCACAGCCCCCAGTGTCACCTAGAAGAGGTGCAGAGAGGTGGGGTGGCTGCCCAGGGCTTCAGGAGATCAGGCTGCAGAGCTCTGAGCAGCGAGGTGCAGGAGGTGACAGCCACGTGCTGCTCATTCAGGAGTTCAGCTCTTGATTTCAGGAAGCGTTTGGGGATCGCTGGTAACTGAGTTTTCAGTTTGAACACTGAAAAAGCAGAATGTCAAAAATAAGCTTGAATAGGTGGTTATAGCACAGGCTATGAATGCTGTCATCCCAGATTAGAAATCAGCCCTTAAGCTAAGCCCTGTGACTTTTCTACTCTCCATATAACCCAGAGCCTCCGTCTCCACGAAAGCAAGTTTAATCAGCAGGACGCTCAAAGCTGAGCGCTGACCTGCGCAGGGAGCACTCGCCTCTGCAGTCTGGTAGGAGCTCGAGTGCTCCTGGCTAAGCCCAGCAGGGCCTGGGGGGCCATTTAGCAACCTTACAAACTGATGTAACTTTCAGAGTAACACGTACTAATTAACTGCTTGAGCCTATGCTGCATATAACTGATGCTTTCACTTTGCCTTGTTTCTTTGTAAAAGGCAGTGCTTATGTTGAAAGGTATAGGAACCAGAAAAGACCATCATTTAAATATATATATAATTTCTGTGCCACCCAAGCAGTCGGAATCTCACAATCAGTTCCTATTTCTTACAAAAGGAAAAATACCTCTGAGCTGCTGCTGAGCCAAATGAGAACCCCAGCACCGCTGAAAAATTGCATTCTTTCATTCTGTGCCATAGGGTGTAAGAGCTGAGCATCTGACCTACTGCCGTCATAGAAAGTCTTCTTTGAGGCTGGCTCTAATTACAGAGCATTTCAACGCTTTTATCTTTGGGCTGCACTGGGACAGGGTGGATTTGTAGCCTCTGTCTCCTGTTTCATTCGGTTTTGCATAGTCAGGAGAAGACACAAACCCTTCTCTCTCTTTCCCCTTTCTCTTTCAGGACTAACGCACAGCATTAGCGCAGCCACAACCAGACATCAGCGGCGTGTTCTGCCCAGGGAGGGGACACCAGTGACTGCGCTCACATCTGTGCACAAAGCTGAGGACTGCGGCTCTCTGTGGGGATCCCACGTGGCCCCGAGCAGCAGGCAGAGCACTGTGCCTCATTTCAGCAGCAGCTGCCTCCAGCACTCCATCCCACACTGATCAGCTTCGTTCTGGCTCCGGCTGCACCTTGCTTGTGGCCCAACCCACAGCCCAAGCCTTGCTGTGCTGGGAACCGACTGAGCCTCCCTTAATGGGAGCAGTGGGGTCGGTTGTGGCTGTGGGAGGTGGATGGCACCACGAAGGGACGCCCACAGCCAGTAATTCCATGCCAGAAACAACACAAACGCTCTGCTTGTGAACTTCCTAAACTCCTCCGCTCCCCTCCAGCTTCCCCATTCTCCAAGGAGCAGTGCACAACACAGAGTGGAATGGTACAGAGCTCTGCAGCTTCACTGGGACACAGCACTGCCTCTCTTCGCCCATTCATTCTTTCCAAAAAGCATCGTTTCTGACTTTTCTTTCCGCTGTAGGCGCAGGAGGTTCACAGGAGTGACTCAAGGAGCCCTTTGCAGGGAGCTGCACACCAACACACAGCACGTCTGGCTGTCACCCTGCGCCACCAATCATTGCTCTGAAACTTGAACTCCTTCTGGTGTCCATACATCATCCTGTGCCCCTCACCTCCATGCAGCACCAGCTCCTGAGCCTTGCTGTTAACTCACCTTCCTCCTCCTCACCCACACGGCCCTGCTCCTCCCCAGCCCCAGCTCAGGTTTGCTGGCCCCAATCCTCCCAGATCCAATTTTTTTTGTTACAGGGGCAGCGAGGCACTGGCACAAGGTGCCCAGAGAGGTGGTGGGTTCGCCGTTCACCAATCCCAGCAGAACAAACCATCATCCCAAGTGCCAGAGTGACCCTGCCACCGCTGCACCCGGCTTCTGGCTCCGAGGCTGAGACAAGAAACCTGAGATCTGGTGCTTCTTTCCACTCCTGGGAGGACTTCCACTCCTTGAATGTCTTGCTTTTTGCTTGAGATGTATTTTCGTTTCTGGGCGGTGGAGACTGCATGTAGAAATCAGATACTGCCTTATGTGAAGTTGGGATAAAGATTAAAAAACACATACAACTGGTGAGACATCTGGATCTGATTAGGCTCCTTTGGGACAGCAGCCTACAGCTTGAGCCTGAAGAGAAGCAAAGAGAGCAGTGGTAATTTTTCATGCAAATACTCAGAAGCTCGGAGGGGCTGAGGCTCTGCAAACACCTCCATTGCCCAGTGAGAGCAGCATGGGCTGAGCACACTGCTCTGCTGCTGCAGGCAGCCGCAGCCTTGGAAGCAACGCACAGTAATGCAGCCCCAGGGCAAAAGTGAACTTCCAGAGAAAATGATGAATAACGAAACCTGGTAGCTTCAGGTGAGGGTCTCCCTTGGAGCTAAGTGATTTATCCTAGCAACTGGCCTTCGTTTGCTGTGTGCTCACAGTGAGCTTGCTGGCACTTGGGCCGAGAGCTGCGTGCTGCTCAGCGAGCTGGTGGGGCAACGTGCTGTGCTTTAGGGGAAGGAGCAACCGTACCCACGGCAAAGCTGTGAGAGCACAGGAAGCTTTGTGCCTGGCCCTGGAGATGTTACACACTGCCGAAGCCCCAAGGAATGGGCTTTCATTCACTTGCCCAGAACGTGGCTGTGTCGGGAGGAGCACACGTGGCACAGATAATACCGCTCCACTGCTCCCCCCAAATGGCACACCAGCCTCTCTGTGTCAGCAGTGCACACAGCACCGGGTCACCCCAGTCTGTGCCACCAGGAGGACGTGACCCGGCTTCCAAGGGGCTCTGAGAGGTGAAGATGTCCACACAAAGTACAAATGCATTATCTGCAACTGCAGCTTGTTTTGAGAGTCACGCTGGACTGAAGCTCTACGATGCAAATGTAAATTCTCCTTTTGTCTCTCAGAGCATTTTATAATCACTGACTTACATTGTTTTCAAGTTATTAGCTGGCTGAGAGATCAAATATTTCCACACCATATTTGTCCCTCCAGAAGCTGTCAAGTAGATTTAGGCTTTGAGTGCTCAGAAGCCAGGCAGTTCCTGGATTAATTTGGGCACTGGCAAACCCATTCCTTTAGCAACAAGTCCCAGCAGTGTCTGCACTAATGATTCCTGACGTGGAGTGGAAGCAGCATCCTTCATTAAAGACCCAGTGCTTCATTCACACAATAACAAACCTCCACTGCAGATTAAAAGGGAAGAGTACAGGACAGCTGCAGACATGGGACATTTTTACACAGCCCAGCTCTCAGGGAAGGAGGACATCTATCACAAGAGTGAAATCAGTATTTGCCAGTACACGTTAGAAAATAGCTCAAAAGGAGGTTTCCCAGCAGCGATTTGCTTGAACAGAAAAAGGGGCAGACAAGCCCCATGTGCGCTGCACCAGGGGAAGGCAAAGGAGCAGAGATGTGACAGCAGAGTAAAACACAGCAGGTTTTAGTTCTGTGTCACCTGTGCTCCTCTGCCATCCTGGCGGGGCCTGGCCTGAAGTGACCCAGGAGGCACTCCAGGGGGTTACATGTGGCCAGTGCCACCCAGAGAAGGCTCAAGGCAGTGACTGCCAAACGAAAGGCATTTCCTCTCCAGACCCAGCCAGGCATCCTTTCTGACTGAGGGGATCAAAGTCCCCAAAAGCACCATGCTCACACCTTGGACTCAGCCTGGATTGCACAGGCCCCCCTCTGATACCTTTCTGTGCATGAGGGTTTAAGCAATGAGCATGGGCTGGACCACACTGAACTTCACTTTCACACACAAATTGGGTCAGATCCAGTGTTTTTTCCTTTTCTTCTCTGAATGCAAAAGCCACAGCATTTCTTTCCTTGTGCTTCATTAAGTGACAGGCATTCCCACCAGCACACAGCTGCTGAGGACCAGAGCTCCAGCAGCAGGGCTCAGGCACACCATGAGCAGCAGCAAGGCTGGGGAGGCTTAGGTTTTAACTTGTCCTGACTCAAAACAGATGGCTCCCCCATCCGCGGAGGCCAGGCTGGATGGGGCCCTGGGCAAGCCTCTTGGCCCCATGGCAGAGGTTGGAACTGGGTGGGCTTTAAGGTCCCTTCCAACCCAAACCAGTCTGTGATTCCATGAAAACAGCTCTGCCAGAAAAGCTGCCAGCATGGATTTAGCAGAAGGTCTGTTTGTCAGAAGAGACACCTCACCTCTGTACAGAAGACGAGATAAAGAGCTTTTTGTCAGCACATCTGCATCAACTTCAGAAGTTTTGCTGGCAGCGTTTGTGCAGAGGGCAAAGGTGGGATGCTTCACATTCCTGGAAAACAGAGCCATTCCCTCAGGCCTGCCCAGGGACCCAGCCTGAATTTCAGCTGTGTGGGCAGCGTTCCCTGCACCGTGCAGTCCAGCCAGGGCTTGGGTGACAAAGGCACACAAAGCAAAAGAGGGAAAACCCCCTAACATCACTCCCACCGATGCAACTAATTCTATCAACACCATTTAACAGCCTAAAGAAAGGGGAGATTGAGCTGGGTTTACCTGCTCAAGCCCCTGTGCTGGAGGGCATTACGTTGGTGGCTGAGGGCAACACAAGCACACCTCAATCCTCCCCAGCACGATGGCAGCAGGCCAGGATGGGAGCAGGACCCAGCTCAGCATGGAGAGGACAGCCCCAGCACGAGGGCAGGGAGCTGCACTGACACTCAGCAGCTACAGCTGTTTCCAAAGTCACCTCCTCCATGCCCTTGGAAAAGACTTAGCACATCAATGCACGCAACTGTGATCATTCCAAGGATCTTGCCATTCTACCGAACAACCTCATCAAAACAGTCCTTTGGTCTTCAAAAGATCACGGTGCAAGAAAATAAAAGAACGCTGAACAGTAATTGTAGCTCATACCACTTTAATATCCTGCAATGACTGTTACTGCTTATTTCTTGAGGAGGTTGTGTTGTGGTTTTTTTCTTATACAGATAGCAAGGCAAATAGAGAGCAATGTACACAATTTGTTTTGAAGGGGAAAAAATCCACGCGAGTGAAAAATACTCAGTATTAATGCACGTCCATTGCTTACTGAGAGACATCAAATTTTAAAGACAACATATTAACAAGGGTAAAGTGCGCTTCTTTTCCAGGAAAGTGTCCAAGAGAGAGAATACATTCATCAGTAATTCAGGGAGTTGGGTTCTTTGTTATTTCTAGAGCCTTTTGTTTAAGCAAAGGAAAAAGAAGTACATATGCTAACCCAACAGGCTGAGCTAACGAGCACCATACCGACGTGCCAGCAGTGCTGTGTGACGCAGAAAAGCAGCACAGCAGTGTGCACACAAAGTGTTGACAGGAGCTGGTTTTTATTGTCTATCTGTAGCGGGCAGTGTTCTTAAATACACAGATAAAATTAATATTCCTTTTATAGCGACAGACCCGACAATAAAAGAGGCGACGGGCTGGCTTCTTTCCCTTGGTGCCAGGATGAGCCTTTATGTTATAACAGTGGGACCGGTGCGGCCGGTTCTTTCATGAAGCTGTGAGAGTTTCAGTGCAATAGAAATGAGAGGAGCCAGCATGACCTGCAAGAGGGGAGAGATGGCTCAGGACTGGGGCAGAGCACCACGCGCAGCCTGCGCGCATCGCCTCCACCTCCCACGTTTTTTATGCCTTTGTCAAAAACAGCAAGCCGTGCACAAAGAGTTCTATTTGCTGGGGACAGAAAACGAGGATTCTTTCAGTATTAGGTGATGCACAGAAATGAGCTCGTCCTATCCCTAGTGAAGCAACGTTTTGCCCAGAAGGTCAGTTCAGGTTGGAAAGCGTCCTTCCACACCTGGAATCAGCCGCAGATGTAACGTAAACAGGAAAACTAATGCGTGACTGCAAAAGCAGCTGTGAGAGATTCTGAATAAGTAATGCTTGTTCCACACAGAGCTTTTTTAAAAGCTATTTACACTGGGATTGAAGACATCAAAGCCCTTCCTTCCAAAACACCCAGCGCACGGCTCTAAGCAAAGCAGTACTAAGCAAAGATCCATGCTTTTCAGTAAGGCTGCGAACCAGCGGCGCCACGCCTCAGATTTAACACCTACCTGTGGGTCTTGGTGGATCTTCTTAGCATCCTTCTCATAGCTGTCGATGTAGAGCCGCACGGTCGCTCCAGCGCTGCCGGTGCCGCTCAGCCGGAAGATGATGCGAGAGCCATCGGAGAAGATGAGCCGCAAGCCCTGGGGAGAGAGGAGCAGAGCTGCTCAGCCACGTGCCCCTCAGGTACCCAGGCACGGTCTGAGGTACCCAGCCTGGCCCTGCTCCCAGCAGCCTTCCCTCTCCTAGCATCCCCTCCCCATCCCTTCACAAAGGCCAAGATCCCGCTGGCCAACGCAGGGGAGAAAAACCTTTTCCAAGGGTCAGATGCACTCCTTGACTTCAGAGAAAGGGCCAGATGCGGTGAACAAAGATGCCCAGTATTCAGCACTCATCTCTCAGAGGCCACGGCCACCCCAAGCAGCACTGTGCCCACCTGGTTTCTGGAGACGCTTCCATCCACGGGATCGTGGTACTCAAAGTTATCAGCTTTCTCAACCGTGTAGACTTTGTCACCAGCTGATAACTGCTTCCCCACAAAGGAGCGGTCAAACATCACAGCCTCCAAATCCTTCATCATTTTACCAGCTGCGTCTGCATCCACCTCCTCATAGTCGTATCTACAACAGTAGAAACAAAGATTAGGAAGGTGTGTAATTAGCAGCAGTGTTCTGCAATGTCCTTGTTTAACAACGCTGTGATCAGCCCCATGTTTTCTACTCATACCGGAGACAAGGACCAGAAGAAAGGAGAGGGTACATGCAGCAGTGTATGAGCACAACACAAATCTGTGGGATACACAGCAACCTATCTCAGATACATCTAAAATTGAGAAAGACGCAGGGCCAGACTCCAACACTGACTGCAAAGCATTTATTCTGATAGGATCTCAACAGGCTCCTCGTGATAACAGATCTGCCTGAGCACCTCAGTGTGTCCCCACAGCAAAGCAAAGGTGTGATCCCAGCACATGATAACACCCAGTGCCAGCTTTGATCTAGCTAATGTAAGTAAGAGAAGCAGAAAGTGCAGCAGCTCCAGCGTGTGCACAGATCAGGACCCGAGACTCCACTCTGATTGCCAGTGTGATTTGCACTGCTTTTATTTGCCCAGCTAGCCAGACACAGCATGCACAGGCTTGCTAGCTGCCTCCCCCTCCACCTAGCTTTCTACGCAGACATCTCTCTGGTGCTCGCAGACTATCTTTTTATACCAGATTTTGGCACTTCTTCCACAGCTTTAAATGCCTTAGATGTATGCTGGCTTTGTGGTATGGAAAAAAAAAAAAAAAAAAAAAAAAAAAAAAGTTCTTACATTTAGCAATTGAAGACAGAAATTTCATGTAGGTCTTCCAAAGTGAAAGATTTCTACCCTAATACTCTCACTCCAGATAGCATCCCCTTTTCTGCTCATGTGCAGGTCAGTTCTCCTTTTTCATCTCCTGTGTCTACAGTAGTTTAAAGTAAAAGTATTTTGGAACTGGACAGAAATTCAACCAGGTAAATAACTGTCTAGGAGCTGGGTGCCCCTTCAGTGAGGCAAAGTCATCGCTCAAGATATTACAAAATAATTTGTAAGACGTAAACTAAAGAAGCACACTGCTCTAAAGTAGGAAAAATTCTTACCCTAACCCTAAATTCAAGAAAAGATCTCCATTAAATAAATAACTTTAAAAACCCCTACCTATCAGATAGATGTAAGAAAAGTTGCACAACCTTCGCCAAGTTTGATAATGAATAGATTGTATTCAGAGCAACAAATTCTAACCTGGACATCATGAAAGGTTAAGGTGAATACCCACAGCTTTATTGGACTCACAGAAGCTGCACAAACTAGCCAGGGAGCTTCAAACACTGCAACAACTCAGAAAAAAGCATGTGCAACGAGGCAGAAACTGCTGTGGTAGCAAGGCTGGTGCTCAGGTTGTTGAGCTCCTTCCTAAGGGCTCATCCTTGGTTGGCCACAGGGCAGAGGGAAGGACGAGGTGCCCGGAGCACTTCCTCACCTGGTGAAGAAGTTCCTGCCATACTTATGCCAGTGATCCTTCATGATGTCCTCCACGCTCTGCTTGCGGGCAGCCAGGATGGACAGCCAGGCCAGGACTGCCCAGAGCCCATCCTTCTCACGGATGTGGTCGGAGCCTGCAGAGAACCACAGCACAGACACATTATGTTGTCCTCCTGCCAGGCCAGAGCCTGTGCACAGCTCTGCTTCACCTCTGCTCTTCCACCAAGCTGGCAGTAGTACAGCCCCACAAATGGAAAGCATTTCACAAGCAGGATGCTCGTGTGTTGTTAAAGCAGTTCAAGATATCATCTGCTTTCAGCTATAGCCCAAATAAAACACTCAGTTCCCTTTAAAACATAGTCATTGCTCACAGATCCTTCATTCTGTTCCCAAGGAAGCAATGGGGAATGTGCACTAAAAAGGTCATGGAACTAATTAACTAACTAAATAAATAAATAAGCAAATGCAAAGGAGCAGCTCAAGAGCTACCATCAGCCTCTCTGAGCAGCTGTCACACACTGTGCCAAATCAGTACACCCTGATGGTGCAGGCGGTGGCTGAGCACCAAGAGAAATGCCAGCCCTCGCTGAGGAAGCCAAACCCTAATGGCTCCAAGACTGCAGGGTGCTGGGGAGCACAGCAGCCACAGGGGCAGCAGCACGAGGACTTCATTCACACAAGGAGATCGATTCATCCCAGCCTCAAATACCAGAGTTAAATGTGGGATCCAACAGCAGCCAGAGCAGACCCAACCCAGCCTCCATCTTCCTGACTGGTTAGCTCAGTGCTAGGCTCAATGCACAGCTTCTGGGTTTTATCCTTTGGGCTCTGGAAAACATGCAGGCTAGTATTACCAAAACCCCAAGGAGCCAGGGCACACCTGCCAATGGGGGGAGTTGGCCAGAGCCACCATTTCACCCCCCAGAAAATCAGCTGGGGCCACGAGGTGCGAGACACAAACCCCACATTGTGGATGCGGTGGTAAATTATCCTCACAGCCCTGCACAGCTGAGAGCTGCGCAGAGGTGATGGAGAGGAATGCTAAATAAACAGGAGTCCCATGTGATGTATCAACTTATTGCTGGAATAAAACACCCCAGAAAACAAGCAGGAATTCTGTCACGTCGCATTACTCTAATTGCTGCTGGACCCTGGTCCCGCCGGGTCGCAGTTTGTTTCAATTTTTACTGGGTCTCTTTGGCTGCTCCTTCACCTTGCTCCCATTCAGCACTCACACTGTCAGACTCCAAACAACTCCTCATTAAATTGCTATCGAACAACCTCCCTCACCCCATTTCATTCTTTAAAGGGCCTCTGCCAGACAGACAAACGCCCTCTGCATTGCAGGGAGCCCAGCACAGGCTGCCCCGGCCCTTTCCCAGTGTTCCCCCAACAACGACCCCAGCGTGCAGCCCAGGTGTGATGCAGCACAGCCAAAACATCGAGCCTCCCTCTCAGCCCCACTGCAAGTGGTTTCAGTCACTTTTATTGGCAATGTAGTCACCTACCTATCATAGGCTGGAGGGAAACCATGAGCTCACTGCACATGCGACAGAAGATGGAAGCAATTTCAGAGAGTTGCTCGTTAGAGCCCAGCTCCTATCAGCAGCTCCATGAATCATTTGCTGCTGTTGTTTGTATTTTCTAAATGCTGAGCCACTCTCATCAGCTAAAGGCCGCGACATAAACTTAACGCATGCTGAAATCATTCAGGGCTAAACTCCAAAATCCTCCTATGCTCACAATTACCCTCAAGTTATCTTTACAGAGATACCAAAGTTACCCAAAATTCCCCTTTCCTTCCAGACTGAGGCCTAGTTCTGTTTATTAGAATAGCATCTGCCTGCAAAAGTTTTGCCCCGGTGACTTCTTCAGCCTCACGGCAACCAGCTTTCAGCTAGTCTGCAGTGCCATGTCCTCAGCTACCAAAAAGCTCAGGTGGTAACACTTTGTGACAGGGATCCACAAAGCACTTCATGTCTGGTATTTGAAGCCACTCCTGCTCCATGAAACACCTTAAAGCAGGCTAAAATATGATCTCCCCAAGCCCTGCACCTCTGGCTGCCCCTGAGCACTACACACAATGGAAGAACAAGATCTTAAGGACAACCCAGGCCAGACAAAGCCCAGAACGGTGGGCAGACGCCACGAGGCAACCAGGCTGCAGCCTAGCAGCCACACAGCACCGCACGTTGCAGGCAGGGTGCAGAGCCTGCACCAATAACAGCCATGCATCACGCTGCACCCCTGGTAAATTCCTAAAGATGCTCGCTTTGTTTCTCAGTAACCCAATCACTCGCTCCGACTGTTCAAAGGCAAGTGTTAATTTAAACTTTATAAATCATACCTTGTTTTTAGAACAGGAAAATGAGGGCCCTATTAAGCTCGGAGATTTAATAGTGACCTGAAACCTCCCCTAATAAAACTGCATGCTCCAAACCATATTTCTTTCCAGAAATGAAAACATTTAGAAGGTTTTCCTGGCCACCAAGAGTTGAAAAATACATTTAACGCTGCACTTAATCCCCATAGACTCAATGACCGGGCTAGTAAAGAGGCCCTTAGACTTCCTGCATATCTCCTTATGCATTCTGGAAAGAGAATGAGCTTTTACCTGACAGAACTCTGAGCACTGTGTATGCTTTCACCAGGGATTCTTTTGCCTGACAGAACTCTGAGCACTGTGTATGCTTTCACTAGGGATGCTTGTAAGCTTTTTTGTTCAATGATTTTAGAAGTATTAACCTCACGTGAAAGATAAACCCCAAGTAGGCCAGCACAGTAAAGAACTACGAAGAGGACTAGTGCCTCCATTAGTGAGATCAGGAACACCCACTTACCAGTACCAAAACTTTCCTCTCCACACAGAGACAGTTTGTTTGCATCCATCAAGTTTCCAAAGAACTTCCAGCCAGTAGGAGTCTCATACAAAGCAATCTTTGTCGCGTGGGCCACCCTTAGAAGGCAAGAAGGCTACGTCACACACAGCTGGGCTTAGTGCACCCATGTGAAACACTGCAGCAGGAGCCCCAGCAGTTACCACACATCTCCTGAGGGGCAACACTAAAAGCAGATTGCGTCTCTGCTTTATTAAGAGTTGCTCTTTGTACAGCAATGCAGCATTTTATCCTGGTGTTACCTTTTAGGAGGTTGTTGGGAAGAACAACTAAAGATAAATATATATATGTATATACAGCTCTTCTAAATTGATTTGCAGTTGTAGATGTCAAAGCATTTCACAAATAGATTATCAGATTAAAATTAAAATTTAAAAAACACAAAGTGGGGAGGGGAGAGGGGGTGGACCATATCCATATAGACAAAAGAGAGCCAAGAGCAGAACCCAGCTCTGCCATGCCCTCAAACCGAATTTAATGCGTTACGTTTCAGTGACCCCAGAACTCTCCCCACTACGGACACGTGTCAGGCACAGAAAAAGGACAGCTGCTGCCTTGTCAGGGCACTGTGCAGAGGTAGGTGCTACCTGTCGAGAGCCCCGCTGGTGGGCATGCTGCGGGCAAAGCCACGGACCCCGGTCTGCTGGAAGTAAGGGATACTGAGAATGTTGGCAGCGATGACAGCAACGGAGTCAGAGGGGTTCACAAAGAAGCCGTGCTTGCCAAGAATCATGTTGCGGTCCTGACGAAGACAAGAGAAACATAACCTTTAGAGCCATTTAAATACAGTTTGGACTTCACTATTTACACATTAGTCAACTACTGCCAACAGTTGTGATCTGCATCGAGTGGTTCTCATCCATGTGCAGCTAAGAAGGGAGAGGAGAACAAAGCCTTCACATTCATCCTCCTCAGCCAACATCCTCCCTTCTACATCAGGGGCAAAAAGATGAACACAGAGCAGCCCATTTACCCCATCTCCATCAAAGGCAGCTCCAAAGTCGTACTCTCCTGTCTTCATGGTCTGGACCAGATCAGCAGCATAGGTCAGGTTGGGGTCGGGATGGTGGCCACCAAAGTCCTCCAGTGGGGTGCAGTTCACAGCAGAGTTTGCTGGTGCTCCCAGCTCCTCACACAGGATCTTCTTCACATAAGGGCCCACAACTGCCATAGGAAAATGTGGGAAGAAAGGAATCAAGCACAGGGTAAAGAATGACTTACGCCTCAAGTACACTGAGGCATCAGAATGACAAGACGACAAACTGCATGTCTGATTCACAGCAATCCAGCAGCACAGCAGGACTTATTGCTCTCAAACATCAGTAACAAAAAAGTGAGGAAAAGCCTTCTCTGGGAAGTAGGAGGCAGAACCCTACAGACCAGCAGAGCCAAGCCCACCCATACCTCCATGCATTGCATCAATGCGAATCTTGAGGTGGTTTTTCCCCGAAAGCAGTTCCTTTAATGCATTGAAGTCAAAGATGTTCCTCAGCATACTTGCATAAGCTTCTACAGAATCCACAATTTCCACTGGGAAAAAAACAAAAAAACAGAGAGAAACTAACTCAGACAATCTGAACTCTATGCAGAAAAGCAATTTCAGTACGTGAGCCACTGTGCTGACAGTCCTCAGTGCAAAGGGCCAGGGCTCAGCACAGAGCCTTTAAGCATCCCATAGAATCATTTCACAAAGATGATGATAATATTCCTGTATTAAGAAACATTTGGTTATGGGCTGCCACTGCTAATGGGATTACTGACCAAACAGACCAACAAAATCCTGAAGACAAACATCTTCCCCAGTTCTCTGCTAGTCACAGCCCCCAGCCACAGCCTCAGCTCCCCAAACATCCTTTGAGAAGTTTCCACTCCACTCCAGTTATGTGTAGAGTGGGATTAGAGGGAACAAAAATGCATATAAAAACAGACTTCCAATCTCCACCAACATCAGCATGAATTGTGCACCTGACAGCCTTAAAATCTGCACCTTTGCAACTAATGGGATGAGTGAACAGAAACAATACAATTAAAATATCTAGACAAGGTGAGATGAAGGCAAAAAATAAAATAAATAAATCCATGATGACCAGGACAGATATTCTTGCTTGGATTATCCAATAGATGAGAAGGGAAGGTCAGACCACATGCCCTTCAGAGCACCAAGCGTCCCTGTCCTACGGAGGCCCATGCCAGCTTCACCTGAAAGGAAACTTCTCAAGGGGAAGAGCAGTCATTTACCTGTAAAGGGTTTAAATTTGTTCTCCAAATCAAACTGCTGTTTTCCAATGGTACCCAGGTCCACCTTGAGATCCGGGCAGATTGCATACTCTTCAATTTTTTTGCTAATTTGGAAAATTTTGTCTGTGATTCCTTCTGGAGCAGGACCTACAAGATATAATGGGCAAGGGGAAGAAGTTAAAGAAACAGAGCGTGAGGAAAGAGCAATGCAGAGGTAGATCAGCAGGCCTGGGGCTCGGAATGCCTCGCTGGGAGAGAATACCAGTGAGCAAATTGATTACTGTGGATGTGGTCTCAAGCAAGCTGCTCTAGGTGTCACTGCTGGAGCAGGGGTTGGACCAGATGAACCTAGAGGTCCCTGCCACCTCTAACCACACCAATTCCATGTTCAGGGAAACCCACTGCTCAGGCCACTCACTGAACTTCTGCGATGTTAAAACAATTAAATTGGGTTCTTTGTTGCCAACACAAGGCAAGTCAAGCAGAAACAAAGCAAACAAGAATCAACTAAGCAACTTTACCTCCATTGGCCGTATTGAATTTAATCCCAAAATCTCCATGGGGCCCACCAGGATTGTGGCTTGCTGTCAGAATGATGCCACCGATGGCTTTGATTTTCCTGATGATGCAGGACACTGCTGGGGTGGAGAGAATGCCGTGCTGCCCGATGACCAAACGGCCAATCTGAAAATCAAAGGGCAGAACAAACTACTTTGAGACTCAAATTCTGAATACAGCCAAAGCACCAAACACCCCAACAGCAACAGGTGAAGCAGGGCCTCGTCAGGGGCACCTGGATGGCAGAGGTCCTGAAGCAAACATTTTGAACCTGAGAGGCTGCAAGCTCTCTGCTATATCACTAGAAGATCAGCATCTGACCCTGCTCTGCCATGCCTTTTTAGCATTCTCGTTTATGAGCACTGGAAATGGCATCCTGCACTGAAGAGCAGAGCTTTCCAGAGGCATCTAAATGAAACAAAAAAAAACCTTTGCCTGTGGTCTCGAACACTGCTTTCAAAAGACACAATGGGACTGAGAGAAGCCAAAGCAAAACAAAAGTCCATCATCATCACTGCTCCCATGGGACCACATGCAGATTCTCTTACTCTCAGCGGGTAACGCACCTCCCTCCCATAAATTTGGTAATATCACTGAGATTAAATCCAGAGCAACGTGCTAAGCAGCACAAGGTAATCAAAATTCAGTTGCTGGGGTCCACATAGTAAAACTGAAGATAAATGTTTTTCTAGGAGAACATGCCCCTCACCATAGCCCCCAAATGAGGTGATAGAGATTTAAAAATACACCAGACCACTCTCCATCAGCCAAGGAGATTAGACTGTGAATACAGCTGAGAAAAGAGGAGGAATTTCATTCAAAGGCAAGAGGAACCAGAAGACAAAAGCCAGCCTGCCCAGCCTGAATCCCCCACACGTGCTAAGCTGGCTCTGTGGGATGGCTGCCATTCCTGGCTGTGGCACTGCTGGGCACTAAGCCCCACAGCTGCCAGGAAAGTAGGAAGCTGAGACGCCCAGTCTCCAGCAAGCCATGGGCACAGACCTGAAACAGCAGCTTAGAAACCCAGTGTGAGGTGTGAGAGCCCTTCTACCAGCTGGTCAGGGTATTGCTGCCCTTACAGCACCAACTACCTAGATCACAGGATGCATTGTGCCATACGTCGAATTTGTAGCAGCCTGATCTATGTAGGTTTGGCTTTCTCTTTGCTTCATGCTTTGTTTCAGCAGCAAGGACCTCCCACGGGTCCCCTCCACACCCCAATGACACAGACTGATGCTCCTGATGTTCTTCACCCCCAAAACCATGCTTTCCACACTTGGCACAGGGAACGCGCTCGGTGCTGCTCGGAAATCCTGCTGATCCCACATCTGCAGAGGTGACAGCACCTGTCTCTGCCACATGCCGACAGACACTTCTGCACATCCAAACTACGACATGCATGCCCTCCCTTGTGGCTTTTTATAGTGGAACACAACCTCAGACTCATCCCTCCTACTCTACAGAGCAAGATTAGCACAGAACTGATTAACAAAGTCACACGCTTTAGCCAGACTACTTAAAAATAACTAACAAAAAATACCAAACTCAACAGCAAAACTTGTTTTCAACCAGGCACGGGACACAATGCTGGAAAGAAATGCAACAGAGAAGTCTCAGCTGATGCAGATCAGCTTAATCTCATCTTCACCAACAGGAAACCTGTCCTGGTGCGGAGAAGCCCAGGCAGCAGGCCTGGCTCTTGCTTTGTGCATGTCTTCCAGCTCTTTGACTCAGCCCATACACTGACTTAAGAGGAACACATTAATTTGCAATGCCAGAGGATTTTTCTTTTCCAGCTGGAAAACATTTTGATTTAGAAAAATATATCTCTCTCTCTTCTTATTCAATTGCTTATTACAAATCACCCTGTTGTGATCGGATAAGCTTTCCTGTCAAACACATTCCCATAAGCCAGATCTCTCAGTGTAAAGTTTTGCTCTGCATTAGGAAACACAGAACAGACAGCAAAGCCTTTTCTTCTTCAAAAGCAACAGGAAACACAGATACAGCCCCAGTGCCCAAGAGCACTGCGGTGCTTGAGCCATGCTCTGCTGCAAACAGCCCTGGCTCACCTGCTTCCCACACAACCAGAAATCGCTGTACAGGTTTCCACCCAGTGCTAGCTTTCTTTTAACAGTAACTAACAGTAATTTCAGTATGATTTTCCATTGAAATGTTTTCTGTTAGCAATTGAGTAAAATCTATGGGAAAATTCAATCTCCCACTGACAAATTTGGTTTGGTTTTCTGCATTTATCAGCTATACAACCACAGGAATTTAGTCATATAGCATTTACCAACCCCGTTGGCAGCAGCCATTTGGACTATCAGTTCCACTGCAGCCTTATTAAGGTACCTTCCATCACCTCCAACTACCATAGAAGATCCTTGTCGATCTCTGAGGTCTATAGAAAAAAATATACTCTGGATAAAGTTCTGCAAATAGTTCATTTTGGATTCAAAATAATAGGTCTTCTTCCGTAATCCGCTGGTTCCTGGTTTCTGATCATTGTAAGGAGCTGTTGGCACAGTCAGCAGAGGCAGAGGACCAGCTTCCATGTTCTTTCTTCAAATAAATGCATTTAAGAAGTAAACTACGATTAAATACAAAAGAAAAAGAATAATTTTTTAAAAAACGTGTCAGTCTTGACACCAGCAATGGCACACCTACTGGACAGAAGCTCAGCAGAGCTGCCGAGCACCCAAAAATAGCTCCTTGAACGTTGAGCTGAACACGGCTCCTGTAACTGAAGATGTTTCTCTGCACTTGCCGTGGAGGATCAATGTCACAAAGAACACACGACCCCACGCTGCTCTCCCAGCACTCAGCAAAAGGTGATTTCTGCCTCCTCCTCCACCTTCTGCTCCCTCCAGGCACGGCCCTTCACCATTCTGTGCTATCACCGCCGGCGCCGTCCGTCCGCCTGCCCTCCGTCCGCAGCTCAGCACCGGCTCACGCACACCGATGCGCTGCACAGCGTTTTTGCCAGCCCAGCAGATCTGCGTGGCCCTGGAGGAAAAGCCTCCCACAGGCACGGCAGCATTTTGCAGCCTCCAGCAAGCTAAAGGTCACTCTTAAAATGGAAGGCAACGGATCTGTTACCCACACTTTGCTTACACGAGTCCCACCCTGACATCCTGACAGCTCCGGCGCCAGCTACCCCCAAATAACGGGACATCGTCTGCAATGCACAACCTAAGAGAAATCCATTAGCAGCTAAAACACTGCTAAAGAGATGCTTTCAACTGAATACCAGCACGAGTCCTACCCTGGGCACTGTGCATGACAAAAGTTATTAGAAAAAAACCCAGGCTTTCAAATTAGAACACGGCTTATGACAAAGTCATTAATTTTGGAAAAGCTTGCACCCACCAGAGATCCAAATTCAAGCAGTTATTGAGGCATCACCTCCCTCAGTCTCAAATGCTGGATTGAAACCGTGGTCTCCCTTTTAATGACACTTAGAGTCCTCTGTCCAAGCTGCTGGCAGAATTCACAGATATTTCTGGATAACGAAGGACCCTACACTTCCTAGTGACTCATTTTGTTCCATACTTAAGGAGGGGAGGAGAAAAGGAGTTGTGTACACAGCTGAACTGTGACGCTTTGTGGGGGCTCCCACAGGACTGTTTCCTGACTGTTTGGCTCCAAACACTGACAGATTTTCTTACGACAATCTTTACTTTATTCCAACAGCAAGACTGCCTGTGCCATGCAGCCAGCAACCATCCATGTGTGTATTACCCGTATGTCTTCGTGCTGTTCCAGCATCCTGCAGCTGCAGCGCCTCCATTTCAATGCAAAGGAGGAGGTTTCCCTCTAGTGGTGCAGAAAACAAAGCCCAGCTCCCAGAACGAGCCCTCCTGGCAGGGAAAAGCCTGTGGGCACTTTCCCCCAGCCAAACTCTTTGTGCCACAAAATGCCAGGCACACCTCCTCCTCCCTGAGCAGATGCCCACACATTAGCTGGATGAAGAGCTAGTGAAGTTTGCACTTGTGGAGCAGAGGAACCAAACTCAGCATAGGGAGGAAGGCAATAAGTCACTTGCCGTGCTAAGATACATAAAAAGAAATACATTACTTCAAACAAACTACAGAATCCAGCTGTGAGGCAGTACATGCAAAGCACAGGGACAGAAGTGGCATATCTGTGGAGCTTGTCTTTGGAGCACTCACCCAATCCCAGGGTTTTCCTTCAACACCTACGTCACTGTTTGGGACAAACTACAACACCAGCAATGGGTCAGCCAGGACTGTTAGGCCGGTGTCTGCATGCTTACCAGGAGACCCAGAAGGGTAAAAGACTCAAGAGGCAGACCTCAGCCCTGGGGAGGGAAAGACTCATTCGATTCATCACCTGGGAGTCTTTGCTCGGACACCTGCAATCACTCACAGGATGGAAAGGAATTCAGCAGGTCCTCTGAGCCCTCCCCAAAGCTGGTGTGGGATCACACATCCCCTAGGCACCCTTCAGAAAGCCCCTGCAGCCTGTTCTTGAAATCTCTGTCTCCAGGTGTGGCGCCAGAACAGTCAGAAGCATCTTCCTGCAGTCTGTCCTACCTCTCTCTCCACGCAGCTTAAGCCCTCCTGAGCTGTCAGAGAACAAACCAATCATAATCCTCCTTCTGACACTTTCTTGCACATCATAATAATCCTTTAACACAGAAGCTCACAGTATCCTCTCTTTTCTACAGGAAATAATCCCAATTTCCCAATTTCCTTAGCTTTCCCTTGTGGTCACACTTCATAAGTCTCCAATTCCATGTTTCCCCTCCAAACAGCCAACCTGCCAGAGCAGAGCCATCTGCTCACATAGGTTCCCATTCACTTTTGGCATGCAAAAGCAGAGTCAAAGCTATGAAGTATTGACTTTGGTTAATGATAAAAAGACAAACAAGACTATTTTGAGAGAACCTGAATTTCAGCAAAACATCGGAGCATGCAACTCCTCCCTGGACTTGGTGTTGCTGACCCCTACCCCATCCCCTGTCCCCATATGAGCTGTGACACCACCTTCTCTCATCCCACTCAGTCTTGTATGTGACATCAAGAAAGAAAAAGAGGGGGAGGAGGGGACACGCACACAATGCAAAAGCCAAAAAGGATATTTTGCAGTTATTTCATGGCTTTCCTTTAGAACAGAAAAGACATTTCCCTAACTCCTTCCTGCTCCCTTCCTGCATTGCTCCATAATTACACTGCACCCCAACGAGGACCAGGAGAGCAGCCAGGTGGGTGGCAAAAAGCAGATATGTGAGAAAGAAGCTCTGCAGAGCTAGGGATGGAGCTATCACCTGCAGGGCTGCTCTGGACTCCACAGAAGGCTCCAGGTTTGCCACGCAGATAGGGGCTGATCCCCTTTGCCACAATAGGAGCACGTAGCAACAATCACGATTGAGAAACCTTCCATCCAAAGGTCAGCTCCCTGCAGCATGCCCACACCTGCCTGTGGCAACCAGCTGCCCTTCCCCTGCTGCAAACAACAGCTCGCTTCCCATCCGTGGGATGGGGCAGTACCCCACAGCAGGCACCACGTTCCTGCAAGACTTCTTTTCCTGGGTTTCACTTACAGCAACACTATCCGAAAATGTCAGAATGGTGTTTGCTTTTCTGGACAATTGCAGGACACAGCCAACAGTCTTTGTGACCTATTCTCATCCTCAGTTCTGCAGAGCTGACGCTTCATATGTCAGCAGCTCGAACTATGGCTGTAAATGTCCAGATAACATCCACATTTTGATTCCTTTTGCCCCTTTAGCTTTTCTCCTTCTTAGGACAATTCTTTTTATTTCTGTGACATATTTCAGTTCATCATTTGAAGCGTTAATCACTCCACTGATAGGTTCAGAGAGAAGCATGAGGAAAGAACACAAACCCATGGAATATATCTCTTGTTCCTGGTGGAGCACAGCCATAAGACACAGAGGTAGTGCCCCTTAAGTTCAGCTCCCTACCCCAAGCTTTACCAGGACAAAGGCATCAGGCTCTGTAGGATCCTTACCAGCACAGCCAGAGCCAAGGTGTCTGCTTATGGCCACAGTTGCAGGAGATTACTGTTAAGCCCCTGTTAGTATGGATTTCAACTCTCTGTCTGCAGGATTTGCAAAGATTAACTCAAAGCACCCTAATTCTTCCCTTCAGCTGGAATTTCTGGAGTCATTCCAAAAAGGCACTGAGCTCGGACAGCGTCGTCACTGCCTTGACAGCCTTCAACTTAAAATCCAGGTAGGAGAAACAAGTGAGAGCAAGATGGGGGCTGCAGCAACAGAAAGGGAACTGTGGCAGAAGAACACAAAGGAAATGAAGCAGAGCTACCAAATTAAGCAAATAAAGAGCTTGGTTCCCCTGACATAATTGAGCTGGGGAGAAAGCTTAACAGCAGCCAAGTCAGGAAACCAAACTTTGCAAGGTGGTGAGCAGTATTTCTAGTATAGCACTGTTTATCCTGCAGGAGTGAAACAAATCCAGGTTAGAGTTCAGCATGCAAAGCACTGCCCAGCATTCAAAACACCTTCAAGCAATTTGCAGCACTTTGAAATCTCACTTTGCAAAGGAACAAGGGCACAATAAACTTGTTAAGTAGCAGGTGATAACATTAGTGAACCACCCTGCTGCTGGGTACGTGATGTGATAGAGATTTACAACCTCAGTTCTGTAACTTGTGCACACTTCTGACTTAAAGCTACAGTACAGCCACAGTTCTACCCTGGCAGGTGATGACAAAAAGAGCTTTTAAGCTTTATTCATGTAATTAAGAAGTCAGGCTTACTAAGTGGGAATAACACAAAGGAAACCTGGCACAACAGACCAAAACAAAGCAGGAGGCTACGCTGGATGCCAACTGAGAATGGCAAAAACAACACAGCCTATGTTAGTTTGCTTTTATAAACACAACCTTATAAATAGGATAAACACTTCTTAACCACAGAAGTGCAAACTGAGTTGATGCTATTCCAACACCAGCATTTAGGTGAATGGTGACTGTTCCAGATGGAAACAAAACTAGAACTCTCTTCAGCATCCTTACTCTTTACTTCGTGAAACTAACAACCATGAACTGTGGTTCTCAGGTTTCTCCTGTGGCACCTGAAGGACCACTCCACCACACTGCATCTTAAAGCCACTTTAAGCACTGATGCCATCACCTCTTTCTCCCCTAGGACCAGAAATACTGCCGTCCAGCACTTGCTTTGGCACAAGTTGTGGGTTGGCTGCTGAGAGAAGCAGAAGCATCCCCATACAACACACCTTGGTGATCAGAAACAGGCAGAGAAGCTGTCAGAAAGGGCAGTAAGCCCAGATTTATCTTCATATTTCTTTGCTTTCTGCAGACAAAGCGGTGCAGCACAGCGACCTGTGGCGTTTTCTCTACATGCCTCACTATTTCTCACCACGAGGAGCCTGAGCCTTGCACTGAGACCTGGCTGCTGGCACCAGGAGACCCCTCCAAGCCCAGAAAGAAGGATGAGCTACTGCTGTGCAAGAAAGCACACTGCACACAGGTGGCAGCAGGTTCCTGAGAACTTTGGGTTTCTTACACAGAATAGCTCACCTTTCTCTTGGAAGGGTGGCTGACTGCCAGATACCTCGCATTTATTCTGTTGAAACAGGATATTCGTAGGCTTGTACTCAACTGCACTGCATTAGCTATCAGGGAACCAGCATTCCTAATTAGAGAGAAACCAGGAACCAAGCAAGCATCCCCCAGTTATTCCAAAACAGGACAGCAAATATATAGAAACTTACTAAAAATGGGCATTTTGCATTTAATAAAGAAACTCTCCATCCACCTCATCTCTGGCAGTTCTGGCATTCTTAAGTTTGGCAATGCCACACTTGTGTTTTACTAAGGCCCGTGCAATTCAACTCAGCCAGCAACTGTATCAAGCTTCTTTAGGCTCTGCATTTTGGAGAGCACATCATGGTACCTCCTGGATGCTAATTTACATTTACATCTACTGTTAACTTATTAAACAGTCCTTACCACTCTTTCTGTTTTGCCACAAGGGCAGAAAGAACCTGCATCAGAAGTTGGCTAACAGAGAACCAGAGAATCAATACAGTTGGAAAAGCTCTGTAAAGTAGGAAAAACTGTAAAGTCACCAACCTGATCCCACTCCACCCCCACTGCCCACGTCCCACAGTGCCACATCCCCATGGCTCTGAACACCCTCAGAGATGGTGACCCCCAGCCCTGGGCAGCTGTGCAGTGCTGAGCGCTCTTGGATAAAAGTTTTCTCCTAACACCCAATCTGACTCTCTTGTGGCACAATGTGAGGCCATCGCTTTTCATCCTATCAATTTTTGCTTGAAAAAGCCTAACATCCTTCCCACGGCCACAGCTACTTGCTTGCTTTATAAATTAATGATTCAGAATGAAAAGCTTGTCAAGTAAAATTTCTCACTCCGTACACCAGCATCTTGGCTCTTAACCCAAATATTCATCCACTCTTTTCTCTCTCTGCTTCCTGTTTCCTTTCTTGCCTTTCCAGAAGGTTTTTCTCACTTTAGAGACAATTCTCTCCTAGCACCCTGAACCAGTTCGGTAGAAACACTACAAAGCAAATGCCCACCAGCCAGCAGACCCAGGACCTGCTCTGCAGAGCTCAGTGCTGTGATGCTGCACATACGTGAGCACCAGCACGATGCGAGAGGAGGCCTATGAGCAATTAGCACTCAGTTCCAGCCCAGTGCACCTTCAGCCCCTTGCTTGCTGCTGGAACTGAGGTACAGAGTGCAGAACTGCCTGGAAGGCTGCCACAGCCCGCCAGGGTGAGAGCCTAAACAAACCAAGGCTTTGTCCCAGTGAACAGACCTCCCAGTCAGCTTATTCACGGGCATCCAAGGTGCTGTCAGGCTGCATGTTTCAGCTCCAACTCTCCTTAGAATAAATAAATAGAACTGTGGCTGTGCCTTTCCCAACAGGAAAGCCTGTAGCATCCATCACTCACAGGTGCACCCGGCAAAGCTGGTGCTCAGGGACATGGGACAGACACCTAATGCTGACCAGTCACCATGCATCACTGAAAGCAAACTTCTATGTGGTCCAAGAAGGCAGTTATGTGCTTCTTTGTGCCATAAGGAAGTAGTGATCTCACACTTTGTCGTGTTCCCCTTCAGCCTAATAACTACAGATCTGATTATTGCTGGGAAATTGAAGCAGGTAATTGTTAGGTTCCATCCTAATGCCTGACTCTAACCACTCAGCATCTTCTGCTAGCCCTGCAAGGAGGGAATCCTGCTGCTGACAAGCAGGAGCCAGGTGGCCCAGGAGAGGATGGCATTCTCCACTTGCAGAAGGCCAAGGGGAAGGAAAGGCCTCACTCTCCAACCCAGCTCCAGCCCAGCTGTCCCTGCTGGGCTAGCCCCAGGCTGACCAAGTGCTGTGACACAGGTAAACCCATGCAGCTGTGCTCTCAGCAGCACGGGGAGGCACCCCACTGCCCACCCAGCACAACTCACCAGCAGTGTATGCTGCTGGGTACGAAACACAGCTCTGGCCCACAGTAAGAAAGAGCACTGAGTCAAAGCCTCTCCAAGCTCTGTTCTCCTAGATTACAGAATGGTTGGATTGGAGGGGAACTTAAAGCCCCCACCAGCTCTGGCTGCCCAGGGCCCACCCACGGCCTCAGGCACCTCCAGGTAGGGGGCACCCACAGCTCTGGAAGCAGAGCTGCCCTCTGAGCGGAGAACTTCCTCCCCACACCTGACCTCCTTCAGTCGGAAGCCATTCCCCCCGGCCCGAGACCGTCCGCCCGCGCGTTCCGAAGGCTCACGAAGCCGCAGGTAACGCTGTCACCGCATTTCCTGCCCCGCGGGCCCGAGGCCACGCCGAGAGCCGCCCCGGCCCCGCGTACCCCGTTGGCGGCGGCGATGCGGACGATGATCTGAATGGCGTCCTTCATGTAGAAGCGGCCGTCGCCCCCCACCACCAGCGTGGCCTCTTGCCGTTCTCCCGGCGGCACGGTGGCCAGGATGCTCTGGATGAAGTTCTCGGCGTAGTGGGCATTGTTTTGAAAAACGGTGACGCGTTTGCGCAGCCCGCTGGTGCCGGGTTTCTGGTCGGCGTACGCCTTGGTTTTCACCGTCTCGATGTGCACCATGGCCGGCCCGGGATGCGAGTTCCGGGCGCGGCGGCGGCGGGCGCGGGGGGAGCCGGGGGAGCCGGCCCCGTTCGCTCCCCGCCCCGCGCGGCTCCGCGCCGCCCGCCCCTTAAAGGCGCAGCGGGGCTCGGGCTGCGGCTGTCAGGGCGCCGAGGGCAGCGGGACTTTGGTTCTAGGCGCCGAGAGAACGGTAGAAGGCAGTGCTGCTGCTGCTGCAGGCGCTGCCTTTTCCTCCTGGCTGCCGGTTGAAAGAAGCAGCGAGAGCCGACACCTGTGTTCTGCCTTAAAAGTAGAAGCTAGAATGTTTTCCTACCTTGGCAGCACCTGAAGTTGAAGGAAACTGGAAGTACTCTGCAGGTACAGCCGGGATCCCCACTGTCCTGGCCAGAAAAGATGGAAATTCCCACGGAAAACAACTAGCCTATATTCCCCTTCAAAGAGCTGGTGAAACTCTTCTTAACAGTGAGATCTGAAAAGGAAAAGGTTCCACTCCCCATTGCTGGGTCACGTTTCAAGTCTTTTTGCAGCAATTACTCAGCTTGGCACATGTTTCTTTCCTGAAGTCCAATAGGAATAGCACGTGGATTCCCGCTAGATCTACCAGGCCTGACACCAATGCAAAAACAGAAATAATGCAAATAACTGTGCTTGCTCTGTATTGCCTACAGCACATGTAGGTGTTTCACTATTTCCCAGTTCCTTCTTAGAGATGCTACCAGGAACTCCTGATTATCCACACGTTGCCTGAGGCAGTGTTTACAGGGTTCCTTCTGGCTGGCTGCAAGTTACCAAATATTTCTGCAGTCTTTTAGTGCAATTTCTACTGCTTTTAGGCCATTCTAGAAATGAAAGTGATATCTGCTGCACTTGCTAAGAAGAAAAAAAAAGAGCTCACCAGCAGACCTGCCTGAGTTCCAGTTACAGAAGAGCATAAATCACAGCCAGCCTCTAGCAGCACTCCCATTTTGTAACTGACATTTACTTGCCCAGTGTACGATTACAGCAGAGCAACAGCGCTGTGCAGGAGCTGCTGGCAGATAAATATAGCTTTTCAAGACTGCTCGCCGCCCTTTCAGATGAGGTCACATATATTTAAGGGCTATTTTAAACTCAGGCACTCCTGAAGCATTCAGTGACCAGGGTCATCATTTCTTATATGGACACTTGGAGAAAAACATAACTGCCTGAATACTTTTAGTACCTCGAGCCTTCTTACTTCAGCTACGTTGCAAATAATTAGTCGCAGTTAACAGTTAGGAGCACAAATATTAATCCCTTATTGCATGTGAAAAGGCAGATTTTATTTCATATAAAAGAGTATTTTAAAGTATTTTAGTACAAGGTATTATCAAATGACAAAAAAAAATTAAAACCCTTTGTCAGGAGATAAATAACCCCACCCCTTTTTATCTCTCACATAAAAATCATGTGTTGAATTACACATGAAGCAGTGTTGAATTAGGAATCAATGTGATCAATTTAACAGATCTTTTTCTCAGTGAAGCAGTTCCAGTATGGACTGTAATATGGAACTATGTTAACTATTACAGCAAATAAGGGCATTTTTGGGGAAACAGCCCTTGTGAAACACAATTCTATCATAACTGTCAGCTGTATCACCAAACAGAACTCATTTTCAGCATCTCAGCACTTGCACAATGCTGTATTTCATTAGACAGCATGTGAACATTCTGCCCTGTCAAACAATTCTACAGACTTGCAGTTATTCCATCCCTATGCTATCACTGTTTGTGTTTCTTAAGAGCTATTAGCAGACATGGGATACCAGAAATAAGTACTTATACGATTCATTGGCTTTAACAAATAAAACTGAGAAGCATACCAGCTTTAGAGGACACACCTACAAGTTGTGTTGCAGAAGCTGTGATTAAACATTGCCAAGAAGCAGCACTGACTACAGCATTCAGCGTAAGAGGGAATGCACACAATTATACAGCCATTCTTCCTGCTCGTTCAGTGGCAGCACGTGCTGAGAAACCTGTACACAAGAGAGAAAACATTGGTGAAATGGATGTTTATTGAAGGATTGTATGTATATAGCCTAGAATGCTATGCAAGCAACAAGAAATATTTCAGTACGTGTACAACAAACACTGAATGAAAAACAATCAGCATCTATTATGACAGCAAAGAATTCACAAGGGTCACTGAGTCTCAGTTTATACCAAGCAAAGCAGAAATTAAAATGAATAAAACACTACAGGAGGAGACTACAATTATCTGAATTGCCAGTAGCAATATTAACTGGGCCACCCTGCCAGTGCCACTGGGCTCTCTCTGTTTCATAGAACCATAGAATGGCCTGGGTTGAAAGGAACCACAATGCTCATCTAGTTCTCTTACACAAACCTGGCTCGGTCTGTTTCTCAAGACAATCTATAGATCTGATTTAAATTTGAGTAATAATAATAATTAAAAAACAGAAATAGAGTATTAAAAACATGACAAAGTGATACATGTATGGACAACTGAAAGAGGCACCAGCATCCAAAATCTGGGAGCACACGTATGACAAACTAAACGCAATATAATTTTATATCAATCTGCACTGCAGAACATAGTAATATCAGGCATGTGTTCAGCTTTGGAATAGCAATAAAATGATATCTGATCTGTACTGGTGATGAAGACAGACCTCTTCACTATCCACATGCTTGTTATTATGATAAAAGACTTGCAAAAGGAAACAGTACAGTTGTCAAATGATTTTTGCTTTTCCCTTAGATTTTAGATAGCTAAACAATAAATTCTTACCATCATAGATTTTGGTGCCACTTCCACAGCAAAAACAGCAAGGCCTCTATTACTTAGGCAGTTCTTACTCTGCTCATTGTTGACATGAACAATCACTTTGTTATCAGACTGCAAGTAAAAAAAACATGAAAGAGCCCATTAGTCTTAGTGGTAAAGCAGCTGCTCTTTCTGTAAGAACTACACCTTCCTCCTATTTCCTCAGCTATGCTATTAAGTTAGATTCTGAAGTTAAATGCCCCATGTCAGGAGCACTTTTCATGTTTTGTTTTCTTTCAGATATGACCAGAGTTCCTCACTTGGGCTGCCACAAGTCACAGATACAGCACACACAGCAGTTTGTAAGGGACACTCATCAAGATGTGCCTTGTCACAGTCTTCTTCTGCTCACGGTTTCTTCCAAGCATTCCCTTGAGAAAAGCAGCTCATCTTCATAGAGATTTTTTAAAACATCGAGCAGAATTCATTTAAATACAATCACTCAACAGACCTCTTACTAAAGGTGTGCAGATGCTTCCAAAAAGGATCCAATATGTAAAACTGAGAGTTGAGGTACTGGAAAACTCTTTGACCACAGATTTACCTCAAGCAATATTCAGACTCAGGATCTAAGGGTGTACTACTATACTCTGCCATCCACTCAACAGAGAGCCCAGGAAATTTGGTTCTTAGACAATGCTGTCCAACAATCCCTCTGTATTGAGAAATGGAACAGAAACACAGCTTTCTGATTTAAGCAATCAGCCTCATGCCACACAAGAAGCTCCTATCAGCTCTTTTTGCCAGTCCTTTCAGCGTATCTTTGGTGCACACAGTAGGAAGGATCTGTGGGCCACAGAGTGTAAATATGGTCATTCTTGGCTGCAGAAATGTAAAGACGATCCAGTGCTAATCTCATTATTATTGTGATCGCCCACATCGCTTCGGTGAAATCCTCTCTTCTACTTGGCCATGAGAATGATCTCTACAGGAAGATACTTAAAGCAACAGGAAGAAGGTAAGAGAAATTCACCGAGCAGAGAGGGCATCCTAGACCAAGCCTGCACTTTGGATGACAGGAAATGCTTCATCAACGATTGCTTTTGTCACACAAATGAGGAGGCAACAGACTCATCTCTTCTTATTCTCTGAGAAGACTGATGCTCTGCCTGTGAGGTCTTTTCATCTTTGCAGCTCGCATCCTGACTGGGGATGGTTACAAGACAACCACCTTTCTCTACCCACTGATGAAATGCACGTGCAAAACAAAACCAGAATCCCTCAAGAACTAGCATAATTTAATTACAGAAATAACAAAGAATTATTTCCATTGAAATCATCAACACAGTAACTGAAGATACAACCAGACTGCTTGCACTGTGGGAAGCTTAAAAGAAGGCATAAAATTGCCCTTTCATTACTTGTTTCCAGACATTTACAGTGCAAAGTTTCCAGCCAACAAATTCTACAACGAGATTTTCAGGGAAGTGTAACTGCTCAATGCAGAGCAAAGCTACATATGAAACCCAAATGGTATAAATGGCAATGGTCAGTGATTTTCACCAGCCAGTTGCCTCAGCACAGGTCTTGTCTCCTTCTCTGACATACCCCTAAACATATAAATAACTCCAGTATACCCACCTAAAGGGCGAAGTGCATTTCTAAACCTGTGGCTCCAAAGAACCTCTGCATTCAGTCCTAATATTAGTCCACCAATCCATCCCCTTTTGCATGTTTGCCCATTTAAAAATACACTCTTGTTACGAGCTTTTAAGACTTGAAGCATCTTAAGTTTAGCATCTTACTGCACAGCATTTATGTTCCTGTTATAAATGAAAGAGAATTACCAGAATATTCATGGAGATCTATGCAAAAAGGTCAAAAAACTGCATCTCACCAACAAGTTTTACCTGGATTTATGTTTGTTCACGCCGATTAGTAGCAAAGTAGACCAGTAAGACTGGCAAGTTAACAGAAAATGTAATTCCCAAAACTGAAGCATGCAAGGAAAAGAACAGTAATAACAGACATTAAAACAAAGTACCTTATAGAAGTATCCTGCCATACCTTATTTTCAATAACAGAAGTGATTCGCATGCCAGTCCTACAGGTATAGACAATTATGTTTTCACAGCCATCCATTACTTTGGCATCTCCATTATTAACAACAGACTTGCAGATAGCCCTGTTGAGTTGCCAGCTGCCAGCCTCTAGATATATGGCTTTAATTCTGGGTTTGCATTTTTCTGCATAGATGTCAATGACAAAGGGGCATGCCTGCAGTGGAGAAGAAGAGTTTTAGCATCAATTTATCCTTGTTTTTTTTCCTTCAGATTTTCATCCATAGCTCCTAGGGATTTTCATGTATGCTCTGAAGTAAAATTATCCAAATGAAAGTACGTCACTAGGTATTAAAAATTCAAAACCTGAGAGCTGTGGTGATCTTATGAACAGAGTGAAAGGCCAGGACAAAAGAGTGTTCTTCATGCCAGTTCCAATACACTGGATAGGCAGTTTGGTGCTTTCCTCTCCAACGTAACAAATCCTTTCTTGGATAGCAAAACATACAGGAATGAGTATGAAGTACTAATTTATTTCACTTGCTGTTTACTTTTTCTTACACTAAGTAACAGCACCTTGATGTCTTCCAAAAGGCTATGGGAATCCACTAGGATTTTTCAGCTCTGCCTTGAACTCAATAGGCTCAATGCTCCTGAAATATCACACTCTAAATCACTGAAAAACCAGGAAGAGGTTAAATTGCAGACACCAATTAGTACATATACCCTGTTAGATCAAGAACTAAATTATTCAGAAAGCTACATTTTCCTTTGGAAAGCAAGAACTACAGACATAAAGCCATAGCTGATATAAGACACAGCGTACCCAAAGAAACTTCGAACGTGATAAAACCTCCCCAAAAATCTTCTTTCTTAGAGGATAGCTCCCTCTTATGGGATAAATGCAGAAAGACACTTTTGTAGTTGCTATGTTAGGCCTACTTGTAGGAAAAGGAGAAAGTGCTGCTCCTCAAGAAATCATTCACCACAATCTCAGGATTTTCAGTGAGAGCCAACCAAAATTTCTCTGCCATACTGGATTTTTTGGGTCTGCATTTATGTTTCATACACATTTTTATATGGGGACTGTATAATCTTATGGTCCTAAGCTATTTTAACTAAAGCTAAATAAATAATAGACTAAACAAACAAACAAAAACAAATCAGGGAAAAAACAACAAGATATATTATGAAATTAAGTGCACATTTTATGTCTTCAACGTTTTTTTCTTTTTTTTCCCTCTTCATTCAAAATACCTTTTTCCTTTAGTAAGAACTATTAATGCTAATGCTGATATGGGTTTTAAAAGAATCTGTAAGCACATAATTAAACCAGAGAAATAACACCTGGCCCTTTAAGCAAACTGTGTGCCACCCAAAAGCTCTTTCACTCCAATTTTATATGGAACCCATTCAGACTGTTGTGTAAGGCACCATTCAGCCACATCTGCAGATTATTAGCTCTGAGTCACATCTGGGGTGGGGTTGAAGTTATCTTACCCTAGCTGATATAACACTCTAATATTTCAGAAATCCATTCCTATCACCCCATTCTCTAGCTGACATTTGTGTTAGTTTTTAAGTTACTGTAAGCAGTAATCACTTGTTTGCATTGCAGTAACTTTTATATTATGACTGATGGCTTCTGCTGCAGCTTGGGTCAGGAAGGTGACTAAGTTCTGAGTATTGTATGCTTGCTGGCAGGTCACAGTTTACTACCACTGTCTTCTTATCACTGCTTACCAGCAAGGTGTGTGAATTTTTTCAAAGGATATAACCCAAGATTCCCACTGCTCCTATCCCACAAAATGCTGCTTTGTCTAAGGCAAAAGATAAATCCTGTCTTACAACCGTGGCATTTATTCTAAGAAGCAGAATGCCATAGTGACTGAAAATTATCAGGTAAACCCTGCATCAGCAGCGTTTGGGCTGGAACACTGATCCACCAAAGTCAGTTTGTGATGGACAGAAACAGCACTGCAATTAAACACGTGCAGCAAGTTGTACATAAAGCAATTACTTTGCTGTACGGCTATCATACCTCTGTCATTTCTAATGCTTTGTTGTAGCCCAGTGACAATAAAGTGACCCAAAGGTCACTAGGATCCCCTTCACGGTCATTGGCTTCCATGAGATTCAGATCCATAAATCCTTGTCTTGTTAGTTCATTCTTCTTCATATCAAAATTCTCTGAAAAGAAATGCAAGGTAACACTACAACAACGTCTGTTCTCTCTGCAAACGCCCTTTGTCCTTCCAAAGCCAACCTTGTACTTAATGAGATTTACAAGACTGAGCCATCTTGCAGCCTCAGGCTCTCTAAGCATGCTTTGGGAATGAACGCCCTTGACTTCATGCCAGCCTTCTGCAGGGCTGCACTGTGGATTTTAGATAATGCCAAGAAACTCTGCACCCTTTGTACAGCCCAGAAGAGGATGAGATTCCCAAAGAGAAAGAATTCATATTGATTTTTTTGTCTTTTGTTAGCAGTATCTGTGGCAGTTGAGATTTGCAGAATAGGGTATATTAGGAACGGGAAATGAAAGTCTGATGGGGCCAGCATCCTTAGTGCTTGAGGTCCTTGATATAGGAGTGATTTACTTAGTTCTTAAAAAGCAATAAAACGCCAGTAATCCTAGCACCCTTCTTTTGATGGAATATGGTAGATTGACCAATCTAATGTCAGCAAACACATAATTGAAATGTCCTTGTGTCAGCGATTCTTAAAAATGGTTTTCTCATCTTCATAACAATGCTAAATCTTTACTATATATTATTAAAAAGGGATTACCAGTTTAATAAATCTATCTAAGGGTACAGATGCTATAATAAGCGGCTGTAACTTTGGTGTCAAGATTTATAATATTCGTCTGAACCCTTCAGCTGATTAACGACCAGGTAATACATTCACCATATTCTCTTCTTCCCTCTTTCAAACACATCACACACACTCCCCCTATTCGCACTGAGACCAGTTCACAGATACAGAACACTGACAAAGTCATAAAGCGAGGAATAACATGGAAAGGGACGAAAGAGACACTGATTTATAGGGAAGTATTTTTATATGATCTTTCCATAGTTTAGGAAAAAACTCCAATATATCTGAGTGATTTGGGGAGAAACAGTTGGCAGGACTTGCCAGGTCTTAAGTATTTTTTGGCCTAAATTAATCAATGTGTCATAGCCTGCAAAGGAGTTATATCTAACAGATGGCATGGGCTGATATTTAATGGCATACCATACTGGCATTTCAGACACAGGTTGCAGAACTATTTTTTGTACAGAAACTTCTAGTTTACACACTACACCCTCTAAATTTCCAGTTTGTCCATTAGTTTCAGTTTAACTGCCAATGCTTTGAAACCATTGATTTAATGCACTGTGTTACTACAGCAGCACACAGCCACTGGTGGTTACATTTTTCTACCCTTAGGAGCTAAATATGTGCAGGGTTAAAGCAATGCCACAGAATTTCTTTTTTCTTCATAATTGATGTCCGTGGCCCAATATTGCTCCTGCAAGCTGCAGGATGTCCACTAACATTGATGGTATGAATCTGCAGACAGAAAGTAAAGTACAGCTGAAAGAAAATTAACTATCAGCTTCCTCATCTGACTTACAGGACCTCAAAGTCTCACAGCTCTCATCTAGCACAATATGGACAGACTGACACACCATATATGAACCTTTAAAAGACAGATTTCTAATGAAAAAACTGCTTACACACGAAGAAAACATATAGTTGCAACAGCTGTTTTCTAGTATCTACTTTTCCAAGCAAGCATAATAAGCTCTAGATGCCCTTGCTTTAAAGCATCTTATACACGCTGATTAAACGCCCCTCTCAACACCTTATGAGCTATGAAAGCAGTATCAGCTTAAGTTGCAGAAAAGAGATTAAATCAATGAATATCTGTTATAGCCCAATTCACTATACGATCTGTGCTTAGAAAACCTGTATTTTTGGCAGCTGTAACAGTTTTAATCTACAGAACTTTGCAATTAGCAATAGGAAGAATTTTCTTAACAGAAGGACAGTGGCACACAAACCAGAAGAAAGCAAAATGAGGGACAGGAGACTGAAAAAGTAAAACAAGATACTAATACACACTTGTGTTCTTGGAATAGGCTACAAAATACTCAGCCCTCCTTAACTATATACACAGTAGGGTGCTACAGACCACAGTTTGCAAGCAGATTTATAGTCTTAAGTAGTTGTATTTTGCACAGCAACAGACTTACCCTTACATATAGCCCACACTTCCTCATCACATGTCTCACCACTAGTTCTCAGTTCAAAGAAATTGTATTCCTCCAAACTCAGAAGGCCATTTCCATCCAAATCAATTGTTTCAAATATATCCAATAAAGCTGCTCTAAAAGATGAAAAAAAGCAGAACCGTCTCCAAACATTTTCATCTTCTCTGCTGTTTCAGTAATTACAAACACTGTTGGTATATAGTAAAGAATGTACTTGAGAATATTCTATGCAGCTGTATTTTAGCAATTAGAAAGCTAGAAGTTATTTGGAGTGCGTATTTTTGTATTGGTTACCACTCCTATCTGGGACAAGGACTCACCGGAACTCTTTGGTAAGAGCCAGTTCGCCATCTTCATCTCTGTACACCAGTTTTGCTTCTCCAGTCATTGGTGTTTTTGCCTTTTTCAGCCTACAGCCTGTTGTGAATGGGAGTAGCCAGTACACTCCTGATGGAAGCTCCCCTTTCCATCCAAACATCTACTCTTAAAGGAAGACAGACAAACCTGTAGGTTACTTGTCAAATGATACCTTCCTTCATTAGTAGTAGTAATCATACATAATTGATTAATTACTTGAGAACACTGGTAATGCTAGTCTCTTTCCTTAAAACAAATGCAAACCTGGAAGAAGCCATGTGATGCCTTTGTGAAGGCCCCAAAACCACTCCTAACTGCACTGCACTACAAGTTAAAAAATTATTCAGGACCACAGATGAGGGGAGAACAACTGGAAGCCTCTAATAGCAGACCCATCATCTTTCAGATTTTCAGCTCTCTTCAAATCTTAAGCTTTAATACACAAGCAGCCAAAATTATGCTAAAAAAACCCACCCGGTTTTGCATTCCCCTCCTGTTTTACCAGGTTTGTTCAGACTAGCAACAAAAACTTCCTGTGTAAAAATTCACAGGTAGCAGGTTTTAAGAAGCAAGCTGATTTCCCTGTTGCTTGGAAGTGGAGAGTCACTGCACCCTGCCATCCCTCTTCCCTTCTTTCTGCTACAGTGCAAGAATATTCTGTGAACTGTGAAGTTTAAGATCATGCATGTGTCAAGAAGAAAGAAAATGAAAGGAAATTGTAACAAATGTTATAATTCTGAACTGGGGGTTTGAGCATGCAGAAATGCAACTTAGTTTCCACAGAGTATCTGTACAGCGAGCCAGCAATCTGGGCATGCCTGCCAACCTGCTACTTGAGAATAGGGCCCTCTCAGGAACTTCATTAACTTTCCAAACACGTGGCTTGCAATTCAGCCCATCCAAAGGTCAGAGCGAAGACGGTATTACATCACCTTGCATAAATTCTGCCTGTTTGGGAAGGCACCATGCACAGAATGCTTCTCTCCTCTACTCTGATTAGGCACAGCTCTGAATTCCTTCCAAACACACAGAAGCTCACCCGTGTAGCAAAAACAGGTACATTAAAGATACAAAAAACAATCTAGGAATTTAACAGAAATATCTGACCTCTCTGTTTTGCTGGTCAGTAGAGCAGACAAGCTGCAGGTTTTCTGTGGTTTCATTTTCCTTCAGAACATACAACACCGTATCCACTGACAACCAGTGACAAGATTTTCCTAAAAAGATAAAAAAATCCTCAAATTCTTAACAATTTCACAAAATTGTTTGTTCTTTGAATCCCAAGGTAAATAATTCCATTGCATTTATAGCATTGGTCTCTGTTAAGGTAAGATTAAAAAAAAGAAAAGAAACCATTATATGCTATCAACATTTTCTTCCTATTTAGACAAATCAGAAAAACTGCTACAAATAATGTAATTGTCTTACAGATAATGGTTGCTATTAATCATTCAGACATTGAACACTTTGATAGTGAAGGAAGCTGTCTGCATTGTTTTCTACAAGTAGTAGAACGTTATTTCTTATTAGTTTTCTTTATACAAATATGTGTGCAATTAAGGGCAATATCAAGCTTACAATCTCTTCTGACATTCCATAAAACATTGTTAAACTCTTCTTAACTGGAAACTTATGTTACATGCAAAAGCTAGAGATATCAAAGGATGTGTAACTCTGAAAGATGAGTAAATTTTAAGATTTGAACAGCAAGATCCCCACACGTGGCATCACTGGTCAGGATGACTGCAGTGAAGGTCTTAAATATATTCAGTGGATGCTACTAGAATCATTTTTTAGAATTTAGAATTGATTTTAGAATCATTTTAGAATTCATTTTAGAATCAATTTAGAATTGATTTCTTGTAGCTGCTCAGTCCTCGAGAGCAGTCAATCAATGGGCAATTTAGTGTTCTTGAAGTTAAATAGGCTACACCAAAAGAACACATGCAATGGAGGGACTCAGTTGTCTGCAGTTAGGAGTTAAGGATACCAAGGAGCAAACAAGTTTGTAGGAAATTTGAAGATATTCTGAATCTCCTAAAAAGGTAACTGTCGTGCTAAAAGAGAAATACTTCCCTTACATAACAGCATTATGCCTTCCTCTTCACAACCAAACACCAAGATATTTCTGTACATGGGACAATAATGTGCAAAAGAAGAATTTGTGCATAAACTGTTACTCTTTTAGTCGCAAGGAACGCCTGAATAATCTTGCAGCAGAATAATTCAACGGCACAATTTAAGAAGCTGACATGTGGCAAAAAGAAAGCAAAAGCTATAAGCAGAACACTGAGACACCATCAAATCATTTAGCTTCAGATCCCTTTTATTTACCATTAAAAGTCTGTTGGTCAGGTTCTCGTTTCAGCCAGGTTGGAACTGGAGAATTACTAATTTCAGTTAATTATTTGCAGTGAAGCTTATTGCCAATTTCAATTACCAACCCATCTTAAAAATGCTTAGTTAGAACTAAGTATGTAAATACACTGTGTGTCTGGAGTCTAGGAATGTAAGACATTGGCCAACTACAAAAAGAAAGACAACACACTTTGATGTTATTTTACTGCCCACACAGAGAGAACAAAATAACTAAGGAGAAAAAATGATGTGACAAGTAATTTGTATTTTTAATAGGACTTTGCCAACAGAGAAAAATATTGCAGTACTATGATGTTTGCAAAATATCACTAAATACTGCAGGAGAGAAGAGGCAGATGCATCAGTGAGGAAAATATATATATTCTTTAGAAAGGAAAATTCTCTGAAGAGATACAAATATTTTTACCTTCTATTTGACGAAGGCGTAAAGGCTTGATAGTTATGCACACTGCAGACCTCTGAGGTAAATGCAGCCTGTACTTATGAGCAACGATTTCACCATCCTCCTCTAGGTAGAAGCATCCCTTGGATTGAGCACATTGCCATTCCTGGAAACCGAGTAAACACTGAATGTTGCCTCAATAAAAGATTAAGCCAGAAGCTCATTCTGTAAAATACATTAATTTGATGATTTAAGGAATGCCGCATTAAAGATACCCCAAGGTGTAGCATCAATCTTCTCTTTTCTTTTTTAATGAATTCCCTCAGTCTCTTTCAGCTCCTGCAGACAAGCCAGTAACACGGCTTTACTTGTGAAAATGCTCCACAAATGTACAGATCACCCCAATTCTCAAATGGTTAAAATGAAATGTTAATTCTCTTGAAGAACCAAACCAAATTCATGGAAGACTCTCAGCTGTGTGATTGACCACTGAGATGCTGGAATTTTGCTCCATTACTTCTATAAGGACATTCAAGCAAAAAACCCTAATGGATTAGCTGAACAACGAGTTCTTTGCTCAAATGACAAGCACAGGTAGTAGTAAAATCAAGTGTTTCTTCTTGTCTTCTGCCAAAGCCATTGGAAAGACACAAACAGAAGACAGCAGTGTTTGAGAAGAGCTTCCTGTAAGAAGCCATGATTTTACTGAGATGTTGAAACTGCTACACGATTCAAAGCTGTTTTTTTTTCCCCCAATAGCAGACCCCAATTTTCAATTTCTAATACCATTTAGCTAAAGAGAAATAAAGCCATTGTAGCCATGTTGTATGCCATAAGGAAAGGAGGACATTCTCGATTTCACTCCCTTGGTCTTGATTAAATCCATTATTTCTAGTTACTTTCCTAGCAATAGAAGATTAAGTTTCTGAGCATAGCCTAGCAGAAGGAATCTTTCAGTGTAATCTCAACAGACAGCTCTATACAAGTGGCTGTAACTATGCAGAATATTCAGTGCAAGACGTAAACTAGCATTGATTTCAGAAATGAACTGATGAAAGCAGAGGTCTGCATGCAACATCCAGTAAACAGACTGACTCCTTGCTTCACTGAAGGCCAAACAGCCTTCATCAGAATCCCAGGTTTCATTTCACACCTCTTAAAGAATCAGTTCTCATCACAATCCCCTCATGCTCATTTGATGACACTTTACAGTCAGTGATCAGAAGGTGTCAGACAAGAACTGGACTTTCCTAGTGAACTGTACCCAGGTTGCTAACACAGTTAGGAATGCATGCAGCTCTGATCCTAAATTTAAATTTTCTGTTCACAACCCTAAATTCTGTAGGGAAATTTCTCAGGGACTCATCAATTTAAGAACCCTTATTCCTGTCCAAATGAACATGCAACGAATTGAGATCTTTCCTTATAACTTGACACAATTGAGGTAACTTGTTCGTTTCCATAGTCTCTAAGCTTTGTACCTTATAAAATGCTTAGAAAAAAAAACCCAATCCAAACAGCTCAAAGTCAAAAAGACAAGTGTAAATACAGTGTTCAAGCAGCCATCCAAATGTGCTCTAGCTGTTCAGAAAGATACTCTAACAGTTTTCATATACAAAAATTATTCTAGCACTTCCTATTTCCCCTTCCTCACTGTGGCAGCAGTCTTCAAATCATCAGCTCACGGTCCCAAGCAAGCAGCTTTGCCCTGTTTATCTTCCATATTCCTGGCTGTTATTTCAGATGGATGACTACTTTTTTTTGCAGTTCTGCATTTGGACAGACATTGTTACAAGAGAACACTAGCCAAAGCAGCAGGGAAAATACCTCAAGAAGTGCCACTCAGATTAAGATGGGAGAAACGGGAAGCAAAAGCTTGACAGTGCTTTAGGAATAGTGAACTGTTATTCCTGCAGTGAGCAGAAGGTGGTGCTACATTCTCTATCCTTGTCAGACCACAAACAGGAATGGAAACTAAAGGAGCTAAAAGGTGATCTTCTGTTTTGATTTTAATATGCATCTTCAGTGCAAAACAGGGGATGTGAAATATAAAAGCACAGGTTTATCAAATAGTAGCTAAAACAGGGAGAAATGCCTGTACTGGAAACATTAGGGAGTTCCACTGCTGTCACTGCTGGTCACTGTCCAAATAATGTATAAATAATTGCCATTACAATGTAAGTCATTATTGAAACTGTCCGTGCACCGATGCACAACTACAACTAAAAAGCAATGTTTGCCAAAGGAGTTTTTCCTCCAATTAAAGAATTAAAGAACACAAGACTGCTTTGTCTTGTGCAAAACCTGATGAATAAGCACAAAAATTCTTGCTAGTTCAATGGCACCAAGCTGCTTTGGGATACGAGTGGGGCAGAAATTTCACAAGGATGGTCAAACACTGGAACAGGAATCCTAGGGAGGTGGCTGATGCTCCACACCTGTCAGCATTCAAGAGGCATTTAAGTGATAACCTTTAACTTTTGGTCAGCCCAGAAGATGCTGGACTGGATGGTCTTTGAAGGTCCCCTTCCAACAGAACTACTGTACTCTGCTGTTCTTTCAAGATCAAGGCTTTCCTCAGGCATTTCCTTTGCTGTGCACTGTGCATACATGTCTTCCATTGACTTCAGCAGAGTGAACGAGAAGTTGAGACTTTTCAGCAGGGACAACATTGCTACCCACAGCTGAGAGACTCTAGAACAGAACATTGCTTTATCTATTTTGTTGACTTTTGAAAACTTGATTAATACTGACAAGAATATTTTGCAGAAATGTGCAATCTCCATCAGCTGTGTATCAGTTATACGGCAGCCAGCTACACAAGAAGCCCAACAGGTCGGTTGGTTTGACTTCCACTTTATCCTTCTGTCAAAGTGAAATCTGCTTCATCCAACCTCATGATGGCACTAATTTCTTATTGTCCAACAAGACAGGTTAACTACAGACAAAATATATATATGTCTAATAATTTCTTAAGCACACAGCAGCAAAACACGGGTGCTAAGAAGAAGGCAAGCCAAGTGCCACACAAAGTGGATACAATCTGCCTGAAAGGATGCTACGCCTCCAGTCTCTTTTGTTTTCCCTATTTATCCATTTTTACCCTTTATACAGTATTCTCAAGATGCACATCTTCAATGCATCTTAGCAGTTTCCAGTTAATGCTTTATATTTCTAGAGCCACCGTTATCTGATATGCAGAATAAACGTCTTTTCTGCACTTAAGATAAATGTGCTGAATTTTTGAGCACCTGATTCCAATCCACAGCTCAGTGACTCACTATGTACACGTTCATTGACTTTGACAGAGCTTGTATTGGGTCTTTAATAGTTAGGGCTAACAAATTCAGTAGCACAATTTACAGTTGCTCATGTTTACTGATAGCTGTAATTCCCACATGATGCTTATTGCTAGTATTCAATATCTGCAGCTCTTTTTTTTTTTCAGTCAGCTCTTACCAGCTCATACAAAGAAAGAAGGATCCAAACTGGGAAAACACACAATGGTTTCGTGCACTACATATCACGTTTGAACAAGGTGAAATTGCAGGTTAAATTGCATGGAGGTCCAGATACCAAAACAAGACTGCAAAAAATTCCTTAGAGACAATGTTTTTAAATTTTAATATAGAACAAATGTCACTGTAGAGCAGTGTCAAAGATATAAAGGACTTCAGAGTTCAATAACAAATACAGAGTTGTTATTTGAAACAAAAATGTAACTCATGAGAACAATCAGTTCAGTTTTCTAGCAGCAGTTATACTATGTGGCCATAACCATTTTTTTCCTTTTATACAGAGGTCTCAAGGTGCACATTTTTAATGCATCCTAGCAGTTTCCAGTTAATGTTTTATATTTCTACAGCTATTATTTTCTGTTGAAAGAAAACTAGTAAAGGTTCAGTCTAGAAAGGGAAAACAAAGGAAAAAGATCAATATTAACACTCTACAAATATTGACTTACCAAAGTGACTTTGTTGTCTTCCTCCCACAGGAATTTATATTGAATGAGTGATTGATTTAAAAGAAAATACTGATAGAACATATTAATCTAACTGAAAATCAATATTTTCAGTCTACAGTATATATTTACAAATTAATGCCCAACAAACAGATTATGCTCAGAGATCTGTTATTTATTTCCAATTACCTTTCAAATAAAGCTTTATGATACACAATCTTTCAGACTACTTAAGCATTTAAAGTCCTCAGCAACCTAATAAATTATGCAATTTTAAATTTCTCAAAAAGTCATTAAACGTTTTCTCCAGCAATGGCTTCATTTATAAAAAAACACACTTTGTTCTATTAAACCTTCACACCTGAAAAATTATTTTCAATAACTGGATGTCAGCAAAACCAACAGTACATGAAACTGTTAATAATAATATCAGGAAACCTTCTGATAGTTTATAGCTGCCCCTGACAAACTGTTAATAAAACATAAGCTAAAAATCAGAGAAAAACACTTTCTTGTTTAAAATGCAATACCATATCTGTCTAGAGGAAAACAGCATAATTTCAGCTTACATGATACCTTCATCGTGTTGGGCTCAATTAGGTTTGTGCTTCTGTTGCTGCTGGCACACACGCTGATGGTGGAAGAGCTGGATGCTCTGCAGCTTTGAGCTGGTCTTGAAGGAGTTCTGCTATCGCCTATGAACGCAGATATTCAGATACAATGACATTATTTATCCTACTTCTAGTGATACTTCTCGTAAAACCTTTACGGATGCACAAAGATTAACAGTGGAAAACAAGATCCTCTATCTGATAAGCTGGCTTAAAATAATTTAACACAATCAGTCACTGGCCAAACATCTTTACTTTCCTGACTGTGCATCCCAGGTGAACAGGCATACAGATGGCAGAACCTTGGACTCTAAATCTGCCTGAAGGAGAAGAAATGGTTACCATGGGATTCAACTTCCCTTGGAATCACAGTAAATCTGCCCTAAGTGGAGAAGTTTAACCTGCTTCTAATCCACAGCTGCCCAAGAAAATTACTCACAGGCCTTTACTTCCTGATTCCTTACCTGAGAGCTACTACAGTTGATGCTTTAGCTACACACATTCACCCCTCATGGTTCTTTTGATAGCTTTGCTCTTCTTCAGCATTTCTTAGAACTGAAGGAATTTAAACAGCACACATTTCACACATAAACAAATATTTCATATTTGGTACTTCTGGAATCCATTAGCTATCAGACTTCCTCCTGTTTGGGAAAGTTTTTGTAACTTCAAGCACAACCAATATGAGTTTGATGTTCCTCCTGAAAAGTGGCCTCAACAACTGAAACACCCTGCTTATTGACAGCTGCTTAAGGTTTCATCTCTGATGTGGGAAGGAAATAATTAATTTGCTGTTGCAATATCACAGCATTCCTTTTCTGTCTTCTCTCTGGACTGTGAGAATCATGTGAGAGTCAACCAAATTCACCTTTAAGAATTTGCCAGCTTCAGATAATAGATTCAGCCCAAGTCCATTTAAACACGGGTCAGATATTCTACTGATACACTGAGGCAACTGTCACAGTGGGAATGAATAAACGCAGCCTTGCTTATTTGTGAAAAATTAAACAGTGCTCAATTGCTCATTAAGTCTGTGATCTCTAAAAAAAACTAACGCTCCCAGTATGAAAAATGAATACCTTTGGTTGGTGCTGGTTTGTGGTCAGCTTTCCTCGAGATTTTCAGTGATGGTTTTGATGCTGGCACTGTGAGCCCTGCAGGGGAAGCTTCAGCTTCACTTCCAAACTGCCGATGCCTCAATCGATCATCAGCCTCCAGTTTCTCTAGAGCAGTCCTGCAGCACTGCTCACTGGTTGCCACAAATAAGTCACAAAACTTGAGACAAAGGAAAATAATGATGATTCTATGATTCTGTGATAATGCCGTAAGCAAAAACATCCTTTCTCACAGTTTTAAAAATTAGAAGTGTAACATTAGTAATCGAAGCAGAGATGTAAAGCATTCTTTCTCACTATATTTACTCACAATACTCATTTTAATTTATTTAAATCAGAGTGACTACTCAAGAAAGACAGCAAAACAGAGCTGTGATTCAACAAGGAGGTGGAAATACAGAAAGAAAATATTCCAGCCCAAGAACTTTTCAGCCCAGGAGATGATCTATTTTTCTTTTGACATTATTTTTAGGTAGGATTTCAATAGGGAGCTGCTTTTCCTCTGTGAAATTATATTTATGTGCAAATCTTTGTGGGCTGTTTATTCAGTTCAAAGCTTAGCCACTGCTCAGTCGTCAGAATAATTGATAAGATGCTGCATCTTCAAAACAAGGTGCTCCATATACAAAATAATGTCCCCCACATAAAGAATTCTGAAATGACAGACAGCAGCTCTCACAGGTTAGCTGTTTGCTGTCAATTGCCATCTTTATCCTGCCATTCCTTTCACTCTCATCCTCACACGTGTTGTAGGCTTCATGCTTACTGTTAGGCTGTGCCTACAACGTCAGGTTCACTTGCAGCAGATAACAGCAAGGGCAGAATACTGTGAGATAAAATGAGAGAAACAGAAAGACGTAGCAGAATACATACCATGTTTCAGGATGTGGGCAGCTGTGAGGTCACCAGTGGACCAACACACAGCAGCAGTACATGCTGCCTTTAGCAATACCATTACTGCCATAATCGAGAACATGTTTGCCTTACCTTCTTGTAATCCAGTTTGCCATTGCAGTTAAAATCAGGTAATTTAATTACTGCATTCACTTCATCCAAAGTCATTTTTTCACCTTCCTGCAATGAAAAGCCAACTTAATTTTAGTTCCTAATCAAGAATACTGATCACCTACATCACATGTTTACTAAAACACAAAGAAAGATTATTGTAATACCCTTAAGTTGTTTGACTCACCAAAGTAGAGATCAACATTATAAAAAATATGTCCCTGCAACATTACTAAACACTGAACAGATGAACTGCATCAGTTTATACAATTTTGTGCTGCCTCCTGGAAAGCCCCTGTGAATGACACTTCAATTAATCATGGATCTTCCATACACTGCCCAATTTCTGTTGCCAGTCATTCTCACTTATAATACAGCATGCTAACAATCAAGTTCTAGCTTCTTAATAGCCTTTTTCACTCATAAGCTACCCTCCTACATTTACAGTAGATGAGTCCATATCTGCAGTTTAATTCACTAGAAGGCTTATTTCACATATGAATTTGCCTTGCACCTGTTTATATTTGGAATCAGTGTGAATTCAAAGCAGTTTCTCTCCTTTTGGAACCACATTTGAAGCTGCATCACTATTTTGAGTGGCCCACTTGCCACAGGGGCATGAGTTGTATCTGTCAGGAAGAAAGCAAGCCTTCCTCAAGGTTCTCCTGCAATTTCCTCTACACAGATGGATGGGGCTGTTACCACGACACAGCAACACGCAGCTCCTGTACAGAAATCTACTTCAGGTCACTTTTTAGCTATAGATGCGTGGTGTCAATCAGGACCAAAATCTAATGTGAACTTCACTGCTGGTAAGCACGTGATGAGGACATATGGTCCTGGTACCACATTGCTCCAAATCAAATCCTGATCCTCCCCATTTTGAGCAGCTCCAGTTGCTTCTGCAGGCATGTCCAGTGAGTTCTTCAGCCTGGGTTTATACAAAGCAATGCACTGCCTTAATGTCACATTTCAGGATGTAAAGATATTTATGGCACAGCTACAGGAGCACTCAACATCTGTCACTTCTGTTTTCTACCACATAAAGAATGTTTTCTTGCCATTGCAACTATGTTTTTCTGTTCATGTTGAGTGAGAATTGAATGTTCTGCCACCACGATGGAAGTTAACAAACAATTATTGTTAATTGGGTCAAGCACAACAAATATATTGTATGAATTATTTCTTCCTTCTTTTCCAATTTACTCTTCTCCACATCTTCTGGAACTTGCGTTATACTCACTTCTGACAACAACAACAAAATAAAAACAACCACCATGAATCAGTTATTAACTGTTTTGATCAGGAATACATGCTTACACGTTCAGAATGCTTGCACTAATTCCCAAAATCTCTATCAAAGGCTAAGAATGGATGATTAAGTTCCTACTGACACTTACTGTTGTCAGAAGTTGATAAAGTTCATCGTGTAAAATATAACCAGTGTTATCTGTGTCTATTTTCCCAAATGCTTCAAGCAATTCAGTTTTTGCAGATGGTGTTTCTTCTTTTAAAATAGCACAAAAATCATCAAAATTCAGCGTGGTTGTTTGTGAAGTCCAGTATTTATTAACTGTCTTCTGAGATGGGTTTCTTCCAGCCTGTTGAAGAACTGAACAATAAAACATTAAGCCCATATTCCAGCTGCCAGTAAAGGAGTTGTCTCAAAACGTCCTTTAACCACTTCCCATGTTCTGATTTTTTTTTAACATATATTTTCAAGACTCATCAATTCAAAGGAAAACCAGCTGTACAAGACAGTTTTGTTTATAGTCTCAATCCTGCATTCTGCTGATAGAGGCTGACTGTGACCTTCCCCAGCCTGGAATTCTGTGCTTCCTACCAGACAGGTCGGAGCAGCCTGAGGGGCAGATAAGGGATCATGAAAGGAGCAGTTTCTGTTTCTAGGCCTGCATTCTTCTGCACTCACAAACCATGATCCAGCACAGAGCTGACAGGTGCCACACTGCTGAGAAGAAGCCAGAGTGCAACATTCTTACAACTGAAAAAAAATACAAAGTTTTGTTGTTTGTTTTGGGGGTTTTTTTGGCTAAAAGCTTTGACCCACAGCTTTCACTTACTGCTTACTCATTGCTACTGTTCTCTTAAGGTCAGTGGGATGATTTCCTTAAATAAAATCAGCAGAGTCAAAACCTTAGTGAAGCAAAATACCCACGACTTCAAAGACAGCCTCCTTAAGTGAAAGGTGTACAACTGTCTGTATCCTCTGCTTTAATATCAAGAACTTATTATCTTGTGAAAGCTTGCAGAGTGAAAGCTGTTTCTTCTGAGTCACTCACTTTGCCAAGAATGAAGTTCTTGTGTAGATTTATCTTAAACAATCTTTTAACTCACATCCATACATTTGAACTTATCAATTCATATTATGCAACGTGAATTTTAAATGGAAAGTGAAAATGACACTGCTCCTACATTTGGTATTCTTCGAAATGCATTAGCTGGAGCTAGCCTGCCTCCCAAAAGCCCTTCCTGAAAACAGCCTTTTATCAGTTCCCAGTGTGGAGCAGGTTTGACATTGGACTACAATCAAACACAGCCTACCTGAAACTGGAGATACGCTTTTGAATCTTCCCATATAATAAAGTGTTTTAGGAAAACATAAAAGAGCCAACATTTATCGAGGCTGGCACTTAGACTTTTAGCCAGCTGCCTGATGACCAAGTCTGCACCAGCTGAGAACAGTGCAGCAGCACCCCTGCAATGAGGTGGAGGCATTGCTACAATGTTCAGTAGGCAACAGCGTCACCGTAAAAACAAACAAACAAAACCAGACACCTTTGTTGTTAACGTCAGACTGAAAGCCAAGGACTAAATAAAGGTTTCTGCCCTGACCTCTCCAAGCAGTCAGGGGAACATAGCAAAGCTTACATCTTTACCCAGGCTAAAGTTGGGCATGCAGCTATTGTTGGATTTCAGTACAAGGTCAGACAAGGAAAGGCGGTTACTCACTCTGTGTTTGGTTCTGTGGTAGCAGAGTTCCCTGGAAGATCAGTGCAGTGCAGCATTAACTCATATTTAACTGAGTATCCTTCAAACATATGGCAACACTACATTCTATACAACCTGAGATAGCAGTGCTTGCTATTCACTACACCTCTCGAGTTTCATAGAATCACCAAGGTTGGAAAAGACCTAAAAGATCATCCAGTTTATATTCATTCATCCTTCTTTACAGAGCCATTCTGCTAAACACACCAATTAATCCTGCAGTATGCAATATTGCATCACACACAATACAGTATGCAAAGTAACATTTTGCAGGGCCAATCTCTATGTGAACGTTGCAGTTCAGATTATTATTCAAACATCATGCAGCCACAGCTGCTTCAAACGGAGCGCGCTCACCTGATAAGTGCCAGAATTTGTTTAAATTGCAATACAGGACTACAGTAACTCTCAGTACTCTCACATTATAAAAGAAGCAAGTTCTTATATCTCTGAGGAGTGGGAGCCTGATCTACTGTTTGCCCTTCCTGAGCTGACCTTGAAACCAAAATGCCCAAACACCTGGTAAGCACACAGCAGCAGGGTATGGATCGAGATGAAAGCCAAACCACATATAAAAGAGATGACACTTGTTCACACTGCTCCTATTTTAAAACCCAGACCATCCAAAACTATCATTAGGACGTTATAAAAGTACTTTATTACAGCCCAGAAAGCCCAGATAATGCTAAGTCATATGCAGAAAGAACGTGTTTGCTAATGCACAGAATTTCGTGTATCAACATAAGGAAAGAAGCTACCAGAAATGAAAAAAAAAAATAAAAATCAGTGCATCAGAGACACACACTGAGCTTTTGTGCTGATGGCTTTAGAGGCAGATACCTACTGCATTTTAGCCATGGACAATGCAGCAATCAGTGACAAACGTTTCCTCACGTGTGCAGGAAAAAAGAAAAGCGGTCACTAGACTTCTGCCCTAAGTAAATGATTTGATAATACAGCATGGATTTTGACTCACAGAATCACTAAGGTTGGAAAAGACCACAAAGGTCAGCCAGTCCAACCATCAACCCATCACCACCATGCCCGCTGTTTACAGAGACCACAACTCTGCTGCTCAGTTCTGGACGTGGTGCAGTCTGGAGTCAAAGTCTGCTGGGTGCTGAGCACATGGTAAGGCAATCGAGGGCACTGCGCCACCATCCTTAAGCCTTTTTGTCCTTTAGTTGTTTGCTGGGGTTTTTTTCATTACAAACAATTGTACACCAACACAAACACCACAACACACAAACTGCTTGCTACCATGATAATAATCTATTAGGAGAGCTTCAGAGAACAACCTGTAATATCAACAGTCCCAAGTGTATTATGAGCTGTATCTTGAAACCCGTAAGGTCAAAATAAAAACCATGGCTTTTAAAATTACACATTTGGGTTCTTTTCATCTAACTGAAGGTTTATGTTCTCATACTTTCTTTGTCAGCAACGTGAGCTAGAAGTATTTCTTCCAAATGAAGCCAGCCGTGATTTTCACATAACCACAAAACTCCAGGTAGAAAATAGAGAACCCAGGAAGTGTGTTTCAGCCCTAACACAATCCCATGCTACTGCAGACAACCACAAATAGTCCTTCTCATGACATAACAAAAGAAAAACAAGAAGAAAAATAGTAAGATACAGCCCACAGCAATACAAATCCAACAGATGGCACAGCTGATACGATATTTGCTTGAGAAATTTTATATGAGGAAGCAAAACCTCAACTGAACCTCATAAAACCTCACAACTGAAACATATTACTACTTATCCCTTATCTTACTCTGTCATTAAGATGATGTCCAATACACAGCTGTCATTTCTCAGGTCAGTTACATAATTATGCTTAATGATTCCATGCAAGGAACATGGAAATGCCATAGATTTTCGAAACAAATTTGGTAGTTTCCTCAGCTTCCATTATCTATCTACTCTCACCTTTATTCAGCACAACTGAAACATTCAGATTTCTTTTCCCCCTGTGGTAATGCTGACAGCAATACCACTTGTACACAGACACTACATATATAGTCTATAGAAACTGTTTAGTTAAGTAACAGTTTCAATAAAAGTAAGAATCCTTAGAAAACACCAGTGGCTGAAATAGACCATCTATAAATTTGGTACCAGAAAGGTGGCATTTTCACATATTACTCAGATAAAGTAGATTAGAATTGATGAGGCTATCAGTAAAGGTGGTAATACTGACAAAACTTCTCACATGAATCTGCCAACCTCTGTGCCAATTAATGCCAGTTATCATGGTGATTTTCTGTGATTAGAGTGGCAATTGTCAACTAGAAATGAACTGTACCAACTCACTGAGTCATCTGTCAGGGATAGGAAAGAAGGTATTGCAGAAATGTCACAAACAAAGAGCAGTTCCTCTTCCCCATCCCCTGCAAGCAACAGTGCTTCCATCAGATTTGGTGGTGTTCAACAGCTCACTTACGAACCCTTGTAAGCTGTCAGCTGGTATTGACTTTTGCTCATTCATACTGGTGATTTAGAGATGAAAATCTCTGTAACCACTACCAGTTCCATAAGCCATCCAGCAACAAAGATTAAGGATTTAAAGAAAATGAAAAGCATTGAGGAATGGTAGTTTCTGTATACTTTGAAAAAATCACAGTGATATATTTTACAACGGGTAAATAATGGATATCTCCAAAGATAGAGCAACCAGAGCTTGAAACGTGAACCCTAGCTAAAACTACTGCAAACTCCTTACAGGAGGTACTGTTGTTGTGCACTGGGATAGGCTCACTACTGAATTACTAGCTGCTATTAGTAAACTGCCCACTGTAACCATCACACACACCAGTTAGAGGGGAAAAAAAAATAAAATCAAATAATTACCCAAAGTGAGTTGTTCTTTCGATTTAATATTTTCTAAACTGCTTTTGAAAACAGTCAGGTAAGCTGCTCGACAGTTCTTGTAAAAGATGGCTTCTTCTGCATGCTGAGACTGCTTTGCTTGAGAGCCTTCCGAGTCTGTGCCTTTCTGATCGGCGAGGGCTGCATTACTCCCAGGGCTGCTGGCCATTCTGTGAACAACGCAATCACAGTTACAGCTTGGCACTCCTTTGCCTGTTTAATAACTCCTCTCTGTCCTCTGAAACACCGACCATCACAATTTATCCTAGAGCCTCACACTGCACGCTGCCCAGCATCTAACCCAGGGATAAGAGTATTAATCTACCTTCGCAGGAAAGTATCACAAGGTCTGCAAAACAAAAACAGCTTGAACTACTGAGCTACTTGTTATTCACCATTTGTTCTCTCTTGATAGTGAAAAGGTTTAGTTTTATTGTGTTGTATTTTCATTGCAGACATTTGACATAACAACTACATGGTCACGTTATTTGAAAGCATAATACAAGTTCTTGAGTTGGCAATGGTTTGCATCACAGATGCTATGTTTAGAAATTAATCAGTAGGATTTGCTCTTACTCCTTACTACTAAAATTTCCACTCTTGCCATGTTAGCTAATAACAAAAATGGTGGGAGAATTTGCACAGAACTGCACTTGCTGGCTCTGATGACTTCACCACCATTCCTAGGTCCAACATGATTTGTCACAGAAGTAAAATGAATGAACATATCACATCCCGTCCCTATGACTGTTTTGCTCACAGTGCCACCCTCATTGCTGCTACTGGTCAACAGAAGTACCAAAAAGTGTTTTTTGGGGAAAAAAAATCCACTGTTTGAGGAAGCCAGAGAGTAATTTAAAAAGCTTCTTCACAACAACAAAGTAAATATGAAAGAGAATGGATGCAGCACTTAAGAGCTTTGCAGCTGCAGGATCACAACTGACTCATGTGACATGGGAGTCCCTGCAACACTTGTTGGTGTGAAGAGCCCTGTAAAAGGCCCTTTGTCCCTTAGGGAAAACAACATGTAACCATGCTTATGTTGAACTGTATACTTCTTGCAATTCCCTCTGTCACTCAACCAATTCCCATCACATGAGCTAGCTGAAAAACCATCTTGCTTCATACACCTCCAGCAGAGACAATGCATAACATCATAATGACTTTACAAGGGTGGATGGTGATAGGACAAGGGGGAATGGTTTAAACTGAGACAGGGGAGGTTTAGGTTGGATGTTGGGAGGAAGTTTTTCACACAGGGTGGTGAGGCACTGGCACAGGTTGCCCAAGGAGGCTGTGGATGCCCCATCCCTGCAGGCATTCAAGGCCAGGCTGGATGTGGCTTTTCAACCACCCCATTCTATGATTCTGTTAAAGTACTAAGTTTTGCACATGCTTAATTTCAGACTTACCTAAACATCATTGCCATAAATAAGTCTTAAAAGCAGAATGAAATGTCTTTAACTTCATATGCTTGAAATTTTGACCAACTTTTCTACTGGCCATTCTTCTAACTGCAAAACCAGGAAAAAAAACCTAACCCTTATGGGGTGACACCAGAGAAAAAGTATGAAATCAACAACTGTATCATTTTTTTTAAAACACTGAATGCTATGTGGTGTTTATCACAGAATGGCCTCGGTTGCAAAGGAGCACAACGCTCATCAGTTCCAACCCCCTGCTGTGTGCAGGTCGCCAACCAGCAGCCCAGGCTGCCCAGAGCCACATCCAGCCTGGCCTTGAATGCCTGCAGGGATGGGGCATCCACAGCCTCCTTGGGCAGCCTGTGAACAGTGCCTCACCACCCTCTGGGTGAAAAACTTCCTTCCAATATCTAACCTAAACCTCCCCTGTCTCACTTGAAAACCATTCCCCCTTGTCCTATCAAATTTTTTAAGAACTAATATAACTATAGTTCACTATATATATAGTTCACTATATATTTGCTAATATAACTGCAAAAGAATTTTTTAAAAAATCACTAATTGTATTTTTTATGAATTAAAGCAATTCCAAGCCGTAAGTACTGTTGTTTGCTCACAGGCAGCCAGCAAACTCCAACAGCAGCTTTCTGCTCCTGCCTGGGGTGATGAAGGCTTTCAGAAGGCCGTCACAGAGGGACTCTCCATCACGGTGCACTGTTGCTCTAACAGCCTCTCAGATTATTTTACCCAGCGTTGATTTCAGAAAATATCTTCCAGCAGAACAAATTGAACACCTCAAGTCCAGCAACAACAGCATCGCAGGGTCCCCTTCAGGACTCATTAGATTCTTATTCCAGGGGCCTAAATCACTCACAGCATTGAGTTATACGGCTCTTTTACTCTTGAGAAAGAAAGATAATAATCGCTTATCATGGATGAAGTGCCCTATCTGTAACACACAGCCCGCCCGCCTGACACTTCAATACGACATCGGCATCCGAAGGACCCCACCGGGAACGGCGATACAGCCTGCTTCCTACAGACGCCGTCAGTGTCGTTAAGCACCAGCGTTACACGCACACACAACGGGAACAGGTGAAAGCCGAGGAGGAGCTCAGCAAACAGCCAACGCCGCTGAGGGGCAGCGGGGCTCCGCGCTCCCCGGCCGCGCTCGGGCCTTCCCGCCCGCCTTCCCCCGCTCCTTCAGCCATTATCGACAACCCGCCCCCACAGGGAAAACGTTCAACCCCCGATCTCCCACAGGACGGAACCAACCTGCTCGGCCGAACCTCCCCGCGGCGGCGAGGCAGGGCGGGCAGGGCAGCCCCGGCCCCTCCCTTCACACAGAGCCCGAACACCCCGGCCCGAGGCACACGGCTCCACCGCCCCGCCCCATCGGCGCCGTTTCCAGCCGGCGGCCTTAGGCTGCTGCACGGCGCTGGGCGGGGACGCGCGAGGCGGCGGGAGCCGTTCGAACCGCCGCGATGTCGTACGTAGCGGCGCGCGGGCGCCATTGCCCACCCTGAGGGCGGCCGTTGGCGGGGGGCGCGCTGAGGAGAAAGGCGGGCGGGCGGCAGGCGCTGTGCGGAGAAGGGCGGGTTCGGTTCTGAGCTCTGTCTTGAGGAGGGCGCGGGAGGGAGCCGGCTGAAACGGCCTCACAGCGGGCTGCTGTATCCCGAGGGTATTTTTAACGAAAGAATCTTAGCACCGTAGAACCGCTTGGGTTGGAAGGGACCCAAAATCCAAAGCGAGCGAGTAAAAGTCACAGGATATTAGTGAGAAACTGAAAATACGACCGGGAAAGGTAGATTATCAATACACTAGTGGTAATACACAGCTTTAACCTGAGAAACGTGAGCAACGCGTTCCTTGCTAGCTATAAAGATATGCCATCATATTTCCTGAACCATACAGAGTAAAATAAATGCCATTATGTGATTTTGAACCGATCTGAGTGTAGGAAGCAGAGGTAAATAAGCTATTGGTATCATGATCTCACATGCGTTATCTTTCTGCCTCCCGTTCTTGTTCAAAGCTGACACTGGGTTCTCATCCAGAGCCACAGCAAGGCTTTTCCAGTCATATAAAAAAGATAAACCAAACTGAACTTGGATCAGTTTTATTTCTGTGAGCCCAGCCAAGGAGTCCACATAGATTAAGCACAAATTTTAACTTGTTCTGAGCAGACAGCAGATGCCAGGAGCTCTTTTTTACTTTTCCCATTATAGAATCAGGGAGACAATCTCTACAAAGAAGCCCACAGGCAAACCGGGCTGCTGAGTAGCACAGGATCTGACCTTGGGACAAGCAGGGCTAAGCCGACCTGCTGCGGCCAAAGCTGCCCCCTACGGCTCCTTGCAGCAGAAGTGCTTGTCCAGATTGGGGCTGCTGCTTCAGCATCGTGGCTTTGGGTGTTCGCAGGGTTTTGCAAGTCAGTAGAGGGCAATTGGGACTGTCGTCACCTCTATTGCTGTACACAATATTTGACAGGCTTTAAATAACGCAGTCTCCACCGGTCCACAGCTTTCTCCCTAAGAAATTTTCCAATTTATAATTTAGCATGATTTTCACATAGTTTCTCATTTATCTCCTTCCTGCAGCGATGTCGGGCCTAGATTCTCCTTTACTTTGGCTTCCAGCTCTTTTGGAAGTCTGTCATAAAAACTTCCATCATAACATGCCTTAGCGTAACATGCAAATGCGTCGGTCCCTAGAGCAGCCTTTCAGAGTAGGCCTATTATTAAATATGTTTCCCTGCTGCCACCAAAGCAGAAGATGTAATGGAGTCTGTATTCCTTAAGCAACGTGGGTTGGTATTAAATAAAGAAATACATTGTAAAGAATTTCATCAAACTGCTACAGCTTTGACTGCCCTTTGGCAAGAGTTTCAGTCACTGTTTTAAATGTGTTACCTGTTTATTTGGCTTTTTAAAAGACAGAATACTCCTCTTTTCCTCTTTGTAATAGAGATCATTATAATCTCATACACATAAAAGACCCTCACCTGAGTTATATTTCATAGATGTTTTTTCATTCAATTTTTCCAGCACTTAAATTTGCTATTTTGGAGTGGTACCAGAAATTAAAAGAGGATCTGTTTGGAATGAGGTCATCTTAATTCCTTACAGTACGTTCTTTCCCAAGATAAAAACTGTGCTAAGGTCTTGAAATGTAATGCATTTCTAAATCTTCTTTAAATTGATATAGTATATATTCCTTGGGGACTGTTCTTACAAAGATTTTACATTTTTTTCTTCATTGTTTTATGTAATGCTTTAAACCATTAAGATTTAAGAATGTACTTTAAAAGTTTCAGTTGTCTCTGGGAAAAATAGTCTTAATTTATGTTGACCTTTCTTTCCTTTGAGCATTTAGTCTGCATTCAATAAAATTTTGATGACTGCTCTTTAGAAGACAGCTGTACGATATAAAGTATTATAAATATTCAGCTTTCCTCTCCTAGCATTGCCATTAACAGCTGGGCATCCAGTTCAGCAGAGCAGATTTTGCAGAGAGAGCTTGGCGTGCTCCTGAATCAGTATAGTGGAGAAGACTAGAAAATAGTTTCTTATGGTTTGGGGACCTGTAAAGACATAGAGCATCTGTTCCCCAGTTAAGTCATAGTCTGGTAGCACTGAATCATGTTAAGAGCTAAAATGATGGGAAGAACCACTTTTTTCACCTTGGCTGTACCTGCGTTTTAAATGCCTAATAATTCTACTAAAGGAAAAATGATTTCAACCCTTGCTCAGAAGGTATGTAAATAATAATGCTTTTGCATTTTTTCATTGTTTATGGCTTTTAGGGGACAAGTGTATATTTGGCATCCTGTGAAATTCACCTCAGTGCCTTGATTTTTATCTCTAGTATGAAAGTGGAGAATTGGATTTTCCTATGGAAACATTTAATCTTTCTAAACAAGCGATGTTTTTGTACAGTGTATTTTAATTACTTAATATATTTGCTTTGGTTGAGATCATATTTTTCTTGTGTAGCATAAAAAAAAAAAGTTCCATATACAAGAAAGGTAAATGTCACTGAAATTAGAGATGATAAACCTTACTGCCTGGAAGCTTTGTGCGTTGACGACCGTAAAACTTGCCTGTATTTTCATTGTGCAGAGCTAAGAGGTCGCTGAAGTTGGACAGTGTTAAGAAACATAATGTAAGTATTTTTGGTGTATGAAATAATGTCAGATATGTGTGTGTAGGTTGTATACATGTATTTGTACATAAACACAGTATCTCATTAGTTAATGAATATTACAGATTGGTGCCTGTCTGGAAAATTCACAAGAAGGCACTCAATTACTGATGAGATGCGAGTACATAATTGGTAGTGTTCCATTTGTCCTACAACTGCCTGGCCTTAAGGAATGTGTACCTGCACAAATACTTGAACATAACAAGAGCAATAGGCTCTTGTTATTTACCCTCACTATTTACCCAAGAGCTGGATGAGTTCAGCTACTTGGTGAAGTCATTCATTAGAAATTAGCTCCGTTATCCTGAAGCAAATGTTCTGCCAGGTAATTGTACAGGTAACAATATGGAATTATGATAATGCTGTAATCTGCATATTACAAACTGCAGAATTGAAATGAAAACATTAAAGGCATTTTCATGTCAAGGCTATAATTACCTCCCTCAGCTAATCTGGCATAATGAAACAATAAAGTACTTACACTGCAGTAAATTTCACCACAGTTATCACAATAAAAATAAAATTGTACTGTTGCTATTACTTTTTGTAAATGCAGCTATAGCAGCACACCATGACATATGTCAGTTTATTATCTGCTTCTACCAACAGTGGGTGTTGCTGCAGACACCATACAGGGGTCTTTGTGAGCATTTAAATGAAGGAAAAATGTATGAAAGTACATGAAGTTAGGAGAAATAGCTGGTCAGTAAATGAGCTCCCAGTAAATCTCCACATCGGTGTCCTTCTCAAGACAACTGCTCACATGCAGCTCGTACTCAGAGGTCTCACTGTTAGCAAAACACAGTTACACAATTTTTAAGACTTACAGGATTTTTTTCTGTTGTTGTTGCTGAAAGAAAGATGGCAAAATTCTGCAATAGCATTAAAAATAAATCATTAGCAATTTAATTAGCAGCTTAGCATCCCATTATCCAACTTGTTCTGCTCAGAATGCAGCTGTGACTGTAATTCTGCATCTGCTTATTGGGGTGTAGCAGTGTTTCTGTACATGAGTGGCCCAGCTGAAGTTACACACAGTTCCTTCACTGCTTTAAAGGCAAGTTTTGTGTGCAGAACAGGGCTCAACCTGCTGGAAAATGCTGCTTGTTTGGAAGGTGTTGAGTCACTCCTTTCCTTGCTTCAGTTGCAGAAATAGAGACAAATCAATTTGTTCCTCAACCTCCAAGGGTCTGGAGACGTAACAAGAACGGAATAAATCGCTCATTCTCTTTCTCGGTGCATTTTGTTTTGACAGTACCATGATTCCAAGAGGAAGGAAAAATTAAATAAACCATCAGCATCACTGTTTCCCTGCTGTTTCTTCTTTAAACCCATGAGAAAATATTGGGAGGGAATGGAAAAAATGGCTTCATCTAAAAATACCCCTTATTGCCTGCATGATGTCAATATGATGTCAATAGAGTGAAATCACTCATGCATTGTATGCACTGCCCACTTTTGGAGGTGGCTGATCTCATTTGGAAGCAGTGGTGGACAGGTGGACATACCTGCTGACTGCCTCCTTGACACGGGAGCGAGGCAAGGACAGGAAAGCTGTATCAGAAGCTTTGTTTTCTGCCGTGCTGCGTGGTGTGCATTCCTGCCCTTCTGTTTGCTCACTGAATCACTGGTTACATAGCAGTGAGGCACTGTCAGGTGCTGTGCACATTGCCTAATAGTTATGCAAAAATCCCTGAGTCACTTCACCAGTGATTCCAAAGAGCGTGAGATGCAGCTGATACAAGTAGAGTCTCAAGCTACATATGTTTCTATTTCTCTGCATGTTTCCTTCTTGTCTGTCACTGATGGCATCATGTTAAGCTGCTAGATTTCTTAACTGGAAGAAAGTTCTTGCCAACCCTCTGTGTGTCAACAAACTTGTTTTATTCTTAGTACTGGTAGTGCAGGGAAATCCCAGTTTCTCAGAGTTGCAATCTAGAGAACAAACTGCACCCCAGGTTATAGTTCAGAAATGGAGACTTCTCTGCAAAATTCCTGTACACCATTAAATTGCTACTTCTGTATCATGAAATGTATTGAAATTCTAAGCCAGAGTTTTGGTTTTAATGGACTCTTTTAATGACTTCTGTGTTTAGTTTTTAATTAGCCGAAATCACTGTCTTTTAACAGAACTAAAAATATCCATATGCCTGAAGTTCTCAGTAGGATAACACCAGTTTTTGACTGTTGGTTAAATAATACAAGTATGTACATATGTATGCCAGAGTATCTGAATCTTTGGAAGCTATGTACTTTTTTTTTTTTAATGAAAACAAGGCGGCTAAAATTGATGTGTGCACACATGAGAGGCTTCCCATGAGGGAGAGTACATAAAGCTTGGAATTACTTAGAAATCTCTCTCATCAAATAGGTTTCAGAGAGGCTCTGACTGATTGGGATGCAATATGCAGCGCTGCCGATAAGACAAGCAGAGGCCAGGATGCATTTAGTTTACAGATGAAAATTTTGTAACTTTTGTGGCTTCAGGTGGATATAGGAACTCCTCTGTCTTTAGCCAATATTGATCCAGATTCCTTTGTTTGTCTTCTACTACATTTTAGCCAGTTGAAGCAAGCCCTTCAGCCAAGCAGCAGCAGGGGAACTACTCACCAACAACAGGAACACGCCAGATAAGTCCATTCTCATCTCCCTCGAGTCATAATGCAGAGGATCTCAGGAACGGCTTATCTCATGGTGAGTTGAACATCTTGCCTTTCTTACTGCAACATTTTTCTGGCTATTGCCTTGATTTAGTGATTTGTGTGTCTCATGCAGTATGTTTGCTTTCTTTTTTTGTCTTAAGCTTCCCAGTTTCAGATGGAGGAACAGATTAATTTGTTCACGGCAGTAAAACAAATTCCTGCATACATACTGAATTTCCATATTCATAGAGGAAGTCTCAGAATTGAAGAAGTGATGTACATGTTATTAGATCAAGTGTAAAAGAGAAGTTGAGTTAGTCTAACCCTCCTTTGCTTCCTTCTATGTAATTTTTAACATAGTTATTCAGAGTGAGGCAGATTTTAGTTAAGCTAACACAGCTCTGACTGTCAGGAGCTCTCAGAAAGTGTGCTCTTTTATAATTATATCATTTCCATTTCATTTTAAGACATATCTCCACAGACAACTCTTGATGCAGACAAACTATGAAGTGTATTTTCAGTAGAATAACCTGCTTGTATGGATGTCGTAGGTTTTAAGAGTAGAGAAACCACTAACTCACCTAGTGTTACTTATCAAAGCAGTAATACAATGATACTTATCTTTCCCACATAAAACCCAAGAGCTTTTGTTTCCTTGCATTACAAGTTCTATAAAAATCACGTAGCAGCAGGGTTAGAAGGGAATGTAAGTCATTTGGTTCCAACTCACCTTGCAGGAGCTGGTTGCCAAAACAGGGCTTGAACCCACATCCTTCAGTGCAGTGAGGTCGATCTCTGGCTGAGCACTCTAGATGCTAGTTCAGCTCCCAGAGATGGTTGTCTCACTCTGAAGGCTTCAAATATATATTAAATCGCTTCTCCTGTTATCACATTCCTTGTTCAGTTACCTTTGTTATTAAATAAAAGTCTCAGGGCTGATTTTGAATTTGTATGGCTTTAGTTTAGCCATCAATACTTGTTAAGTCTTTTTGTTGGGTTAAAGAGCTTTCGATGCCCCATATAGTTTGGGATTTACGGGCAGTAATCAAGGCTTCACCAACATTTATGATGAGCAGAAATATTCTGAGCAGAACAGAATAAACCTGTTTGAAGTTCAGCCCCTAGAAAGATTTTTTTTGAAGGAATGTTTTAGGGAAAACATTATGATTCCATTCTGTATCTCACATCTTCACAAGATGCAGCTACATGCAGTTGCAGCATGTGGCCTGCTGAAAACTAGGTTGATGTTTGCAGTGCAGGTACATACTTCCTGACTCATCTTGTCAGGATGTGGCATCCTACATTCTTACCCAGAATATAACAGCAAGGAATTAGATTCAAGTGCAGTGCCAGCACATGAAGCCTAGTAGTTAATGGCCACCAAATGAAGATTCTTTGTATTCTGAAGGAAAGAATCAAGTTAGAACAATCCATGCCCCATCCACTGCAGGCACTCAGAGCAGTTTCTTTTATTAGCACAGTCACATCTCAACAACAGTTCTGAGAAAAATAAATATATACAACCCAGCCTTCTACTTTTTTTTCCTAAATGAAATGCCCCTTTTTGTTTCATGGCTGCCTGTACAGCATCAAAGTATCCTCCAACCCGACTGGATATTGTAAGGATAGGCAGAAACAGATACAAGTTGCTGTTAACCAGTTGCAGATCAGCCAAGACAAGTAGAGTTCACCATTTCAGGATAAAGAAAGAATTGCTTACCCCTTTCCAAGGATTGGGGCTCACTGAACTCCAGATGACACGATCTCCAAGTAGAGATGCTTCTCTTCCACTTGCCAGCCCTTAAATGAGCTTAGGGAGAGGTGGACCCAGGGCTGCACAGGCGAATTGCTCACACCTGTGCTCCCAGGGCTGGCCACGCTCCTTCACCAGGTGCTCAGTCACTGGTTCAGGCTGTGATCTCGTGGTTCCCATGCAGATATCTGCATGTACTTTTAAACCTTAGCTTTGCAGACACCTTTCAATCGTTTATGATGGTAGCAGTCAAATACAAAATTAAAAATACTGTGGCTCTTTATATATGTTCTCTTGGATATTCCCTACATCCGATTTCCGGCTTTAACGACTCCTTTGTTTAGTTTCAGTCAGGTGCCTTTCTGCCACTCAGCACCTTGTAGTACACTGTCTGACTCTGTCACAAGTGCTAAAGCTTTTCAGCAGCTCTGCATTTGCATTACATGCCTTGTATCTTAGATAGAAGGAAAAATGGAGCAAAATGTCTCGTACTAAAATGGACGTCTATTAGGATGCCAATGGAAAGGTGAATGCACACCGTATTTCCATGCGGTTAATAAATACCATCATGAGGAAAAATTCTTTATGAAAAGACTGATCACAAGATCGTAGCTGACACTGAGGTGGATCATTATTCAGTTATTTAGTACTAGCATCCCTTTCTACCCCCATATTCATATGGCTGCAGGATGGTGGGGCAGGCTTCCTCTTATATCACGGTTACAAGTTGTCCTTTTAAACCCACTATTTCTCTTTTCCTTCTGAAAAGACACATTTGAAGTGTTGTGCTGTTTGAACAGATATCACTTGTAAATCTGGTGTTAGTTGAGGTTTTGTTAATAAAGCCATGGGCTTTATTGTTGTGGCAATAACCTACTCCTGTTCCCCTACAAAACAAGGCAGTGCTGAAATACAGAAATAGGACTCGACATGCAGAGCAATGGCAGTGGGGTAGGATTTTTCGTGCCCCATCATTTGACAAGCCAGAGCATTCTACTGTCAATACAGGATGTCAGAGCCCTTGGAAATAATTTGCACCTTATTTCCTTGTAGTTGTTTACCAGATGGAGCTGGGGGCCAAGCATTTCTTATTAAAGGAAAGTGAGGGTTTCATTGCTCAGTTATTATGGTATTTCATGGTAAAGCTTTGTGCTGTATTTAGGCAGATAATAGAAAAAACTTACACGTGGAACAAAGAAACTAAGTCAGAATTACACAGACTTACAGCTGTCAATATGATAATCCCAAGATTTCCACAAATATAAATGTCATGTGAACTGATGAGAGGTCGAATTATGAAAGAACAATTTATAGTCAAGCTGGGGTGTTTCATTACTAAGGAACCTGCCCTGTTTCATAATTGAAACCCAATCTGCCTGAAAGATCATTCAGCAGCCACTGTTCAGATTAACACTTTTTCCTGTGCTTCAGAAGGTTAATATTTTATTTTTCTCATTGTTGTTTTTTTCCCTTTCTTGTAAACCTCCTAGGAGGTGAAACTACTTCAGAAAGCAGATTATCCAGAAGAGGGCAGCCTCAAACAGTGAAGGATGCGTAAGTGTGAAAAGTGCTTTGTGGGCAGGATTCACATTTCATACCAAATTAAATGAATAGTGATTGTTTTTAATATTTGCAATTGCTCAGGGTTGGATGTTTGAAGGTACTGAATGGGAGGGCTATGGGGACGGGTTAATGCAGGGTTTGCAGTGCAACAGTTCTGTCTCAGTGGCAGCATGAGGCACGTGGCACTGCCTGTAACAGCAGTCATGTCCATGGTACTACATCATGAGGCAGCACAATTAAGCTGTCTGTACAAAAGTGTGCTTTGCCTATCCAGGCTCTGCTGAAAACATGCCTTATTTTTGGAGTCCAAAGATGGAGGTAAAATAACCTTGGGACGCTTTTCAGTTAAGATCTGATCACAGATAAAGATGCATGGCAGAATCTTTTACAATTCTTGTATTTGCTGCCACAATCTTATTTTAAGCCATAATCTTCAGACTCTTGGACTTGGAGCAGTCCACGTTTACTAAGACACTGATAAATGTTTTGGGCAAGGTATCTGATGAAAGTGCTTTCCTAAGCTTGACAGGTGTGAGGAAGGAGAAATGACAAACACTTGCTCCAGGTGAGGCTGTCGGTGTCTCCTGTTGTTAGCATTGCTCAGTCTTTTCTGTTATGAGAAACACTGAATTGTTTGTAACATTGCCAAATTTCAGCTGAAATGTGGACTGGGTTTTTTTCTGCAGCAGCGAGGTGCCATGTGAGTGTGGCATGTGTTATTTGTGTACCAAACAATCACACCCGTCCCAAAGAGCTGGGCAAAGCAAATATTTGTTTGTACTGTGATACAACTTGGTCATCTTCCTGTGAATCTCTGTGTGTTGGATTGTATTGAGGACGCCTTCCAAATTCTTGGGAAGTGATCCAATAAACACATTATCCTCAATATTCCCATGACCTTCTCCGCTATTTGAACTTGACCAAAATTGCCTTCACCAGGACTGCACTGTTGTTCTTTTAATCTTACCTTCTGTGTTATTCTGCCTGCTCAGCTGGTGATCCAGCAGCTGGTCCTCTGATGTCCTCGACGTCCATCTTTGGTATCTCCTAATGAAAGTCTCATTCACAGCTCAGCATCAGTGTGGTCATTCCATGTCTTCATCTCTCCTCTACAACTTGATCTGCTTTATTCTCATTCTGTGTATTGTGACTCTCCCGTATTTGATTCAGGCCCAGTTCTGGGCATCCAGTTGTTATGTAGATTCTCATGTCTGTAGGTCAGGAAGATTTCTCTTCAAAATACTTGAGGTGAATTTCCTGCTATTGCAGTTTGTCCTCGTTGAGAACTTACCTCCCAACATAAGGCAGCCTCTATTGCCACACATTGCTTTGTCAGCACACTTCTGTGTTCTTTCCTTGTGTTCCTTTACCTTAAGTCCCTTTGAAACTGGAGGCAGAGTGCAAGTGCTGTGCTGCAATGGGTGGCACTGGAAGAATCACCTTGCTAGAGTGGAATTTCTGCAGGCTAGTTGGCAAGCTGGCATTAGAGGGTTGGGCTTTTGTACCTGCATGTGCTACTTCCATCATATGCTCAAGTATCTGTTATTCTGCTGTCGTTTGTACTAATTATTTGTATCACAGATAAAAATTACCTCAGAACTACATCCACTAATGCATCCATTGCTTTTTATTAATAATATCCGTGACATTTGTTCAAATAATTAATCCTGCACTTAAAGTTGTAACTCTCTCATCTCTCATCAACTTAAAGTTGTAACATCTCTCATCATATTCCAGTTGTGGTGCTGATGTGCTGCTTTTCTGTTTGTCTTGTAATGGAAACTTCCCCCACCATCAGGTTGAAATTCCTTCCTTGCAGGACAGGAAGCATCTTCTTAGTGGTGAAGCCTGGCAGGCAGCAGCACTGTCTGGTGGTATGCTGGGGTGTAAAACAGAAATACTTAAAATGCAAGATAAAAACATCTTGCAGTTACAGCACCGGAAAGCTGCAGACTCCAGTACAAGGGCTGTTTGCTTTGCTTTGGGATGGTGGTCTGTGTGGATCTGAGCTTTCATTTTAGTCTTGGTGAACCAGTAAATCCCTTGGTCAACACTCAGACTCATTTCACAGTGTCAGTAACCTTGAGCTTGCAGGAGGATTTATGCAATCATGGTATTCCTTAACATTTAAATGTTGGCACTCCATAATTCAGTATGCTCTTTTTTTTAATTAAAAAAAGGCAAGTGTTTGAAAGACAAGCAGTTAGGAACATGCCAGTAAAACACATTGAAAATCAACACCTACACACTGCTATTTATGTGAGCTTCCATACACTTTCTTGCTTTCTAAATACTGGATTTGGGGGGTTTTGTGAGTGTGATTCTCCCTTCTATGGGGAGAAGCAGCAGGTAGATGATTCCTGTTGCCTCTCTTGATTTGTGTGCGTTGCAGGGGAGCCTTGCCTGACCCTCCATGGTGGGACTTCTTTTTAAGGAAGACTCAGTGCAAATCCTCAATCACTCACTGAGGTCTGAAGTTAGATCTAATCTGATGGTTAGATCTAATCTGATGGCGTGTGATCTTAATTTCCTGTACAGATCACCAAGGCTGGTATTTCCACTGGCAATAAAGTGTGTTTGTGGGTAATAGATGTGGTACCAGCAAGTCACATTCCTGTTTGCCATCCTGTGTGACTGGAAGGAAATCCTGATTACTGAACCTGGGTTTCTATGCTTGAAATTAAGATACATCTGGTTGGCACTTCCCACACAGATATTTAAAGCTGCATTTGATGCTGTGCGGCACAGGGGGGTTTGGTGGGCTGCTGGTTCACAGGTTATTCCCATCCATGCTGTTACAACGTTGAGGAGCTGTTGGATACACTGTAAACGCTGTTTTTTTGCAGTGCCTTGTGGCTAACAGCAATTGTTTCACCTTCACGTGCAGGTTTGCAGCCTTGCAGTCCAACGTGAAAAGATCATTGGTGAGAATTCTGAAAGCAAGAGAAAACCTGACAAGCCTACAGGTCTGATTTACATCGATTTAATTATTTCTTCATCAGCTTTTAGCATGGAATTTGAAATAAGAATGAAAGCTTTCAATGCAGCATTTGAGTTTAAGGGAACAGGGAAACAAGTAAAATACTGGAACCCAAGCAGAGTTGGCCTGGAAGTACAGAGAACACACACACACATAAGGCAACTTAATAGATACCTATTTTTGAATTAGAAGTTGCTTTTCCAAGCAAGCTACTTAAAATGCATCTCTCTCCTCATTTTGTACATGAATGGAAGCATATGAAGTAGTTACCAACTACTATTTATAACTAGCAGTGTGAATTATTACTGTGCAGATTTATATGTCCTTGAAGATTTAATATCCCTTTGTGTTGAAGTGATTGTACTATTTAATTTACCTCTAATGTATCATCATTTAATAGAGTCTGCTTAATACATGCTAAAATGCAAATAATTCTTCTGGTTTGCTCAGCTTTCTTTTCTCGAATACATTTAGAACAAGGTTAGCTGCCGAATATCAATGTTCTTGAAACAGTTCAGCATACGGAGAGCATTTCATCATTTATTTTCATTTATGTGTGGCCGACAGCATTTTGTTCACAGGGGAAAAAAAAAAAACAATGAAACCAGCATAGTTAATAATTGGAAGTCTTATAGTGGAAATGTTTGTTTAGGAAACCTTTGTGTTTCTCATTTGCCACTGTATACTCCCGGATCTACCATGGGGATTATTCAGTATTCCCATAGATCGGTAAATGCTTGCAGATTTCTCTTTTCCTAACATATTAGAGCAAGCTTGTACATGCTCCGAGATTGCTTTCCTGGGGATCAAGTGTTAATCTGTTTAAACAGCTGAAGACTTCTGAATGAAGCGTAAATAACAGGAGATTTTTAAGCAACTCTTCCGAAGGCACCTGAATGCCGTTTTCAAAAGTAACACATGTTCTTAGCCCTGAAACTGCGTCATCCCGCTCGCTCTGTAAGAGAAAATCTCGTGTAGCGTTGAGAAAAGTATCCCTAAAGTTCTTTCTTTTCGAAATTTGTTACAAGCTGTGTCGTTTGGGAGTGAGATTTAACGATCTGTGATTCTGTTTTTTTCCAGGCTTTAGAGGGCAGCAGAGAGCTGGAAAATATCATCGGTGTCTCCGACTCGTCTTGCGCCTTGAGCGCTGAAGTGCAGAAAACCCAAGCGCTAAGTAAGAAGGATTTTCGACAGTATTTATACAGCGCTGTGTTAGAATGGAGTGTTGCACTGCGGGCCTCTGCCGCGTGAATTCTTTGGTCAGAGCAAACACACCTTAAAGGTCCCTGTGCAGCCAATGGGGACATGAAAGAAAGGCATCCCCAAAGACACACACTTCTAACCCAGCCGCAGGTGGAGAGGAAAAACTTGGAAGAGCAACAGCTTTTCTCATGTAAATAGTGAGCTACTTAGTGGGCACTTAGCTAGTGATTAGCCTAAACGTTTGCACTTTGATTGCGTTGCCTTTCTTCTCTTTTTGGAAGGAAGTTGTTTTGTTTGTTTGCCTGTTAGAAGGATTAGGCTGAATATAGGTTTCCAGGCTTTAAAAATTGCTATTCATCTGTCTTTAAATGATGGACATACCAGATGCTTATTGTGCTGGGAGAGGGGCACCTTACCGATGGCACATCCGTCATAGGAACTCAGAAAGTCAAAGGTTTTCTTGTTTTAGGAAACTTTTATCCTTACTCCAAGCCAGAGGTTTTTGGGACTTCTGAATCCTCGGCAGCTGGAAGAGCGTTTGTACTTCAGTTCCCAGCAGCCTCTGCAGTTAGAAAGCCAGTATGTCCTAGGAAAGTATTTTAATGCAAGAAAAAAGCAAAGCCACACCCAACCCTTATCACTCATTGCTGACTTACAGGTAACAGCCAAAAAACGCTGCCGGTTATCCAAAGGAAAAAGTAACTCTCTGCCTGGTCTGGTCCTTCCCTAGTGATCAAACTAGCTCCAGGCACCAAGGAGTTCTGTTGCTGTTCAGGCCTCGATCTCTCTGCCTTGGAATAGTTCTGCTCCTTAATTTTCACAGCAGCATGAAAGCATCCGTTCCCACACGGCATGTTTATGATGCAGCTGTGTGTCTAACACTGCATTTACCTGGGGACTGCTTCTCCAAGGTTCACCTGTACAGCTCTGCTCCTCTGGGCTTTTTGCACTAAGCTCCCAACTTCATTCCCAGCCGACAAGGAAATGCAAACATTGTATACATATGCAGTCACTGCGTTCTCTCATGGGACACGCATTCAAAGATGATAAGCATGCAAATGATAAGCATGCATCCTGCAGCAAATGCGATGTTTTGCTGGTATACATTATTCCAGAACCCATCAGGGTGCTCTGTTACCTGCAGAGCCTAATGCTGGAACTCGCTGCAGGAGGGCAGAAATCAGCTGGCAGACTCTGCTGCTTATGTTTGCGCTTGGAAGCTACCAGATTTTTCTGACCAAAGATCGCTGAGACTCCTCTAATGCATGAGGTGTGTGCACCCCAGCTGTGGAATGTACGCACCACACGATTCCAGCACTACTGTTGTTTAAATTAACATTTCTTTCCTGCCTTGTATTCCAATGCTCATTCAGATTTCATTTTGCATTTGTATACAGGGTTCTCGTTCCCACTGTCATGCAGATAAGCAGAGGCTTTCTTACACAAAATGAAGCTCTGTGAAAACAGTCTATGTTTACATTACTACCCTACACGTGGATAGGACAGTACAACCATCCAGCCCAGGAGAAGGTTGCAAATGAGATGTCAGACCTCTTGTTGGCACTTTATTATGTGCACTGTTTCCCCAAGCTTCCTGTTGCCTCCAAAATGGGAAAGAATCCTCATTCCCCCACTCTCTGGATTAGAACAAAGTCCTGTGTCAACAGTAGAAGATAAAAATGGGGACAAAATGTAATACGAGGCCTGTAAGCACATTTCAAAACTATGTTCTTCTCACCTTCCTTTTGTCAATTTTTTTTTAGCAATCCACAGACACACCTGGGGTTTTTCTTTTTATTGATCACGTGAAGGAAAATACAAGTGCTTCACAAATGAATAAGAAAGCATTGCTATTGTTTTCCTTGAAATCTCTGGGGTATCATTTATGATTTTAGGTTTCTCTCTTCACTAGTGAGCCAAGCAGAAGAACTGCAGCTGTTGAAAAGGAACCACGGACACCTTCCTGCCCAAGGTACTGAGAAACAAAAACCAAAACCAAACCAATGTTGTAACTTCTACATAACAGGCGTGTTGATGATTCCTTTTAGTTGATTCCTTCTCAGTTCTTTCCTCCTGAAGTAAGTTGCATAATTTCAGCGTATGAAAGTGGCAGTAATCAAATGTATTTCTTCTGAACTTGCAGCTCAGCCTGAACTCTTGCACTATTCAAATGGAGATCTCATCTTTTCAGCTATTTTGTTGTTCTGAGTATTGCTCCATAGAAGTGTGTCTCATTGACAGCCCTGCACTTGAGGCACGATCCAGAACTCAGTGCACTCAGGCCCTTGAGACTTTCCCTGCCCTCCGTGCATCCAAGTGATCTTTGTTCTCTCACTCTCCTCTCTCTCCTCCTATTTGGAGGATACAGGCCAAGTAACGCGCTGCCTGCAGCAGAGCCTTGATCGCCCTGTAGTACTGGGAGGTGCTTAGCACACTCCAGGGGACTGTGAAATCCCAGCTATTAGGTTTCCTCATAAGTAGGCCTGTGAAAATATTTGAAGTTGGTGGCGTTTGATCTCACGTGGCCCACGCAGCCCCTTCAGTGCCTTGGCTAAGGGAAGGGGGGGGGGACGCTCAGACTCCTCTTGTCCTGTTCAAAAGAGCACAGCCACTGACAGGCAGTGCTGGTGCTGAGCTCTGTGGGCCTCTGCAGATCAGCACAGCCTCTGCTTCCCTCGTGCCCTGCTCTTTAATGACTGCTGGTGTGAAAAGTAGCCCACAGTAAGAAAAGTAGCCCACAAAAGTAGAACAGTCGCCAGTCATCAGTCTTACTGGAGAAGGAATGAAGTATTTGGGAAAAGCATGATGGGAAATAGAATATGAGCTCAAGGTGACCAATTTGGATGATGTTTCAAATGTCAGTTTTGCTTTAGTAAAGAATAATTTCTTATTTGCAGTCTTAAAAACGCAGAAGTAGAAGAGGCCAATAGTTTTGAGATAAAAGGAAAGCATTTGGAGATGCTTTGCCTTTTAATTTTGGATGTGGTTTTCTGTAATTATTTGTAATTAGTTACGCTCAAAATTTAAAACCTGTGACTATTCTGTGGCTTGATACTGATGGAATGTCACATTATCATCACATGGTGAGGCATGAAATTTATTTACTTTACATAAACAACCTCTGCTTAAAACAACTTAATACAAAACATTCCTTGCTCAATGGGCAGCATTATGCAGGACTCAGTATATCATTCTGTGTGACCAGCATAAAAAATGCCATCATTGTTTGTCCATGACTAGCATTTACAGTAAACAAAATGTTTTTGAATAGAATATAAGCAAACTGTAAAAGAGCTGCCAAGAGATGAAATCTAGTCAGTATGCTGCAGTCCAAAACATGCTTTATGTGTGTTGAGAATGAATGTGTAGGTTGTGATATGCATATTTTAAAGGAAAATCTAATCACTTCAGTGTTTGGAGGAGTGAAGATAATGTTCTACAAAGGAAAGCTATTTCAGATGGTTTGTACAAACGGTATTAATAATTTCTGTTACCCAAAAAAATAAACAGTGACATAAATCATGGCCGTGACTCTGCTGTCTGAGGCAGAAACAGTAAAGGAGTGTTAGAGAAGATCAAATATTTGCTGTGTAGGAAGGAAATGGGAAAACTATTTGCAGGCTGTGTCTTCATAGTCAAATAAAAACCCTTTTATTCTTGTCTGTGTTCACCCTGACGAGCCCAGTGCCACAGGTGATCATCCCCACTAAGGTCAGTTCCAAACATTCCTAACTTTCATTTGCTTGTAATGCAAGGCCTCAAGTTTGCTTCTTTGAAACATGAGTGGCTGCTCTCCAAGAAACTGGATCAGGGTTACCTGGAAGGGTTTTGATCTAACCCAACTGAGATTACCACTGAAAGCCAACTGCAGAGATTAGGGAGCAGGTAGTACTGAGCTGCAGCTTGTACCAGTACTGCAGTGCCTTGCACAGAAGGCAGTGGAAACGCTGACCTTTGTGAGCAGCTATGAAGCGTGGCACTTGGACCTTGTTTGCCACAAGGCAAGAAGAAGACTGACTGTTTTTCTTTGCAGCCAGTTTAATCTGCTCAAATTCATGCAAAAACTCTCCTTGACTGTGCTGTCATTGAGCAGGCAAACACCTTTGTTAGTCCAAGAGCCTTAGCTGCAAATATTTCTATGAAAAGCACAGAGATGCAAGTTTTTTTCTCCTAAACAACGCCTTGCTTTAGGCTTAAAATACAGCTGGGTAATCTAATTTTAATTTAAAACTCCCTGGGCTACATAGAAAGGCAATAAAATGGAGAGACCTGTTGTTGAAGTTCATTTTCTTGTGCAGGAAGTCTAAACTGGTTCATCTTGACTTGTCTGGAAACTTGGCTTTCTGTATTAAGGGATTCTCTTCCAAAGAGGTTCAGAGTTCTGTCTGTCGGCTGCCTCGCAGTGCAGATCTGAACTTGACACTGTTGCCTCTGAATCCTCAGGCATTCAGGAAAGTATTTCCAACTGCGAGTTCTGCAGCCTGCTGATTTCTGGTAGAGTCATCTCAAAACAAATCACATCACAGCCATAGGAGTGAGGCATTCCTTTTTTTACTTCTTAGCCACTTCTGCCTTCTGATCTGCTTCTGTAGGACTTCTCTTTGTCCAAGAGAACCACGTATACATCACAAAGAGCACAGTTCAATTTCGGAAACAGTGCAAAATAAAATGAGGAGGGTTCCTTCTCAAAACAGAATGGCAGTAATTGAGTATTCCACAGTTCATCCTAATTTATGTCAGCTTGAGTTTGGACTTTCTGTTGGGTCTTTGTGTGTAAGCAACTAAACAGGTGGGGTCTGTGCTGCTGGGGGTAGCAGTGAGTGAAAGTAAATCCATCTTACCACGCATTTCTGCCTCATTTTCAAATGAAGGAGAATAAATCCATTTCTGGATTTCAGTTCTTTAATCTGTTCGGGAAAAGCTGTTCATGATGACACGAAAAGAAGTTTCTTAGCTTAGGTGAGGATCCTTTCAGTGAAATCCAAGTTATGCCTTTCAGTCGTACCGCGGTGTGTGTTTGTACGTGGGACTGCACGAAGCAGAGCAGTGCTGTGCACACAGCCCACGGCTCGGCCCGACCCACCTGCTCTGTCTGATCATAAAGTGTTTCGACTCTCCCCATGCAGACAAATCATTCTGCCCTCCTGCACTCGCAATCAAAACCAATTGTAAGCCTGCCCCAAAGCACACGTTAAGGAGAGCAGTGTTGTATGCTGATTTTCAGTCTGTGGATGAAAACCTGTTGCTCAGGCACACTGGCAGCACGTGTTCTCAGTCCGTGCATGCAGCTCTTTCTTCACTTCGTAAAGACCTTTGCAGTTCAGAAGAGATAACAGGAACCAACTTAGGCTGCTATCCGAAAAGTGCTTGTGGTTTGCCCAGTGCAGGCGGGCAGCTTCATCTACTGAAGGAGCCCTGCTGAAAGGCAGGGGGCTGCTGGCCGTGCTCCCATGGCACCGCGGCACCGCGGCGTTTGCCGGCACGTCCAGCTGACGGGAGCTGAGGAGCATCAGAAACAGCCTGAGATTTAAGGAGTGCCTGAGCTTGCTGCCTGATAAGCTTTTTGGATAGAAGGGGGCAATTTACAAAGCTCTCCCATGATTTAACATCTTCTGCAATGCAGATGAAATATTAAGCTATTAACTTTGGTGGCAGATACAGAAATGCACATGAGACATACGACTGCAGGCCCCGCCGTTATGTACGCACAGAACTGTCAGCCTGCATTTTATACGTAGGTGTCCACCACATTTATTCATGAATTTCACACTCGTGTTTACACTCTATTTTCCTATGTACCTTTTTACTGACTCGATAGCCATTAATTTTCAATCCTAGCGGATCTAGACTTTGGAGCATGAAGTTTAATGAAAAATTAAAGCGTTGTACTTCCAACAGCTACGCGTAGCAACTCCTGCGTGAGAATAAATACTGCTTTCTCCCATGAATATAATTATTTTAAATAAAAAAGAAAAGAAACATTAGTTTGGACTCACTTAGAAGCAATTATATGTTTAAGAGGTGTAAATAACTTGCTACCCAGACGTTACAAATATCCAGGTGCTCTGTATGTGCTGATGACAACAAAATTGAAAAGAAAGACTGTAATAATTCTGACTGGTTTTCTCTGCAGAAGATATTGATTATTTGTGTGTGGTGAGAGATTTGGAAAATTCAATTAAAGGAGTTGTGCAAAGGTTTCATAAATTTTCCTGGTACAGCGTGTACACAGACATTGTTGCGTATTAAATCAATGCAGCACTTCACAATATATTTTCTTTGAAACATAAAAATAAATAACATTTAAACAGTTCTGCTTACTACAGAAACAAATTTTATTTTCTGTGAAGCATTTAGTCATGTGCTATCACTGACTCATACACATTTGCCAGCTGTAACAAATTTTATAGACGTTTTCTCCAGAGACATAGCTCATATACTATGAATTTTTAAATGAGCAAATGGTGAAGAAGGGATGTCAGCAATATAAAAATTGATCAGTTAAAAGATAAAAGCATAAGTAAAGAGATTTGTATGGTAGTCTTAATAGGTTTTATTAAATAAAAATACTATAAAAAGACAGTAATGAATAGACTGACGGTTTTAACTGTGGTTGAGGTGGAGAAAAATTATTCTGGCACATTTAGTACGAGATTGGTTTTATATCACCTGACAGGTGGACATTTTTTTTCTTCCCCTTTTTAGATCTGCAAATGTTTTAGGGCAGCCAAACTTGGGAAAGAACAGTAGTGCAAGTAGGAGAAGAAACCTGGGATTGTGCCCTGCTGATGCTGTAGCAGGTTGGGGCAGCAGGCGGCAGGGAGGTCGGCCTGCTGGCTCTGAGGCCGGGCTTTCTGGTGACCATCGGGGTGCTGCCCTGTGCTGAGCCGCCCCGAAATGCTGACCTGTCCTCCTGACCCTCCACAGAGCCCTGCCTGCCTGCAGGCACAGCAGACTTTCAGCTGGAAGTCTGGCTGATGTTGCTATCTGTGCTTGGATGCGTTGGAGCTTACATATGGCTTCTTCCTGTAAAATACCGAGAGGGAAGGGTTGTTTTGTTGGTGTTGTTAAGGGCTTAGGAGCTTTTTGAGCAACACATTACACTTGTGAGCTCACCAAATACACTGCTCACCCAAAGAACTGCTGTGACAAACGTTGTACTGGTCTGGTCCACCTGGGAAGTAAATAATATATTTTTTTTCACTCTTTGAATACCTAAATGCCATCTGTATAAGCATTACTATCAGTATGGCTCATTGAAGCGTGCTGTCATTGTATACATCTAGAACAAAAAGCAGAGTCAAAGTTTTCCATGAATCTGGGCAGCTTACATTTTTTAAAGATACCTTCTGAGAGTGACATGCTGGTGTCAGTGTGGTTGCTTGGGTGATGGATTCTTTAGATCCTGTGTAGTGTGAATGCTGCTGTCAGCGAGTAAAGGCCTCATCAAGGCTTCTGAATGAGCTGCATTTAGCACAAAGAAGCCAAGGAACAGCAGCTTGGCCTTGAATGCCTCCAAGGATGGGGCATCCACAACCTCCTTGGGCAGCTTGTCATACAGGATTGGAGAGTTTCCTATTCTAACTGATAGCTGGTGGGACTTTTTAATGACAGTTTGTATAAGCAAAGGGTGTTTCTTAGCTATAATGCCGCGAAGTTGTACCTGAGGCAAAGTTGAGCTGGATGTTTTTTTGGGAGTAATCTTAAGAGATGTAGTTTAGGATTTGTGGCCTGCTCCACGTAACGTCACTGGCACCTCAGCTGGAACTGCAGGCAGGGCTGCTGCATCACACCACCTGCAGCCGAGAAACCATAGCACGGTGAGAATCAGACCTGTCCTTGCCATCACCCGTGTCTTTACTGGCTTTGATGCATCTTTGTGGGCTTCTGTGCAGCCCTTTTCCTCATAGGAAGTCTTTTTAGCTTTATACACCATAAATATGCCTGCGGTCCTCAGTATGTTGAATATATTGCAAATAAATCTGAATTCTGTCCTCACCCTTTTGTGGTGGTAGAACCAAAACGCAGCGTGAACTGTCAGCAGCCGCAGCGCAGAGCCCAGCGCTCATCATCTGCTGCAGAGCCACCCAGAAAGGCACCTGCTTCCTACCCCTCATGTTCCCATTCCCTGAGTTCTCTCTGCCCTTCTCCCAGCCACCTGCTCAGCCCCTTGGCTGCTCTGAGGGAGGCACAGCCAGCAGGGCGCAGGTAGGTTCTGCTGTTTGCCATCCCCTCAGGGACTCAGGGCTGGCCGTTCCTCTCCTGCAATCCTTGGTACAGCTCGTTATGGTCCTTACATGTCTTCGGTCCTTACAGATTTTTTATGTACCGTCTGAAGTAAAGAGTTCTGTAACCATTGCAGTAGTTCACTTAACTCATATTTGTGTGATTTTCACCAATTCTGTACAAACACTGTTCTGCTCACAAAACACTGATTTTCTTCCCCCACAGAGTACGCCCAGCCAGCCAGCAGCTCTGCCTTCCTGCAGCTGCTCCTCGACTCTCTGTAGCCTCTGTCTGCTGGGCAACTTTGCCAGCTGCTGCACACAGGTACTGTAACCCTGAGGACTGAGACGTGCTATTTGCAAACATGTGCAGAGTGATCTATGATACAGGCTTGCAATCAAAACTGGGATGATTTGATGGGAGAAATGTTGACATATTGAAACTACAAAAAAAAAATCCCACTCTAAAACACCTGGTTGCATTTCTCCTTGCCAATGCTGTCAGCCTCTAACTGGATACTCAGAGTGGCAATTCAGCTGTAATGCGTGTAAACTAAGTACAAAAATGTGTGCACTGCAGCAGATAACATTTTCTGAGCTGCCTTAAGTGAATCCTTACAGCTCACCAAGATAAATGCACAGGAGTAGGACAAGCAAGGCAGCAGGGGTACAGGGGGGAGGAACAGCATGGAGACCCCAGGCACCTCCTGCATTCACTTATCACAGTGTGGGATGTGAGCATCCCGAGGTGCCACTGAATGTGCAAATTCATACAAGCCCTCTGCAAGACGACAGGTCACCTCCTCCCATCCTGTGAATGGTTCATTCTTAGCAGTCCCAGAACAGGAAGCATAAAACAACACACTAACAGACACCTCGAGTCCTATTTAAGGGTTTCTAAATTCTTCCTCCTTTGGCTGCTTGTCCTTGTGGCGGTGCTGTGAGAAAAGCCCACTTAGAGGCTGACCTTGTCTGTCCCTGGCTGTTACCCACGCATGGGAAAACTGCCTGCTCGTGTGTTTCATAAACCCCGTGAGCCAAAGCAGTCTGTGAGAGGAGAACGCCCGCAGGTTGTCGCGTTTCCCTTTGCGCTGTAAGGACAGCACTGCTTTTGGAGAGCTGGAGCACTCTGAGTTGTTGTGACTGAGGAATATGAAGCAGATGTACGGTTTCTACCAGCTGTACAACTGATTTAGTGTGGGGGTGAAGTCATAGATATGTTTTGCTTCTCAGTGAAGGTTAAATTGTATTCATAACCATCATTAACTGGAAGGAAAAATTAAAAAAAGCTTCAAGCCTTGCTTGGCCACAAGGTGCTGCCACCCCAGCACCGAGCAGCTGCTTATCCTGCGATTCCCTACTCTTCCTCCTTCCAAACCAGCTCCCCCCCTGTGGAGCCCAGCTCCCTGTGAGGCTCATGCACTGAAGCCCTTTGCTTTCTCATGCTTACAGATACACGGCTGTGATAGCTAAACAATCCTTTCACCATTATTTATTCAAGTATTTTCTGTAGATAGGAATATAGCATTTCCTTAAAACTCCAAACGTTACTGCAGTTCAGCAGAGACCATCTGTTGGCCTGCATTGCCTTAGGATGTGTGTGCATCTATTTTCTGAGCAGCGAGGCTGCTGCTGGACACAGGACAGAACTATAATTGTGAGCAGATCATATGAATGATGATGATGTTGTCTAATTGCAATTTATTTTAGTCATTCCTTATCTCCCCACAGGCATTATGTGAAAAATGCATTCCACATCAACCCAAAGTTCTACATCTGCTTGATTGTACTTAAAAGGAGAGAAGGACCAACTGTAAGCCTATCTCCCCTGCAAATACCAGTTAGGCATTGCTCGCTGTGCTGGGCAGGTGCACATCTAGATAAAATTTCTGGCATCTATTTAAACTTAACAATGTGCACAACCAGATAATCTCAATGTAAATAATACATTTCTTTGTGGTTATTTTATCCCAGCGTGTGTACAGAACGCTGATCTCGATTTACTGCTGCATGGAATATTAACTATTTTCTTCTGTATGTTCTTACTGCAAATATAAAATAGTTACGTTGCTCTGGTTTAAAAAAAAGTTGCAGTCAAGCATCCCCTGCAAGAACTGCTGAGGAGAAAATGTTGTAGAAGAGAAGCATTGGATCCCACGCCTTCAGGGAGCAACGGACAGCTTCACAAAGCATGGTGCTCCAGGAAATGGCTGCTTCCTGCTGGGGCTGCTCAATTAATCTCCCCAGCAATAAGGCAGCAAAGCACGATCTAAATGACTGTGTCTGGGTTTCCAACAGACTTCCTAAAAATCTACAATATTTGACAGGTGACACAGCTTTCTATAATGATGACGGTGACCAAAAGATAAAGGAAGCTCTATTATGCAAGGAATGGTTCTGATTGCTGACCCTGTGATTTGTTTATACTCGGGCAAATTACTCATCTATAGCTGCCACTTCAGGATAAATTTGCCATCTACAAAGATGCTTTCTCTAATGCTGACCCACTGTACAAAGGCACTGGAGTCAAGGCCCCTGTTACAACAGCACTCTGTTGACATTCTTTTTAGGTCACCATTTTAGTTTGGTTCCAGTATTTAATGATATATAGAGAAGCTTTTATCGAACATCTTCTCTTTGGTCACTGTGCTCAAAATTGAACTGCTGAATTAGTTGGGTGCAGCCTCTCTTGTGGGGAGAGTGCAATAGAATGACTTCTTCCCCAGAATGACTTTTTTTTTCCCTTAAATTTCATGAACAGAGTGAAGTCCAATATAAACACAAAAAATTGAACATCATTTCTTGCTAACCAGTTTTTAGAACACTGAGAAAGAAACATTGCAATATGTGTTTAAATATACATGTAGTCAAATGTGGATGTACTGAAGCTTTTGGAACTTTTAATAAATAAAAATTACTTTTGCATTTAATTGCTGTGCAGTTCAATGTGAGAAGTTAATTGTCACTCATTTGTCTGCGCTGCTTTTTGCTGTTGCTACGTGCACAGGCTTCACCAGCTGAATGTTCGCATGATAACAGAAAAATAAATAGTTGGGACTAAATGGTAATAGTTTATATAACCTGACTGTAACCTTTGTAGCTGAAAATTAAATAATCATTGATCTGTACAGGGCCTGCAAGTGAACTGAACGCCATCTACAGCAAGCTGTTCTGTGCAGGTCTTAGGAGAACAGTTATTTTGCAGAGGAACAGTAGGGGTGATGATGGACAGTCAGCTGCAGCAGTAATTTAACTGGTTTACACAAAGCTCACCCTACCACAAGGACAGTTGTTGCTTAACCATTTTTAGGGAAATACAATGTTTTCACCCTAAGCTCCTGCACATACTCCTGGCACATGCCTGGGCTATTTAAGCAGTTACTGTTTCTTTGACCTCTCCCTGTACCAGGCTTCTGCCTTTCCGAAACAGCTGGCTCTGTTAAGAACCATTTCCAGTTCCACACAAGGTGGATCGGATGACTCTCACTTTATCACCCCTGGAGGCCATCTCAAGGACAAAGAAAAAAGATACACGCAAAACTAATGTTTTTATACGGGTGGGAAGGACCCTGCCCCGATCTCGTGACGAACACAAGAGAACAGGCTCGTCAGAACGTGAAGTTGTTCTGCTTCCATCTTCATCTGCTGTTTCACACTTGATTTCAGTGGAAGCAGGTCTTCAAAGCTCCTGAAGCTTCAGCAGTCTCTCAGCACGCTGTGCTGTGGGAATGCTGCGTGCTTTAGCTCTGCAGACAAAGATTCCTATGTATGCATCCCAATACACATCGGTGCTCGCTCAGCCTACGTGTTCTAAAAGAAAGAAGGGATTGTGGCAGAGATCTGGTGTGCCATGCTGGGAGACACTCCTTCAGAAAAATGCTAAATGCTTGTGAAAACATGTCAGTTTCGTTGCTTTCCAGCAAACTATTACTGCACAGGTAAAGAAAGAAGATAAGCTGCACTGCCCCCCTCTAAGTTATAATTACTGTACAGGAATGCCTTTTGTCTTAGCTACCCTGGGTCAAATGTTGGCTGAGATTATTTTTTCCACAACAAATAAAGCTGGAAAAACTGAAGAAATAGTCAGCTTGGAGACACTTCATTGACAGTGTTCATAACTCACACAGTTGGAAGCACACGGAACAGCTGATTCACACACACAGAACTGATGCTGCAGAGGGAGCTCCAGAATGTGCTACTGACAGTTGGGTATGTGCAGAGAGCAGGGAAGTCAGGCAGCAGTCTTTAAACAAGGGTGAGCAGTGCTAAAGCAATGCTGACAGAGAGGTCTGGCTATGAAACTTATGCTAACTAGAAGAACATTCATTTCTGCTATAAGCTAACAGCTCTGTTAACATCAAAACACCTGTGGGTTTGGGGTTGTTTTGTTTGTTTTAAAGATGAGGTCAGACAGAAGCTTTGTTAACTGTGATGAGAGCAAGAGAACTATGATTTAGCATCTCCACCTCTGCTCTCCCCTTTCCTCTGCCACAAGATTACAGAGAACCAACTTAAATACTTTCCTGGGAGAAGAAAAAGCATGGAAGCCAGTAGCTTGGCTCCAAGGAGGAACCAACCAGTAAACAGCGTGTCAGTAAGGAAACACAGCTGACAGCAGGGCCTACGGGAATGGCAGGCAGTGTTATCTTAGGGGGATGTCTGAAATAATCACTGACCCTTTGCCAGCAGTTGAAAGGAATGTTCCTTTAGTACAGGTAAACTTTTCCACCAGACTGCTCAAACCTCAAGCATTACCACCACCGCGCTTGTTTTCTTTTGCTTTAAACACCTGCTGTCAGATGAAAGAAGAAAAAGTCATGGAGAAGCAGTCGTTCTGCTCAGACTGCAGCAGCAGGAGCCCCCCACGCTGACGCACAGCTTCAAGCAGCAGCCTGGATGACCTGCAGCACTGCATGGGAGAACGACGCGTGCATCGACAGGCTGCACAAGGCAGTTGCTGTAAAACAATCCAGCAGCACAACTTGCAGTTACCAGTCAGCAATTACCACTCACCCACACTGTTTCGACTTACTTGTGCTTTCTATGCTGGGAACCACGTGAACGCCAACAGAACAGTTTGCTTTGCTGATACAGCCGGGATATTTTAACGTTCAAAATTTGGTCCTTTATTAGGCAACGACAAGTATTACAATTCTGAAGAAAACACATCAACTTTCACTTCCAGGTATTCCTTTAGAACGGTCTTTGATCACTTCATAGCTACATGTGTAACATGTTTCCCAATTTTCATTAGCTTACAGGAATTGTATGATATCATAAACAAGTTCACCTGCAATGTCAGACACTGCTCACTAAAACCACTGTCCTTTCACAGCTCAGTCCACAATCTTCACAGGTTAACTGACTTTCTTCTGATTCCTACTATTTTTTGAGTCCCAGAGTATGATTACATTAAAATACACCAAAAAGAATAAAAAATGTAAGCAAGAAATACTGGACACTGACACAGGGAATAAATCCGGGAACCTCTGTGGAGGATGCATGGCAGCACTCATCACAGACAGGACGCCCATCAGGGTTACAGACAGAAGGAACTGTAAGACACAATGATGTGTTAGCTAGTGTTGATTTAACACCTCACATCAACAAGCTGTTCCTTCCATTACTTGGGTGCTCTGTATCCTTCTATCTACACACAGATGACACCACAGGAAAAAAAAATAACTTAGCATACCTCTACCCCGACACAACACGGCGTTCCCTGCACTTCATTCAGGTGTGAACATAACGTGGCTTCGTGCAAATATTTCAGTGCCACGAAGAGCTTTAAGTGAGGGCTGTAGGAATTCAAGTTACTCACCAGATTCTTGACAATCTTGGGAAAGGGCTTCAACCAAGAGACACAGCCCCGCAGGGACAGGGAGAACGGCTTCAGCTGCAGGTCCTTTGCTGAGGTCTTCTCAAATATTGCAAAGGAAGCCACACAGGCTGACAGGAAGGCCAGCGTTGTCACAGCGTAGGCCAACAGCAGGCCGTCTTTCAGAAGAAGAGGCAGCATACTGTTAGGAGACCATGAGCACAGAGGTGAGTGCACACTGAGCTACCTTACACTAAGTGCAAAGAAAGAGCAGAAAAGAACACACCAGTGCTTAATAGGATCAGGAAAGAACACTTTTAAAATGACGTGAAGTGTCTGACTCACCTGAAAGTTGATACAAGCAGAAACCACGTGGCCATAAAAGGGATTTCATTGATGATTAAGCAGACTGGTCTGAAAAAATAGAAAAGAGACACACAGACACAGACGTGCTGAGCGAGGAAGGCCCATGGGCAGGCAGGAAGCCCTGCTTCCCTGCTCCTCCAAGCCTCTCACAGAACGTTCAGCCCAGCACAAACACCTGCAGCAGGACTCAGGTACTGAGCTTACAGCAGGAAAGACCAGCACAGCTGCATTGATATATTCTCATTTACAAGTTACTCAGAACAGCAAGTGTGTATTTAACATCAGCTACATTTATAGGTGAGAAAGCAGCATGCAGTAAGTAATAAGATGAGGAAGACCAGAATGAATATACAGAAAAATAATTTACTTACACCGACACGAGGAGAATAGATTTTTCATGTACTTGAAAGGAGAACAGGAAAAATGACAACGCACAACTAACCTGAGAAAAGGAAACCAGACACATTAACATTTGTGACTGCAGCACAAAGCACTGCCTTAGGTTCTCTGCTGCCATAGACTTTGTATGGATGTATGAGTTAAGTGAGCTGATTTTTCTAACTAAGTGCTACATTTACTCCAGTGCAATTTGCAAGTACACAAAGCTGCTTCTGTAACCACCTACACCTACAGAAAACCCACCCCAAAGCACTGTTACAAGGCTTACCCAGAATTATTCAGAAAACACTTTGTGCAAAGCAGCCCCATTCACTGAGAGCCACTGACAGGCCTCCCCAACATGTGAACACATTGCTACACATCCTCAGTCACAGCAGCAACAGCCCAGCTTGTGAACATCACTCGTGCACAGCATCCTCAACAGCCAGTACCCCAAACTGTTTTCAATGTGTTGGGTTTTTTTGCAGCCAAATAGAAACACGCTGGAAGATACACAGCAATGCTCAGGAAGGCTACATGTTGGCTTTAGGCAATGTTGCAATGAACTCTCAAACAGCACTTACGTAAAATTAGAAATGGAAAACTACCTTACTACTCGAGCATCAGCTCCATAACATCTTGATTTCAAGGCAATATGATTTCGTACTTAAGTGACAGCAACATAAATGACAGCTGATCAATTCAAAGATATGAGGAGACTGAAACGCAAACATTTGGGAAAACAGCCTAATTTTCTTTTCAAGCTACTGATGAGCTTACAATGCTCACTGTGATTCTTCTCATAGCACTTTGCAGCCAATGCATTAAAAAAACAAAAACAAGCACAAGAAAGGAAAAAATTCAACTCCGTAAGAATCTCTGTTGTGTAGCGGCTCCTCAGAAGTAGATAATAAAAATACAACACTAAGCTTCCCAAAAACTGAAGCTAAGATTTTAAGTCTGGATGCAAAAGACCAGTGAGACCCTGCTGGCCACCCCTGACAGCAATATGCTTTTAAAACCACCTTTTCAGCAGAACCAGCACAGCACTGAATGGCACACAGTGCTGCACGTGTGGCAGCTCTAAGTAGAATGGTTGGTCACAGAGCAGCAGCCAGGGGCAGACCCACAACAAGGAGCAATTAAAAACATGCACTTACCAGTGCTAATTTAAATCCTCGTAGGGATGGCTGGACAGTCAGCTTGATACAAGTAGGAAGCAGGCTCAGGAACGTCACAGCAAAACTAAGGGATTTTGCAAGAAAATTGGTTTGAATATACGAGCAACTACTTCAGTTGTACCACGTAACCACTTCTGAAATCTCTGTGCACCTTAGGAATTTAACAGCAATCTTCAGAAATTAAAAAAATAATAATAATAATCACTCAGGGAAACAACTACAGATGGAGAGCAGTGAGTGGTTCTCACTGGTAGAAGTGTTTTTGAAAAAGGAATAGTTTCCATGAGGATTTCAGCTGCTCCTAATCAAACTCAAACCGTTTGCTTCTCTGGAAAAGAATTCCAACGTCGGAGTATTTTATATATATTTATATAATGACAACATTAAAACTTGTAATTATTGTTTGAAGAGGAAAGCACGCAGATTTTAATTCAATCCTAGCCAACCAAGTAGCTAAAGATCACTGTACAAAAAAGCAGGAAGTTCTGTAGCCATTCTCCTAACAGTACTTGGGGAAACATTTATCACTGGGAAGAAAAACACAAAGAAAGTATTTTTTCAAGATTTTAAACCCCATTTCTTATAATGCATTGAAAAAATTACTGATTTTGCTAAAAGCACCATAGATGAAATGCACCTTAAGCACTTCAGCTAAGTATTACCTGAGCTTGAGCTGCGCCTGAGGTGATATTACATTCTTTATCTTTATAAGGACACTTAGGCTGCACCAAATGTTGGCTACTTTATCCTGGGGAAGAGAAGCAAACAAACAAGCAGGCAATTAGTCACCAACTGCACCACTAAAGCTTCTGGCAGAGACAGAAAGAGGGTTGGGAGAAAGGGGGACTTTTTGTGTTTTTTTAAACCACGAATACTGCCAAAACACACTTGTGAATATGTATCATAATCTGATGTAACTCCAATGATTCTCATTTTCAGTCAAATACAGAGTTTCAAAAAGCCCAGCTGAACAATGTTGTAATGCAAAATAGTTCTCCAGCACGAGAGCCTACGACTGAAGTCACAGATCACACATCTCATGAGAATAAGGCTCAAAACCACCTGTCCCTAGAAAAACTCTGATGAAACAATGGGTGTATGAAACCTTTCCCAAATGTGAAGAGATTCTGTGCACTGTCACATTTCATTACATACCTGAATGTATTTCGCTGTGCTTACTGCTTGCTAGCAATGACAGAGTTAACCACTAATAAATCAAGAAGTCTAAAGACATTAGCAGTTGTGCTAGGATCACTTTCAAAATTAAATTTGTAACTACAGCTATCATGCTCATGAAACTCATCCCTAAACAGCTGCTTGAAACACAGCTGTGTAGACATAACAGCAAGAGAGCTACCAGCACCAACAACTGAGCCACCTTCCTCATATGCTCACCAGCAATACAGAGTATGTGCTTCAAATCCACTGAGGATTACAAGTGAACAGAGGGTTTGGCAGCACCAGCACACACACTTCTTAATAGCCAATCTGATTTTACAACCATCAGCATTTGTTACTGCTTCTGTAAATGGGAACCAATTCAAAGAACCTGTTACATGCAGCCCAGTATAAATTTACTGCACATTGCTTACGTGGACAATTTCTCATTTCATCTAGATTAGCATCCAGCAGGTCAGTCCCCTCATCAACTCACAAAATATCTGGGCTAATATTAGACTAAAATCCCAAAGCTTTTTCAGACTCACTGGTTATTGTCACTTACAAACATTATTTTTAAACTCTGAACTGCATAAAAACGAATAGTTTTGGTCACCACACTATTAATAAATTTCAGGTAATTCCCAAGGAATAGGGCCGTTGTTTTTCAGGGGATTGAGGAGGTCTTTTGTGCACTTGTTTATTAAACAGCAACGCGAAACCACAGCATATACTCTGAGAATGCTGTCACCTCAATAAAACACTGCCTGCAGTACAGTAGCTTCAGATTCTCAAGAAAAAAAAAAAGACAGTTGAGCTATGATTTATATCTAAAGAAGATTAAAAGAAAATTCGAGATGAGCCCAATGTGCTTTTGCTTAAATCCCTGCAACGTCAAAAGAAATAAAATTCAGAGCTTCATTTCCTGGGTTCAACTTGAAGTTGAGAACTGGCTTCTGCAAACAGGACAGTGAGTTTTGTGCCATGTTAAGCAAAGCACCGACAGCACCCTGTTAGTTTGGGAAGGAGCACCACTTCTGTACCAGTGATACTCCTGTAAACAAGTCTTGCTTGACTGGATTAAGGCTGCAGCACTCAGCACTGCGCAGTATGCAAGTGTGAACAGCCTGGGGAAAGGAAAAGAACAGATCCACGACTTCTGGGGAACAAATTGAGGAAACCTGCACTAAAAGTACGAGTGAGGTTAAAAAGGAACATCTACACTGCACTCAGATTAGTTGGTTTTTGTTTTTAAATCCTGTCAAAAAAAGCTGAGCAGAATCAAAGAGACTGAATCTGTTAACATTTAAGGTTATATCTTCTGACACTGTCAATTACTATGGAATCCATCTCAGTGGAAAAATGTGTGGATTGAAGTATGAGTTTGATGATGGGATAAGTGTTGTCTACTCGTATAATATCCTGGAAGATGCCAGCTGAGCTGGGGTTAAATACTGGATTAAATAACTGGCAAGAAATGACTGCTGAAGAAGCCATCTCAAATTACGAGTTCTGTGGTGTGTCTCCCACATGAAATCCCTAAAGGTCACGATGAAGGTTTCTCAAGGGATCTAAGAATACAGAACATTTGCAGCAGGGTGGGGGAGAAGAAAACATGCATGCCTCAAACAAGCCTCGGTCAATGGGAAAGAGTCTTCTGAGTACTTGCATGATTTGTTCCACATCAGTACAGAATGGGAGCCAGCAGACAGCAAAGGAAACCACCACTGTCCCTGCTAATTTAATTAACAACAGTAACCTGCAATAAAGAGAAAAGTTTGCATCAGAGACGATAAAGACAGCTGCTGGTAACAAAAGTCAGTTCTTTCTTTATAAGTTAAGTCTTTTTTTAAAAAGAGAACTGAAGGTAACCAGCCTGAACAAGAAGAGGCACCAGTACCACAGGAAAAGCTCATCATCCCCAGATTAGCAAGAACAACTCCATGAGAAGCGGAGAGCTACTGCTGTCCATCTAATCTGGTTGTCCATCGGGTTGCCCATCATAGCCCACATTTAATCTAGCAGACAGAAGGCAGAGTCCTGAGGAGACACAGCTGAAGAGATTTTGCTCTCTTTACGTGGAAATACTTCATGTAGATTTCAACAAGAAACGCTTGTTTTGCGGGAGAGGAACACATTAGGACAGGGTATCTTCCACTAGAAATCAATTCAGCAATGAGAACATAAAGAGAATCATATTCTCAGTGCCAGGCTGCCTGAGTGTATTCTTAAGCAAAATCAAATGCTTTAAAGCCACTTACCCCTTTCCTTTCAGTCCCTTCTTGAAACATTTTCCAAGCAAATAGCAAAAAAAAGGCAGAGAATGGTAGAGTTCCATTTGCTTATAATTTAAGGCCAAGCAAAATGCTACCGACCCCAGAAGGTCCCAGTCATAAGACAAGCAGAGCACACCCCACAAGGCAAATCCAAGGCTCACTGAGTTGTATATGTTTTTTTTTATGTTAAGGACAAGATGCACATCTCAGTACTGGAAATTAGTAATGAGTGCCCTGAGGGACAAGTGTAAAATTACATGCAAAGTAAGTTGCCCCTGGTTTTCAAAACCACATTGTCAGTTGTGGCTATTTTCATCAGAGAAATACTTCTATTTAAAGCCTTAAAAAAAAAAAAATACTTCTAAGACTTAACTCAAGAATTACAAGGGCAAAAATGAGAACAAATCTTGCATTAAGTTAATTATACAAGTAACACATTATCAGTCAACCAAGCTTTGAGCTGAACTAGTAGCAAAACGCAGTGAGATCCATCAGAATAAATGTTTCTTCTATGGAATTTCCATAATTAAAGCTTTCACGAGCCTCACCTCTCACAAATATACTTAAAGAACATTCAAGTGTTGGTATCTACATTGTGTATCCTTTACCTCCAGGACTGCTGTGCGTATGTGAGAGACAATATTACATGCACAATGCACCCTCATCCACCAGGAGATCCCTTAGTGGCTAAAACTGTACAAACCATGAATAAGAGTAGCTAAAAGCAGAGACATCCCTTGGATTTTGAAAACAGGTTCCCAAACTCAGCTGAAGGCTGAAAGTTAGTTACAATTAAATACAACAGAAGACAAAGCTTTGTCTCCTACCCTTACTCTCACACCACGGCAGAAACTATCAGATATGCTCGTGTTCTCTATCCTGTTTTCTCCTTGTCAATAGAAGTAGCTATAACAACGCATTCAGATAATCTCAATTGTTTTCAACCCACTCAAATTTCCCATCCAAAATCACCACAAATATTTGAGATCTCATCAATTTCACACTGACAAATTGTTAAACCGACAGCTGTGATCTTTAAGGGATGTGCAGCAGCAGTTAAGGTTAAGTAAACCTATTGACTTCCTGGGAGCTGGTGACAAATAGTAAAGTTATTCACAGTCATTGGGCTGGAAGAGACCACAGGAGACCGTGCAGTACATCACTCTGCTCTACCTATGCCATTACTGATGTCACACATCTTTTCTTAAGGAACTTTGTGCTGCAGATTCCACAGCTTCTACTGACAACCTATTCCAGCACATTAGTGTGATTAAGGTTTGAGATATTTATGTATGTATTTGCAAACCAAATATTCCCTAGGTTAGCCTACGGACATTACTGCTTATTACACCATACACCACAAGAGACACGCACACACACACACACACAAAAATCCTGCCAAGCAGATTGTCTTCCTTTTTGTATCTCTCTTACACATCAGAACTAAACCCTGGGCCTTCTACTGTTCTACCAGCTCCTCTCATCTAAGATGAGCTGCATTCATCCTATTCCTGGCTGTACATGATGCCTGTTTAAAGGTGATCTACACCTTTAGGTCAGGTCAACAACAGAATATCAGAATTCCTGAACTGTAACTCAAATATCTAATAGTAATATGATTTTTCTTTTTCCTTTCAAGAGCTTCTTTCTGAGATGCTTTGCCATCCAAGCCCAAAATGTATTTTTCTTGGAAGAGAAATCCAAATTAGTAAATTTGTTTAGCAGATGCTGAGATTTCATCCCTTAAAATACTTCAGTGCCCACATTTATCACCTGCAGGACTGTGTCCCTCCGTGAGCTGCCACTGAGCAGCACAGCCTGGAACAGCCAGCTAACAACATTTACTTGCTGATGGGCAAAGCAGGCATAAGAACAGAAACATTAAGACCCACCTGTGGGGGTGTCTACCACCAACACTGACTAATTAGCTCCGCTAATGAGGTCCAGTGACACAGCTCAGATGCCTAACTCCCAAATGGCTAAGCATTATGCAACGTGCATCCAGTCCTGAGTAACTGCAAGGACAAGATGGAATGGCACGTCTTAGAGAAACGAGCATTTGACACCACTGTGCTTGACGTGCTCTTCTGCTCTCAAAAAGATCTCAGGCGATTCCTTTTCCAAACAAATCACAGCAGCACAAGCCATCCTTCTTTTCAGTCATACTGCCATTGACACTTTCAGCAATAAAGTGACTGACAGAAATACAAGCTTGAGGCACAGAAAGAACATTATTTGTGTTTGGATTGATTTGTCCCAATGGCAACTCTTCATCTCCAATACATCCCAGACGTATGGTTTGCTCTCCAGTTCTGCTTTGTGGTAGGCAGAGGCCCCTCACATGAAATCATCTGCCTCCCTCCCAGCAAAAGACAATTACTGAAAGAACAGCATTACTTCATAAATGCAAACTCCTTTCACTTCACTGCAAAAAAAGGATACTGGAAGTGTCCGTGGTCAACAAGAATGAGGCCTGGATAAAGAAGTATGCAGAGAGCACTGGAAACCTGAACAGAAGGATCAAAAAAGTAAAGAAAATAAGCTTAAGAATTAGACATAAAGAACTTATACTACAACTCCAATAGATAAATTTGCCCCTCCATGGTGCATCCTAGATGTAGGAATCTTTCTCTCCAATTAATCTTCTGTCAGCAATATTTTTAGGAATAAAAATGGATACAGAATTTCCATAAACAAGAGAACACTGAACTGAACGAAGCCCAGCCTGCTCTTTGCCAACCAGCTCAGAAATCCCCCACTCCCATCTTAAGCCTCAAAACCACTCCAAAAACAGGAAGACTTTTTATTCCAGAAGAATATTGGTTCTGCCACAAGCAAGGTACAAGGCACAGCAGTCCAAACATCACAGCTCAAATCTTGTTTCCACCAATCAAGCAGTACATTCAGAAAGAAATACAATTCAGTAGTTCATGGCTACTAAACTTCAGTAGCAATAACAAGATGCACTGAAGACTTTAAAATAATTGCAGTAAAATAAATTAATGGCTTTTTTTCTTCACTGAAAAGTTGCTAATATGAGCTATACAGATTGTCATTGGTTTTATGTGAATTGACACCAGTGCTCTAGACATTAACTAACTCTCACCCTGTTCAATTTCTATCATTTTGACACCAGGGCTTCTATTTTTTTGTCTTTTAATTACACAAATATCAGATACTTGCCTTCTTCTTGGTAGATGTTTCCTTCAAGGAACAGCAATATAAAATAACAGCAGGAATATAAATTAGCAGATCAGCAACAAACACTGAAAAATAAAGATGAAATTCACATTAGAATCCTCCCCCACAACTCATCTTAACACAATTTATATTGCCTATCTTCATCTGGGTTGTGAATATTTTACTGCTTGGCTTTAACCTTCTGATGTTCCACGTCTTGTTTGCATCCCGTGTAAAAACTCAGAGTGCTGGAGTCAGATCTGTTGACTACCTTTGGATGTGGGCTTTTGTATCTTAATGTGAAAACTCCACATTAGTCACTCAAGTCACCTGAAGCTCAAGAGGCAGGCATTACAGTTTCAGCTGAATATGCTTTTCCATTGTCTTACATTGTATTGCAGTATGTTGTTGTTTCAAGGATGGCTCAAATTTGGCAGTCACACTGCATCTAAATATTTTACATAAGACAGTGCAAAAATATAGGCAAGTAAACATTACAATACTCAACAGTTCTTCATTAGAATAAACAGAGTCATTACACTTTAAAGGACAAAAAGAAACTGGTCTAGATAATGTTCCTAACACTAACATTTCTGATGCCCAAAGGCTGCTGCTTCCATGTGTTCAGCTGTCCTGACTTCTGGCACAGCCTCAGTCAATAACGGGGCACACTGCAGTTCCTCACATGCCGAAATGAGAGAAGGCATTCTTAATTCTCAAAAGAAATCGACTACAACGAGATCCAATGAAGCTTTTTTTTTTTTTGGTCAGAATATATAGTTCAAAGCCATAAATGTATGTAACAAGCTTTAGATTATAAAAAAAAAACCCTCCAACTTATTTTTGTGTTAGCTACTACGGATGTGGCCAAACAGACTAAATTAGTGCCTTGGTTTTCATAATCTGCCTACAGCAAGTAGTTGTAAGAGGGCCAGCGAGACAAGAACCAGCAGGTTCATCTGCCCAGGATTACCTCAAAACCAGCAGCTGAATTCTTCTGGATTGTTGCCTTAAAAGCTTAAGCTTACATTATTTCTATAAGCAGATTTCAGAAAGTGTGCAATTATTCCAAGGGGAAAAACACACTTTGCTTTTTTTCATCACAGGCTTTAGAAGAAAATGTTTATAAAGGCATCAGTTATTCAGTATAATAATAATAATAATTATTCTGTAGATTTAAGCCACAATTAAACAAATATACCCAAGGCATTAGCAAAACAAATACGCTGACACTTAATATAAAGGTGTAACAGGAACAGCTGACACTGAATGTTCTGAAGTATTTTAATGCATTATTTTAATGGCTGTTGTTTAAGAAGTGTTTAATCAGTACTCCTGGATCTATCAGTGGTTCATCAAGTGAGTTGATTCCAGAATTAATACAGACCATTTCAAGGATAATTAAGTTTTAGAGATTTTTTTGTTTCAATTCAATCGATTATTAGAGACCAGACTGAGAGGCTCATGAAGTACAGAAAAGTTATTGATGAACAGCAAGTTCTGCCACTGTAATCAGAAAGCATTTTCTGCAACAGTATGGTACCTGAAGCAAAGGACAGGTTTAAAATGCTAGGAAAAAGTAACAAGGTAATTTGGCATCTGGTGCTCTGAGAACAAAAGCCCACTGGATGCACTGTTGTCCTTTTGAAAGGACGATTAATTCAGTTACTTACATTCTTTTTCTACCCTTATCTCTGTCAGAGCAGTTTGAAAGAATCAAATGGTCAGAAAAGTGACTGCATGGAGGTGACATCCAGTACAGAAGTACTAAAATACACTTCTGCTTTTTATTAACACAAATTTATTTCCAGGAAGTAGCAACCATTAAAAAAAAAAAAAAAAAAGTGGTATCTTTAAAACATCAAATACCTCCCACTGCCAGGTAAGGCATAAAAGCTCACAATAAAGACCTTTCAGCAAAGCCACCCAAGTCGAAGAGCTGAGCAACTGGTGAAAACAGATGTATGAAATTAAGCATGCTAAATTAATAAGCCAGACCAAACTGTGAGCATCCTACAACCAAAGGAAATATCATTTTCCTACCTGTTGTACGCATAAATAACTTATGTGACTGACTCTCATAGCCCCGAGATGCGTGGAGAGCAATCCAATCAGGATTTATTAACTTTGCACTGTAAAACAAAGTACAGACACATCAAAACGGAGACAGTTCTCATTTCCCTTTACACTCCTTTCTGTAATAAAGATGACACGCACAGGAGCATATTCCAAGTATTAAGATGAATGAGAAGAAATATTTCAAAAAGCAATAGTGATCAATGAAAGGTTTTTGTCACCACTAGATCTGCTTATGCTATAGAATTCAGCTATTAAAAAGAAAGGGAATGCACTATTTATTAGGACAAGCTAACTACCTTCAGTCTAGTTCCACTGACTTTTAAAAAAACAATTGTAAATACCTTCCATGCTTAAGTATTAAATATAAACCATTTACAGTTCACATAGATGCCCCACATAACTGTGCCTGTGCACTTTAACCTACATTCTTATTCCATAAGTCCCATTCCAATGGCAGTAAAGCTCTTGTGGAAAAAGTATTCCAACAACAGAATTCTATTTACATGATATCCAGTCATCAAATATCACCCAGGCTCTCAATACAAGAGAGGTTTCCCATGCAATGCACTCAAATCCTACAACTTTTTTTCTATACATCACTGATCCAACAACAGCTTCCAGGGAGAGACTAAAATTCAAGTCGTATCAAAATCTGATGAAAGTTCAGGGCCTGGCAAAATAACAAAACCCTTTGGCTCCTCTCACAATAATTAAGAGACAAAAATAGCAGCATTGGCCTCAAGCAACAGGGATCCCCATTTTATTTATTTCCCTGGCTTTAAAGTAGCAAACAATGCTTTCCATCTCATCAGTCTGGTAGCTCTCAGCTCCTGTTCTCACTCCTCAGGGAGGAGAGAAAAGAGGGAAATTGGTGTTTTGCATTCTCCACTGTAGGAAATACTTGAAATAATGAACTTACACATAAGCACACAGGAAGCTGTGATAGGCAGTAAGAGGTGGATAATCAAGGCCCCAGTACAGCAAGTTGTTATCACTTGTATTGAAGTACCTAAGGAAAAAAAACTCCACATACATAAATAAATACATGCACATGGATAAAAAGAATCATAGAATCACTCAGCTAAGGATCTACATTTCCAGCTTTGCTTTTGCTCAAGGAAAAGACTGAACATTACACCAATTTTTTTTTTTTTTTTTTTAACTTTTTTAATTTTTTTTTTTTTTAATCAATGTACTCAAAATTCACAGATGTTGCTGACTTCTTTTAGCTGCTTTACACACAAAAAAATCTGAAGCAACAAAACAAAAGCCATTCAAAATGCACTCATTTGTGTTTGCAAAACAGAAGACCTGAAAATCAACCAAACTACTCTTGGAGCTTCCTTACCTGAAGAGGAAAAAAAATCCTTCACATGAGTTGCATTTGATAAGAATCCAGAGATTTAAGACAAAGCCTGCACAAAATCAGTATCTGCAGTTGTAAATATTTATGTGGAAGGTTTTGCAGATCCTCATCTCCATCTACAAACACAACCTATACGTCTCATGTATGTTGATTATCCCAGAAGACAGCAGTCAATTTGCCAAAAAGGAAATAGGAGCAATGCAATTAAACGGAGATTTCAAAAGAACGGAAATTTACTAATTGTTTTTCTTATAATAGTCCCAGATTCCCCCTTTTTCTTCCTGGACTTGGATGGCACATTTAATAAGCAACAATCAATTCTGAACAGTTGAAATTTACCTGCCACTCCTGCACTTGTGTGACTTACAAAGCTGAGAACTGCTTCTGCTCAACATACCAACACTGTGAAAAAGCCTCTCTGGAAGTGATGCTGCTGGAAAACAACTCAGCAGAAATAAAAAAGGCAATATCAAGCTGTATCATAGGTAAAGGCCAGCACAGACATGGAAGAAAGTATGGCACACCACGTTTAGTGAGGCAATTCCATCAGCATGAATGTAGGAGCCAGGAGGCAAGGAAAGTTTTAGAAAGCAAACCAAGTGAAGGCAGTAATGCCTCCTGAACAGCCAACAGGTCACGAATCTCAAGCAGTTGTGTCAGCCTAACCACTTCACCTGCTCCTACCTCGGAGGAAAACTCAGGAGGAAGACATGAGAGACACAAAGAAAAAGGATTTTCCTGTTTGTAATTCCCTCATGCCAGCGTTTCTATGGAAGGCTGACAGCAGCTAGAATTAAGTCACCTCCAAATGAGAAACAGGGCATTATCCAAGAAAAACAGACATTACAAACATGAGGCATCAGATCCTTCATGCCTTACAGCAAGAAAGACTTACTAGTCTATTCTAACTACCAAGGCGCAAGCTCTTGCATTTTCCAGTTTCCCCTTTCCAACTCAAGTTTTTTGACATTTATTATTCTAAATGATGTTTCTTGAATTCCTTATGAGCTGTCTGAAATATCTTATGAACTCATGATAAGTCATATTTCTTCGAGCTGCATCTCTGGTTCTTATTTTACCATTCAACATTGCTCACACCAAAGCAGCTCTGATTCTTCACACAGATTTGAGCAGCCTGCCACTTGGTGGAAAGCTTTCCAGTTAAGTCGCATGCTGGTTTTGTGATTTTACCTTCTGCAAACTCATAGCTCCAACAGAAACCCAGTAACACTTAGCAAAAACCAAACAAAAAACCCTTCACAGATTCAATTAGCAGTATAAGACATTTTAATAAGAAAGGATGCTTTTTACATAGCTGTTAATACATAACAAGAAGATCTAAAGGTACAAAGCTACTTAAATTCTTACTCTGGCATTTAAGAAAAATGTTTTTTGAATCATTGGAAACACGCACGGAATATGCAGCTATGTTACCCATGCAGGTCTGTGCAATGGTAATAATGACAAATTCTGTGGGGAAAAAAAGATCAGGAGATCTAAAAATCTGATAGGACTGCATTCTCATAAGAGAACTGCTCTATTTACTTAAATAAATGTACACAACATGCTTGCTGAACAGAGAGCTTTTCTAAATACTAAGCAAATAATACTAGAAGCGATTCAAATCTCAGCCTCAAATCTGAACGTTTATTTTCTCCGTGTACCAGAGCAGCGTCTCTTGGTACGTTCATTTCTGTAATACAGGAGGGGAAAGAAAGCTCTGCTTTCTTCTGCAAAGCAATCCCTCGCGTGTCAGCTGAAATGTCCTTTCCAAACTCCCAAGACAAAGTACCACTTCACTGCACATTTCTGTTTCCAAAGCAGCCCCAATCTGAAAAACTTCTGTCCTAAATAAAACAAAGACCCAATACAACAAGATGGCGATGCCCAAGCGGCAGCCCATGGGCTAAACCCAGCCTGCAACCCAGCCTGCAACCCAGCCTGCAACCCAGCCTG
>NW_024884733.1:27176851-27186716 GCF_019232065.1 Centrocercus urophasianus | reverse complement strand
GCAACCCAGCCTGCAACCCAGCCTGCAACCCAGCCTGCAACCCAGCCCTGGGAACTCCCAGAAATAACGACTGCTGTAACTCTGAACTTTGAGTACACGCAGTTCTGCCCGCAGAGCAGATCAAAGCTGCCAACTCCGTTATTACATCTCTCCATTATCCCAGCTCTGGCATAATGAGAGGCTCAGGCGTCCCAGAAAGAGGAAAATAAAATGATAATATAGGCTCTATATTGTGAATCCCACAGTCACGTGCAAAGTTCCATACAGCAACAAGCTTTTAGGACTGTCCCTGCATATTTACAGCAATAGTGTTGAATTCATCTTCTATTCTGTAGTGTTCAGTTCAAAACAAAGTTGGAGTTTCACAGCAGTGAATATCACCAGTCAGAATATCCTCCAGAAAGCTAATATCTAGCAAGCCAAACTTCCATATTTTAGCTTGCTTATCTTGTGAAGAAAACGGTATTTCAGTCTAAGAACTGGGTGATATTATGCCACTAGAAAAGTATTTTTAGAATAGTTTGAGAACAGCAAAAGCTACGGCCGACATGACAGATGAAGGTACATTTAATGAGGTGTAAAACAAAGTTTCACTCCATTTACCCCTTGGTAACCTGAGCTATAACATAACAGCACTACGTACCACTGCCTGATGGGTAAGTTGTAAGTAACTTCTTGCCAGTGTCTCTGAGCTTCATAGTCTCCATACATAGGTGGTTTTCCTGCACCTAAAAATAAATAAATAGAAATGATTACAGTACTTATGAATTTATTCTGTTTATACGTGTCTAGAGGAAAAGCAAACTGCATTTGCATATTCTTACAACACTAATTTTATTCTCCACTCTCCTATTACATTTGAGAAGAAAAAGAGACCTAATCTGTTCCACAGTCTAACAATTACAAAAAAAGCTTCACGTGTTCCTTTGGCTTTCTGGCTATATCCGTGATGAGCATTTATCAAGATATCCCAGTGTGAAGAACAGCTTTCTCATCTGACACAAAAAATCATTACCTAGTACAGATGAGAAACGTGGCACTTTCTCTGCAATAAGAAAACATTCATAGCAGCCATCTTACGCCCATTTTGTACCGACTACATTTCCTCAGTAAGCAACCATAGACAAGGCTTTAGTCGTGGTACCTCGCCATTGCTTTTGTAATTAACAACCAGCCTTATTTTTAAATTCACTTCAAGGCAGCACCTCCCAAAATCCCCCAGTTCCTCTCCCTTTCCTCTATTACTTTGTTTGTGATGCTACCAAAAAAAATCACATATGCTGTTCCTTACCTCATGATTCTTAGCTAACACAAACCACTTATTAGATCAACACACAGAAATCGGCTTAGAATATTTTTTCCATACAAAACTTCTAACTAACTGTTCCACTTTGGTTTACAGGAATTCTCTCTCACACTTTCCAAATGAGTGATTGTTAGATAGCAATTTGCAAAGCAAATTATGTTCAAGGATACTTTTCACACACGCGCACATAAAACTCTCAGGAAATCAAGAGCTTTCTTCCCATGGAAAAAAGCTTTATCAGTGCAAATCCTTCAGCTGCCCACTCAGCAACCATTCCTTACCATCAGCCTAACTCTGGTAATGGCAGAATGTTAAGCATCTTGTATCACAGTTTATTTACTTCTATTAACCTCTGCTTACTGAGAACAGAAACTGGACTGATTGTACTTCCATTAAAATATCGACACTAAACAGACAAAATTTAAGAGTTTCTTTACAACACAGGAAAACTACCCATCATTTTTCCCCATGATCCAAGTCTGTGGGAGCCACACAAGCTCAGATATCTTCTGCTTATTTCTGAGTAGTAGAGAGAACAAATCTCCACTAACTTAGTCCTGAGCAGGAGACAGATTATTTCCACTATATGACACATGCAACTAGAAGTTTCCTGAATCAGGGAGCTCACTGACCAACAGGACTCCTTTCTGGAGCTAAAATCTACACGAACCTGTCACAGCATTTCTAAAATAGAAAAAAGGTGTTGTCCAGATTTTCGAGTCTATGTAGCACACATACACAGACAGTTTCCCTTCTCCAGGAAAAAAAGATATACACGCAAAGAAATTAGTTCATTTCAGAATGAAGTGAAATGCTTTTAATTCACAGTGGTCTTAATCAGTTCTGTTATTAACAGAAAGCAAGCTGTTAAAGGTCTGATGCTGCCTCTCAACACGAGTATCTAGCTTCTACTCATTTAGCATGAGCTTTGTAACTGCATGAAAATCTCAGATACACAAAGCTTAATTTTTCTCAGTAATTATACAAGACAGCTATTCTAAGGTCATCATAATTAGTAACCACTCAAAATCAGGCATCAGTTATCTGTTTTATCCCCATCGTGACCCTAATTCTAGCCAGAGATCCAAAACTAGGCTAAATAGCGAGCAGCAACAGAATGGAAATGGAAGCACAATCCAACAGTGCCCAGTAGATGAGGGCAGAATGAGCCTCCCTCCATCTGGTCAGCCATGCGACGCACGGGTGCCGGGTGTGCTGAATCAGCACTTCAAGCAGAGCCTGCCTCTGAGCACAAGGACTGCTGCTAATCCTTTCTCAATTATATTGCACTCAGTGACAGAGAGCAAAAACGGACCGCGTCAGTTTAGACATCATCCTGGCCCATTTCTTTCCTGCCCCCACTAACTCAAGGTTTATTTTGTGTGAAGGAAATCAAAGCAGGGTGATGGGAGGGAGGAATTCTAACATGCTTCTGTATTTGACAGCTCTAACATTCAGATTAATTTTTTTCCCCCCAGACAACGTTGAAAGTTAACAAGCGTTTTGATAATTTGCTGGATTGGAGTGGATTCAGATTTTCCTATTCCAAAAGAAGTTATATGGTCGCTGTGTATGAAATAAGTGTGTGCATACAGACACATGAAAAACAGAGAAAAATGCGTTGTTTAATTCAGTCACTATTTTAAGACTCTCAGAACCTGGGTTGGTTTGCAATTCTTTTCAACTCAGAAGAATCCAGTTAGTCATGAAAACATGCACAGCACAACAGAAATTTACTGTCACTCAGCAACACAGAGATTGCCTCTCTGCACACGGATGGGCAGAAGAGAGCCTGCATCACAGACCTTTTATGAGGGCATTTTCAGAAAGCAAATTAAAAATAACTACGTAACAAGTCACACGTGCAATTTATCTTCAAGCAAATCCCTTCACGTAAGTAAAAAACTCAGGAGTCACCAGTTCAAAAATCACTTTGAATGTTACTGAACAGCTCAGGGGTGAAGTTCCCAATTGCCTTAACAGCAAACTAGAATTTGACTGAGCTTGTGATTCTTTTAGCTGATGGGGACTGAACGTAACGAGGCATTTAAAAATACAAACCCGCAGAGAGATCTTTGTGCACTTCGTGCTGAATGCCGCCGAGAGGTTCGAAAAAACTTGCCAGCTCTTTGCAAGCATTAGGAGATGGGGAGGAGAAATACTCATCTATTAAAAGAATATAGCTCTAGTTCATGTTGTAAACAACCTTAAGTAAGTATAGCTACGGGACACGGTGCAATCACTCACTTTGTGTCACCTTTATACCATCTTCATTATCACCAGCACTGTTTTATCTAAATATAAGTTAAGGTTACATCTGTTCTAGAACTTAAAGGACAAGATTAAACAAATTTATGGCTGAACTGTAGTAATACACTGCAACTACAGGAGTGACAAAGGCATAGGAGGGGACAGCCGGCCATTCCTTTGCTGCTCCCAAAGCATTAGTGACCCTCCCTGCACCCCCCACGCAGCTGGGATATGTATCATTCTGCTTATTCTTACCAAAGCAGCCAAGCTATTACACCAGCCTTAGGCAAATAGGTCCTAAGCCACAGCAATACTTGAGGCAGCACACTGCTTCCTACATATTATTTCCTACCCAAGTTTACTTTAATTTACCACAAGCTCCATAATTCACCTTCAAATGGTTGTGCTACAGACTGTGAACAAGAATTACCTGAATAAGAACCAAGCGATACAGTCCAGCGTACAGTAAGTGCCAGTAAAACAGTAATTGTCATTAAGCTCCACTTCTCCATAACTTCTCTTTGTAACAAGCCAAAGGTACCTGAAAAAACAAACAAACAAAAAAACACATAGCTACAGCACCATCTGGTTTTGTTTCTTAGCCATTTAATGGCACTACTGACAAGTTCTTCTAATTCTGAGCTAGGAGATCTGACAACCACATAAAAACAGCAATAGGAGAGTAGAAGACTTCAAATTGCTTTGAAGAACTCAGCTATCAGATCAAATCTATTCTGTACATACATGTATGTAATTAAGCTTCACCTTAATAAGTTCTGCACAATCTGTTATACACACAAAGCACGTTTCACCTGGGACAACAGAAAGTTAAGTATCTTCAATAGCCCATGAACTGGTATTTGTGCCTGAAAGAGGAAAGCGCCTTCAAAGAAACATGTATACAATCCTAGATCAATAAAGTAGGGGGAAAAAAGGACTAAATGCTGTTAACAAGCACACAGTTTAAAGCAGTGAATATATGGTATTAAGTTAATGTCAATTTCAGGAGTAAAAACAGCATAGCTGAGTTACGGAAAATGGAGGTCTAGTAGAAATTTCTCTGCTGGCTGAAAGTTATTCCAAAATCATACAAACAGAAATGCTGACTCTTCTACGTGCATCAACCTTGGAAAATGGCAATGTTGCCCTATTAAAAAAAAAAAAAAGCATCAATGGAAAATGCAAAATTTGCCTTAGAAGAGTCAAAACTAAAGTTCGGCCTCTCAGAAAGAGAAAAGAACTAAAATAAAAGAAACTGTTCTAAAGTTGACAGTGAAAATAAAGTACATCTATTGGATGTCCTTCAGCTGTACCAGCAGCACCATCCCCTCATGTCAGTGAGGCACTGTGGAGCAGAGGACAGCTGGGCACAGCTGCCAGGGCCTCTCCTTGCTAAAGAGGTGACAGCCAGCTCAAATGAGTGCAATATAGTTGACAATGCCAGAAAAAAGGCACTACCAGGCTGTCTCACTAACAGGAAAGCAACATCACAAGACATGTCCTGCTCAAACTAAATTCATACTTATCACTTGTGGAAAGCTGGGACCCCCCAGCACAGAGGGGAAATAAAATTCTTCGAACAATACAGGTCTGTGACAGCAGCAGGTCCCCATCTATAGGCTGAAAAGTGAACGCTGATCGTTGCGTGCATCCTTTGCTACACCTTGCTGGAACAGCACAGCCATGCTGATCTGAACACAAAATGCTGCAACCCCATGCGCGTTTCATCATCAGCCAACTCTGACGGTCCTTATAATATCCTTCCCTGCCTCCTTTTCCCCTTCAGTAATTATCCCATACCTCAAGAAGCCAACGCTGTGCTTTAATCAAGTGGCAAAGCACGAGTCTTTAACCGCTGCTACCCCACAGAGCCCAGCGCTCAGGGAGGTTCCAGGAGGCGGCCTCAGCTCCAGCTTTGCCCTCTGCCTTTGGAGCAGCACCTGAGGGCGCCTGGAGACAAAACAGCGCCTTTAGGCACAAAAAATCCCCGTCATCGGGGCAAGGAGCCGGCGGCCCTTCAGGCGGTAATCGGGGAGATGCCGCCGCAAGGCTCAGCAGCGCCCTTCGCCCTTCAGGAACGCGCACCAAGCTGAGAATTCCTCTCCTTTCAGCGACACCGCTTACCCAAAGGCCCACCGGGTTCCCTCCTCCCTGTCAGGCGTTCAGCTCTGACACATTCATTCCTCGCACCCGCCCCGCATCGCTACGCTCCTCCTCAGCCGACACGCGGGCACGGATCGCAGCGCTGACCCTGCCCTGCCCGTCCCGCCGCCCGTCCCGTCCCGCCGAGCCCTGAGGAGAGCGGCGCGCGCCTCCCCGCTTCCCGCCTTACTGGACACAACGGCCGCGCGCGCGCTTCCGCGTTCGAAAACGCTTCCGGCCTCCGCCAGGCCCTAAGGCGGCGCGGAGTGGCGCAGTGCGCATGCGCTTGAGCTGGCGCCTGCGCAGCTCGGGTCGCGGTGTTGGCGCTGAGGTGGCGGCGGGCCGCTGTGGGGCTGTGAACGGCTGCGGGGGGGGGGGGGTGGTCGGAAGCGGTTTTTTTTTTTTTTTTTTTTTTTTTGACAAGTTATTATGATTCTTTTCTTCTTACAGAAGGGAAGTGGCAGCAGGAGGGTTTGTTCTTCGCAGAGCCGGAGCTCTGGAAGCAGCTGTCAGTGGCTGTGTGTGGAAACAGGACCTGAGGAGCGGCCTGGTCAGCAGCTGCTGCTGTACCACCTTCTGCTGTGGGCTCCGTGATCCTCATGGAGGCCTTGGCAGAGTGCATGCTCAGCCAGATCAATCCCACATCAGCTTCCTACGTCCCTTACCAGTATTAGGAAGTCTCTGTTGTTCAGAGCTTCCTCTTATGGCACTTCTCTCAGGGTAGGGTGTGCAATTTAGTAGAAAATGGGTTATTTCTGTAAATAAGAACACATGCTGTGGTTCTCATGGCCAAACCTTCCTGATCAGTTGCCAGCAGGGCTGTCCTTGGGCTGGGATCCAAGGGCTAAAAGGTTGGAAGGGGCTGGAATAGGATGGAGTAGGAATGGAATGGAATGGAACGGAATGGAATGGAATGGAATAGAATGGAATAGAGTGGAATAAAATAGAAGGTAGGATAGGATAGAGTGGAATAGAGTAGTATAGAATCATAGAATGGCCTGGGTTGAAAAGGACCACAATGCTCATCTGGTTCCAACCCCTTCTATGTGCAGGGTCGCCAACCAGCAGACCAGGCTGCCCAGAGCGACATCCAGCCTGGCCTTGAATGCCTCCAGGGATGGGGAAATAGAACAGTCTGAAGAAATCTACAGCGATTCTGACCACCCGACCTCTTAAGTGCTGGCCAACATGTAAAGCACGAGCCCAACCCATTTAAACCATTTCATTACAGGTTTCAACCCAACCACTGAAAGGTGGAAGTGGATGATCAAAAAGGATCTGATCTCATGTCATAGAATGAACATTAAAGTAACAAGATTCCACGAAGATACATTTCTGCTTTTCTTTTTTTTTTTAAGCATGCATGAGTTCTTTCCAAAATGCACAAACAGTACATACTTGTGTTTAAACATATTTAGTATTGAGTACCACCAGAGATGGCTTTTTCCTCTTGAAGGTTTTCCAATGCTGTAACACACATTTCCATAATCCCGACTGTTTGCAAACAGAGCACAAATGACGTGGAGATGGCAGAGCTGCTTCCACCTGCAGCAATGGCAGCATCCCCAGCAACTGAATGCCACCCCAAACAGGCAGGTACGGGGGGACAGGGAGCTCGTGGCCTCACACAGGTGCACACAGCAGTCTGCCCTGACGTGTGTCTGGAGCCATAAACCTCATGAAAACGATAGATCACATTTATTACATTTATTTTAATCTACCTGCGAGTAGCTGCTGAATTAAACCTAGCGCGAGAAATGAATCAGATCCTAAGGGGCGTCTGGGGGCTGATAGATCCGCAAAATAAACATAATCCCAACATCGAATCGATTACGAAGAAGGTGAGAAGAAGGCAGGGATGGGAGCAGACGCTTCCAGGTACGAGCTGCTGTCGCTCGGCCCTGCAGCTCCCTCCTGACGGCCGTTCGGATTCGGGCGCCGGGCTGCGTCTCCTCGCCCCCCCCGGGGCTCCCCGGCCCCGCACCGAGCAGCCCCTCCCCCGCCGGCTCCCAGCCCGGCCGCACATCCGAGTGCATTATTTCAATTAGCCGAGCGCTCTTTGTTGCAAGGTGAAATCGTTCGCTCTCCGGGAAAGGTTTTTTTATTGAATGCCTTCTAAATACTTGCATTGGTCACGTTGTCTGGAATTGAGTCTCTGTCACTAGTATTTCTGCGGTGACTTTGACCAGATCAATGACTGGAAAAGGCATTAAGGACACGTTGATACGAGCGGAGCTCGGGTTCGGTTCTCAGTAGTAAAGAGAAACCGATAATGAGCAGACAAACGGCTTTCCTTAACCCTTCGCGCTCTAGGGAGGCTCCGGCGAGTTTGCCGGGCTCTTCACGCCATCCCTTCGGGTGATGGAAAACCGAACGCGGGTAAGGCAAATTCCTTCCGGCTGCCCCAGAAATCCGGGGCGAAAGGCGGTCGGAATAACGAGAAAGTCGCTCCCAGGGCCGGTGGCAGCGGGAACGGGCGGTCCGCGGCTGCGAGAAGTTGTTCCCAGCTCCGCCCGGCGGGCACCGCCTGAGCCCCGATCCTCTCCCATCCTGCTTCCCTAGCAAGAGCAGAAGGACACATGCTTGCAAACACCAAACCAACCTGCGGGAAGACGGATTTTGTTATTATTTTCCCCCGAAACGCCAGCACCTCATGAAAGTCGGCAGAGGCAGGCTGAGATTTGCTCTGTTCCCCGATGCCCACGCGATTCCCGGACCCGAGAGGGGACGGCGATGGCATTTGGCTTTTGGCTTTTTGTCTTTGGGCCGTTGGCGCTTTGCCCCGGGGACGTGGGGGTCTCACCCAGCCTCCAGCTCGAGAGCGCTCTCGTTTTGCGATCTTGGTAAAGTCGTACATCCCCGGCTCGCTTACCGAGCCCTGCCTTACTGCTTACCGAACTCGGCGTTACCGAATCCCTCATTACCGAAGTTGCCTTAGTTATTAAAATAGAGGAAATGCCACATTTTCAATGGGAATGGAAGGTTCTACCTTCCTCACCTATTTTTCATTCCTGATTTAGGAAAAAAAAAAAAAAAAGAAGAAGAAGAAAAAAGCGAGATTAGTATGGAGATTGCGTTTCCAAGGACCTCGCCACTATTAAATAGACTGTTAAGTGCGTTTTATGGCTGCGGCGTCTGCTCCCAGCTCAGTCCGGGAGACGCGCTGAGTTCATCCCTACCTGCTACATTGAACACTCACTGCCGCTCACGCTTTCCGCGGGCGTCACACCTCTGCTTTGTATCTTTTAAGTCCAAAACGCTTCGTGGTTAGGACCGGGAACGCTTCGCTCTGACCCCGGGATGCGCCATGTCCCCCGGCGATCCGCGCTCCGCTACAGCCCGCACCCAACGCGCATCTTCCGCACCCCCACCGCGGGATCCCATTGCCGCGGACCCAAAGGAGGGAGGAAAACACTCCTCGCCCTTAGGGCGCGTTTTCCCCGAGTGGGAGATCCCCGCTCTGGAATATCGCTCTGCAATAAAGAAACATTTGGAAATAACCACAAAAGGGGGGTTTTCCCGATTTTTTTTTTTATTATTATTATTTTTTTTAATGCTCGGCACCCGTAAACCTTAAGCCCCGAAGGAATGGCCCCGACGGATCCGTCCTTTCCCGTTCCCGGGCGATGCGGGCTTCGGGGGTGCGGGACTAAACCTCATTGCACCTTTCTCTGAGCGGGGCCTCGCAGTTGTCATAAATAATCGCAGGGGTCGGGGCTGGGGGGGCTCTGAGTAAACTCTCCGTGCTGCGGAGTGCGGTCATTTTCCCAGTGCTTAGGATCTAGTTACTTTCAATGCACCCCAGAGACCAACATGACACGTCTTATACTAATAGGCATCTGTCAGCGGCCGCGTCAAGTTTGGCCATATGCGTCGGACGGTTTGGGGAATGGAAAAGGGAGAGGACGGGGGAAAAAAATAAAGGAAAAAAAGAAAAAGGGGAAAAGAGACATAAAAAATAAAAGAGGAGGAGGTGGGGAAGAGGGAGAAATAACGAATAGTAATGGGAGGGAGAAGAGAAAAGGGGAAAAAAGAGAAAGGGAAAAAAGAGGAGAAAGGGAGGGGAAAGGAAAGAAAAAAAAAAGGCAAAGGGTTATAAAGAGGGGAAAGGAAAAGAAGAAAAGAAGAGAAAGGGAGGAAAAGAGAAATGGGAAAAGAAGAGAAAGG
>NW_024884733.1:27095069-27169555 GCF_019232065.1 Centrocercus urophasianus | reverse complement strand
CCCCACTCAGCCCCCCTCTCCTCTCTTCAATCCCCCAGATCGCGCTGCCGGCCAGGACAACGCGCCTGAGTACAAAAGAAGAAAAGAGACAAGCCGGGAGAATACGGGAGCGCTGCGTGGAGCAGGAAGGGAAAAAGCTGGAGGTGCGAGACACAGCGAGTGCGGGAGTGCGGGAGCGCTGTGCGGGGCCGGCTGCTGTTCGTTCTGCCCCGCGGCACCGCAGCGCCGGGGCTGCCCCGATCCTCGGGCTCCGCACCCCCGAATGGGGGCACCGAGAGGCGACCCGGTGGCTCCAGAATGCTGTCATGTAAAACAACGTAAATAAATCAATAAGTATGGATGGATACACGTATTGAAATCGGCTTTGGGAGCAGCCAAAGCAGAGTTTCGGGGGCTCCATGCACACCATGGTGCACAGATGCCCCCTCGCTGCCCGCACAGCGCAGCCGCATAAATCGGGGCTGGGCTGAACCCCCTCCTCCAGCCCGGCCCCACGGGAGCAGGGGGCTGCGACCATGGCAGCTGCTCACTTATTTTTAGAGCATTTCCATTCCTCTGGTTAATTTTAGATCGATTCATTATTTAGCCCCAGTTTGCCTTTAGGGAAACCCAAGCTGGGGGAAGCCGAAGCCACGCAGCCGTGGGAGTTGTGCCTGTGTGGGGCTGCCTAACCCTGGCACTGTCTGCATGCACTGGTGTTTTGAGTGCTGGTATGAGGGTGTGGGTTTCACTGCATGTGGGTTTCATCAGGGGCAGGTTTTCTGCACTGTATGGCTGCAGATGACTCCGTCCCTTGGGAAGCCAAGGCCCAGCTTCCACTCCAGGACTTACACAGAGGTCTTGCACAGAGCTGTGGTGTGTGGGTTGGGGGTGGGGGGTATGGAGGAGTGTGGATGAGTATAGATGGATGGGGATGGGGATGGAGGCTTATGGGGGGGGTATGGATGGGGATTGAGGCTTTATGGAGGGGTATGGAGGGGAAGGGTGGGGATGCAGGGGTGTGGAGGGGTGAGGAGAGATATGGATGGTATAGATGAGGATGGATGGAGATGGAGGGCTATGAATGGGCATGGATGGGGATGGATGGTAATGAAGGGATATGGATGGACATAGATGGAGACAGATGGGTATGGAGGGGTGTGGATGGATGTGGAGGGATATGGAGGGATATATGGTGGGTATGGATTCATATGGAGGGAGATGGAATGGTATGGATGTGCCCACATCATTGAATATGGGAATAAAGTCCTTCCTTTCACAACATGGTGTCCTGTTGAGACTCTGCCTGCTTCTCTCTTGCAGGTAGGATCCAAGCACTAACCAAAGGCAGCATGTATGTAAAGCCACTAATTGGCATGAATTCAGCTTTCATTTTCCTTTAGGTGGGTGGATGCTGCTGGCTGTGTTCTGGTCCCCATGACTTGACAAGACCAGTGCTCAGGTGTCCCAAGGATGTGGCTTTGTGGGGCTCACAATATAAAACAAAATCATCAGAAGAGTGGAACTCAGTTCAGCTTAGAGATTTTGGTGCTTCACAAGCATGGTGAGTGGAAAGTCCATGGAATAAGTTCAAATACACAATAACTGCTGGGCAAATTGGGGGAACTCCACTGCCCTCTGCAGAAGATGACCGCACGCTTAGCTGCCATCTGACTTGGGAAAGGAAAGTTATTCAATCAAGACTCATTTATTCTTCAGATTTTCGAGTTACAAGTCTGCCCTCTGTGCAAACTGATGGGCGGCTGGGGGCCACATCCTCACCTGCAGGATGGGGGCTGTGCCCAACCTCACTCCTCCTCCCAAACCCAGGGGTCTCCCCGCATATGGAGGCAGAGGGGAGGCCCAAGCAGCTCAGGAGGGAAGTTGTATTTTGTCTGGAGACAACTTTATTTGTCTGAGGAAGGGGGAATAAATCGTGACATAAACTTTTCCCATTCATCTATGCAGAACTGCAGCCCAAAGGGATGGTGCAGATGTGGTGTAATTGGCAGGAAATGTGGGGGTGTAACCCAAAAAGAGGGGACACAACCTGAAATGAGGGTCTGAGAGTGGCTGTGGCAGAAGTTCATACCAACCCACTGCTAAACATGCTTCTATCACCATGCAGGTAAGGAGGAGGTGTGAGGAAGGCAGGACAACTTCCTGCTCAGTTGTTGAGTGAGATGCAAGAGGTAGAGGGGAAACAAAGTGGGGATGTGAAGAAATCCCTGTGCTGACATCAGCACGGCCCTGTCGTGTCCTCACCACAAAACCAACACGTTCAGAACTCAGAGATGTTCCTCTGCAGGAGCACAGCTGAGGAACCCACAGCTGTTTGGGATGCATGCTATCACCCAGCTGGGAGCAGCTCCCTTCTGCGCACTCTCCCACATCCCAGGGCGGGCAGAAGCTTCATTTCTCTATTATTTTTCCTGGATATTTTCCTAAGCCGTTCCTCCGGCTCACGTGTAACACCCTCGATTCCCTTTAACAAACACAGACAGACAAGCAGTGAGTTATCACTGCTGTTAATAAAATCGCTCTGCTAATATTTTTCCCCAACACGCTGAGTTCCATCGCTGCGCAACGCGCGCAGCCCCATCCGCAGGCATCGCGCCCGCCAAATGGTGCCTTGGTGGCACGTAAGCACTGCGTGGGCCTTTTATGGGCCTTCTGCACAACGCTGAATTTTACCCAAAATGCAGGTTAAAGCCCATGCTAGGTATTTATGCAAGCAGGTCCATAATCTCTCTTCCAAAACCTCCCCAAGCAGCTCTTCGCTTGCTAAGCCAGGTAGCTCCCTGTCTGGAGAGTGCCATTATGCATTTTAGGGGACTCTGTTTATTCATTTTGGTTAAGAAAACAAACACAGCAAAGCCCCTTCATGTCTTGACCAAGCCAGCAGTCACCAGGGTCCCGAGCCCCTGTCTGAGCCACTCCAGCATTTTCCTCCTCCACCTCCTAAAGGCAGAATGGAGGTAGCTTGGCTTCAGTTGTGCTCTCCTCAAACATCTTGGAAAGAGGTTTGACAGCTTCAGAACCAAAAAGTTTGCTTTTTTTTTTTGCCCAAAATCTAGCTTGAGGGGCCAAAATCTGTGTCTTTCTCTCTCTCTTTTACTTTTTATCTGGAGGGGGCAATGTGGATCATTTCCAGCAGAACTGCTCCCTGCCGCTCCTCACAAATCTTGATCATTAGAGTACTTCAGTGAATTCAATTTAGATCCTTCATCTTATTAGAGGAATCTTTATTAAACATTTTATTAAAGTATTTTAATGCCTTCCAAAGAGTGCTGTAAAACTCTGCTGATTCCAGAGCATCTCAGAGGGACTGCAGACAGTGCCTGGATGAGAGCACACATTGGCAACTTATTCCTTCAGCCACGCTGACATTACTTTTGTGTTGAATTTCCTGCTTTTGCCCAGGTACAAAAGCTTTCCAAGAGGAATTCCAGCTCAGAAAGTGATGATGCAGTGTATTGAGCACATCAGGCAGTATTTAGAGTCTGTAAATAAAGTTTATTAGGGGGCTCTTGTTGAAATATTACATGATGAAGGAGTTCAGCAGACGGCTGAAATGGATTCTATGTGACCAAACAGAGAGATAATACATCTGTGGGACCAAGAAACATTTATCTGTCCAGAAGGAGAGAAGAAAAAAAAAAGCCAGGAATGATCTATCAAGAGGAAATCTGCACCTCAACATTTGCCAAAATGTCTTAATTGGTTTGCAAACTCATCTCAGTAAATGCAACACGGAGGGCTGCTGTCGCCTTCTGCTGCAGAATCATAGAATAGTTTAGGTTGGAAAAGTCCACTGAGATGCAACCACCAGCAGGATGCGTGTGGGACCAGAGCCCTCCTTGTACTGCAGCCTGGAGTCGGACTGGTGGCGATGGGCTGGGTAGGATTGTCCATCACCCACTGGAGGACCCACCCTTACATTCCCTCGGGTTTATTCCAGGCTTTCCAGTTGCTTCGTTTTCCCTCCTTTGTTCGGGAAGATGCTCCATTAACTCATCATCACTCTTCAGAGCTCATTTGTTCATTTTAGCTCGCCACCAAAACTGAGTTAATGCTCACTGTCAGCAAGCAGAGCCAACACATGGCTCTCAAGCCATGGGTCTCAAAACACAGAGGTGAACACAGTCATGAGTCCTCTGCCCTCTGGGATCTGCCTCTGTTTAAGTGACCATAGCTCCGTTCTAGCCTGAGATTCTCCTCCCACAAGGGGTGAACACGTGGGCTTCCTGGGTGCTCCCCCAGCCCTCCAGCCCGTGTTTCCAGCTTAGCACTTAAAGCATGTAAATTAATGGGACTTAAATATATGCTTCGAGCTAACTCTATTCTAAACCTGAGCTAGATTTTCATTTTCCAAGGTAAGTCTTGTTAAAATTTGCAAGGTAAATTTTCATCTTTGTGTAGATGAAACATGACTGTCCTTCCTTCCTGGCTTCCTCCTGATAGATTTTACCGTTTTATTTCCACTTCTTAGTGAACCTCAGCCTGGAGCAATGGTCGCTGCTGTGTGGAAGATGCAGTGAACACAGCTCTGGTGTGACCTTCACACGTCAGGAGATGATGAGTGTAGTGGGCACATGGCTGGGACTTCATCACCACATTCTGCCTTTGGGCTTCAGTACAGCCATTGAGAAAAACAGCTCCCTAATCCCGTTTGTGGGGAAAATGGGACATCTTCTCAGAAAGCTGAGCTTGACCAACGTGACCAACTATGCTGATGAGTTCACTGCCATGGTGGTCATTATTTGCATGGATCTCCTTGAGTTGAGGAGGAGTTTGCAGGCTGTCATTTTGGGAAGGACATACAGCTCGAGCTAACACGCCCTGCATGTTGCACATGTTTCTTATGTGTGTGAAATGTAATATACTGTACATTTTGGAGCCATGGATTTAGATATGATCTCATGTAAGTCTGGCTGATAAATATATTCCTATCGTATAGCACCAACATAGCTTTCACTTCGGACTGCTTGTATTCAGGTCCTTCTCCTGTGCTTAGTAGAGCCAGCAGAACCCTTGGCATTGGCAGAGCTGAAGCACAAATGATTCCAGATTTTCCCTTCCCACTGCAGCCTCCTCTTGAAAGAGAAACACATATAGATAACCCTCTGAAAGAGGAGCTACGTTTTATTTTCCACTCCACCTCAGTGACTGCTCATTCCTTGGAAGAACAACATGGAAGGGAGTGATGGCACTTCCATTGGCCAACAGCTTTGTCCAGTCCCAATGGAAACCTCTCCTTAAACTCATCTTTCTCCCACTGTTCCGAGATGGGAGAGGCTTAACTCATTTCAAGAGGAGGAATTCAATACAGAAGGTACAGAAGCCAAATTCACATTGCCAGACGGGAGCTGCACCTTAATGACATAATTAGCAACTTGCCCCAGGGTCTCAGCACTCATTGCCCCATGCGGCTGCTGCCTGCCTCCCTGCTGCTCTGCCTGGTCCTGCCTTCCTCTGCTGGATTTCATCCCTCAAACCTTACAAACACAGCCCGTGTTTTCTGTAATGAGTTGTTCACCAATCTCCCGTGTTGGATCACGCCCAAACCTGCTCTGCTCTCTGCTTCAAGCAGATCAGGTGAGAGCTCCATATTTGGTTTAATAAACCGTAATTTCTGACAAAGGTAACTGTCACCTTTTGTTTCATTCTGCGCGTTTATTTTTCAAGCACCGAAGCTGACCTCCGAACTCAATCTGCACTTGCCTATCGATGCATAAATATCTGTAATATCACAGTAAATTAAATTCAGTTTTAAAGGGTTTCTATTTAACAATCTGTCAGAACTTTCACAGGGTTTGATTTCTAGTTTCCTCTGTCCACTGACAGGTTTATCTCAATATGGCTTGATTAATGAAACCTTTTATTTGGAATAAGCACACCTACGATTACCATAATCTCTTAATGCTTGCTTAGACAATGCTGTGCTCTGACAGCAGGGCTCCAAAAACTGCCAGCCCTGCTCAGCAATGAGATGTAGGGCTGGGGCTCTGCACGCCCTGTGGCCTCCCAGCAACGTGAGATGGCTGCCTCAGTGCCATAGCAGTCGGTGCTGAGCATGTCCCATTATGAAGGATTCTTACTTAAGATTAGCAAGTGCACACTTCATTTATGATTAGCCTTATCCTGGGGAGGTGATGAGTGCTCTCCATGTGGGCTCATATGGAGAGTTCATTGCACTGCAGCTGCAAGGGATGAAGTTCTCCAATGCCATTCCCTAAACACAAGCAGGGAAGTGACTTATTCCTGGATTAGGAACACAGAAGGACGGTGCTTCTCACTCTTGTGGGCAGGTGAATGGTACACACATCTTACTCAGCTGCCAGGCACTGAGCCATTTCCTCACCCTGCAGGCAGTGGGTGAACCCACAGCCCCACAGAGCATCAGGGCTGATGTTGACTTCAGCAAGGCCAGGGTTCGCCAGGAGTTTGATCCCATCTGTGCTCTTATTTACAGCTGGGCTTCTTCATTTTCGTTCAACAGCCGAAGGTCAAACCCCATTAGGTTCTGCTGAGTCCATCTCTTTGGAAAACGAAGGCCCCAGCTCCAAAGGTGACCACCTCAAAGGAGACTGAATGACCTCAGTGGGTTATCTCCGGCTTTCCTTTGCTTCTGGGTGCTGCAGGGTCCCCCACATCACACCACCATCACTAGCAGAGCCAACAAAGATCTCTCTGCCCCACGCATCGCTGTGAAGGTCACACGGACAGCGGACCTTGCATTGGGTCACTCCAAAGGGTCAATATCAATTTGTGTAAAATATCAAGAGCTATCATGTCAGCTTTTTGTAACTCTTAAAGAGGAGAATTTTAAGGTGACTTGTGTGCTTGCTTGTACAGAATTAAAAAGTATGTCAAGAGATTTATTTAATTAAGGCATTAATTGGAATCAGGAAACAGTCTCAGTTCTGGATTAAGACCAAGAGAGGTTTTGTCATTCATATATAAATAACTCCCATACGAGGAAACGTTTTTTCTGTCGGTGTGTGCATACACAGCAGCATAAAGAGCACTTTGTGAGCATCTACTCAATCACGGAATATTTCCCGGTATGAAAAGTTGGAGAAACTCATTAGAAACAAACTGTTTGTTTTCAGTCGATAGGCGCAGCACAGTTCGATGGCACTGCATACGATGGGAGCAGTACTTTCAATGGCTGAACGCTTTGGATTGTCATAAAAATGTTTATTTGCAGGAGAGATCCTCCTGGTGGAATTATTGTAATTCTCCGACACGTTTCAGACTTTTTGGGTTGTTTCACACTCTGCTTTTTAACCTTCAACAACAAATATTGTTGTATCATGAAGACAGCAAATCCAAACAATTACATATGTAGTCCAAAGGCATACACAAGAAAATCAATATTTGACATCTTTGCAACTCCCTCTTTGGAGCAGCGCTCAATAGCTCTTATTCATTATACACTTATATCTCTTTCAGATTCGCCTTTGTCACCAGAAACCCATTTTTTTTTCTCCTTTGACTTCCACATAACTTCTTTGCCCTGTACTTTTACAGATGCCTTCTGGCTATAAATACTAATGAAATCTCTTTGCTTAATTCAATTTTGCTGGTACACTTACAGTTATGACCTAACTTTCCCACGAGAGAGACTGATTGAACATTCCAATACCTTATGGATGGGAGCAAACACTGCACAGAACTGGACTGACAATTTCCATAATTATAGAATTCACAGCCTAATGACCTTAAAAAACAATAAAAAGATCTCTTGTTAATTCCATTTCTGTTACTGACATTCAAGATATTTCATTTTTCACAGGACAACAAATTTACTTTTTATTTTCAAAAGAGCAGTCTATCCTTTTACCCTAGATTAAATTTGCTGAATATTGAAGGATTTCATTGAATATTTAGCATTTCTTTGTCTTTTAAAAGTTAGAATATTTATGATCCTTAGAATGTTTCTGACTGATTTATAGCAATCAATTACAGGACTGCGTTTTCAAATAGCCCTTTTAAAAATGAAGAATAGAATAATTAAAAAGATCAGAAGTCCTCCCTTGCATATAATTATTTCATTATTTCATTACAGTGCAGAAATTGTTTTTGCTGACTGCGAACAATTTTAATTGAGCAAAATCTGTGTTAATATACGATAGCAAGCAGTTCTTCCTAAGAAATAAGATAGCTAATTGCCTAAATTTTTATTCAACACAGCGAGCCTTAAAAGCCACATTGTAATATAAACCTAATCACCAGGTACAGCGGATACCTTTGCCATGGTGGAGACATTCCCCAAGCATAACCTTGCTGTACAGCTAATTTATTCCTTCAACAGGTTTATGGCTGCCTGAGACATTTGTTTGGGTGCTGGCTGGCTGCCGGCTGGGCACACAGCTCTGCTCGCCACTGCCTGCCCTGCTCAGCAATCATGGGATTATAGAATCGTGGCATCTCAGTGTGGTTTGTGTTGGAGGGGCCTCAAAGGTCATCCGATCCCAACCCCAGCCGTGGGCAAGGCCAGCTCCCACAGCCCAGTGTCCATGGCTTCAGGCACCTCCAGGGATGGGACAGCCACAGCTCCGGGCAGCAGTGCCTGGGCCTCGCTGACCTTGTGGGGGAGAATTTCCTCCTTATTTCTAACATAAATCTCTCTTCTTTTAGTTTAAGGTCATTCCTCTTGCCCTGTCACTACTGAGCATGGCTGCACCCAGAACCTGCTTGAGTGGCACACAGAGATCCATAGGGCTGATGGCCACCCTTGTCCCCAGTGGTTTGGTGGGGACATGGCCACATTGGTTTCGTTCCCACCTAGCAACTGTATGACCCCTCACTCCTACAGTTCTGGGATTTCATGACAAGGAAGGGAGACACTGGAACAAGTTGCTCTAGGAAGCCATGGATGTCCAAAATCATTGGAAATGTTCAAAGTTGAGTTGAGTGGGGCTTTGGGCAACCTGATCTAGAGAGAGATGTCCCTGTCCACAGCAGCAGGGTTGCACTAAACGGTCAGGGAGTCGTTTGAGCTGGAAGGGACATTTAAAGGTCTTCTAGTCCAACACCTTTGCAATGAACAGGGACGCTTGTAGCTCGACCAGGTGGCCAGTGAATTCTATCACCTTTGTTGGGCAGCGTGGGGCAGATATCTTGCTATGTCCTCTGCACACAGCAAGGGAATCGTGCAAGTCCAGTGTTAGAAGGAAGCAGTGGCTTCAGGGCAGGCCTGGAGTTCATCCCCTGTCACTGCCCCACTGCTCTGGTATTGGGACACAGCAGAGGGGCTGTGAATGAGGCCCTTTGTCAGTGTTCTGCCTGACCCCTGGCTGGAGTCCACGCTACAGAGAAAAGTGGAAATTAAAGATAAAATTCCGAGCCAATGCAGCAGCCTTAATGTAGTGTCTGAACAGAAAAGATATATAATTACCTTGAATGGAAGCTGAAATTCTCCTCCTGAGATCATTGCTTTGTAGCATGCTTTAAATACAGTTTTGGTGGTGAATTAATACTGTAGTGTTAAGGTAAGGACCCGGCAGCAACCAAACATAACCTCATTACAAACTGCCCAGCTGCAGATGAGATGCATTCCCCTATTACCTCTGGCAGCAGCCACAGGTGAACAGTTATAATTCTGACCAGAGGCTCTGGAGATGGCAGGCTGAAGGGTTACAGCACATCATGAAAAAAAATTCAAGGATGAGTTTAATGATTCTGTACAATTCCCAGGCCAGTTTGAGGAAGTTAGATTCTCCCTGGGCTGCATCTCTCCAGGAGCAAGGAACTGGTATTCCTTGTGACTCAGTTTCTCCACCCATAAAATGGGCAAAGATGCTGCCTCTTCCGTGAAATGGTTTCCATTTGCTTCAGAAGTGTACTGTTTAAGAAATACACCAGAGCAGGAAGAGCAGAGTTATAATGAACTCTTTCTGGAGTTAAATCGGTGCTAAAACCAGCTCTAGGTTGAAGATTTTGTTACTACTGAATAGAATCATAGAATCCCAGAATCCTAGAATTCTAGAATCATTAAAGTTGGAAGAGACCACTAAGGCCAACCACCACATAGCTACACCTCATGTGTGCCCTAGGGAGGGCAGACAGCATCTGCAATGTGCAGCTATTAAAAAAGAAAAAAGAAAAAGAAAAATCCCTTCCCTCTGCTGGATGTTATGAGGCTTAATGAATTAGCACTTTAATGGTTCTTGGATAATCTGTTGATGGGACATCTTTGCTTATTTATTCCTTTTCTCCTCCAAGTGGTCAGAAAAGTGTTGGCATTGCACTGGCAATGGAGGCATCTTGGCTGCAATCAACATTCTGAGAGAGGGAAGACCTTGTGGAGGTCTCTGCTGGGCTGTGGTTCTGATGGCAGGAGTGTGTTTAAAGGGATCGGAAAACCACAGCCTGGAGTAAAGGACTCACAGAATCATAGAATCATAGGATATCCTGGAAGGGGCCCATAGTGATCGAGCCCAGTTTGTGGAACTCCACTGGACAGGACTCCACTGAGCACAACCCAGGGCTGATGACAAACTAGAGGTTTCTAGAAGGGCAACAGGAATTTCATCATGGTCTTTTCAATCTGTATCAATCAGACAAGTCAAGAGTGATGAGCAAGAAGAAGCCAGGCAGATTTGGAGTGAAAATCAGCACACGGTTTTTAGGCATGGGGAGCAGTGACTCACCTTGTGCCCTAGATCTGCCCTGCAAAGCCATTTCTGCACCTCCAAAGACAAAGTCAGAATATCTCTTTCAGAAAAGCTCTCTTCCCCAGATCCACTTGTCTTTTATAATAACATTTCCACAGGCCAAGCAATTGATGGCTGGAATAGCAGAAAACATCCGTCTTTGCTCAGCAATAGGCTGAGGATTTGCAAGATGAAATCCTTTAACAAGGCAGAATCACTTCTGTTCATTCTGTATTAAAAAAGAAGTCTCATTTGATAACATTATAAGTAGAGTGGGTTTTTTTGACTTAGATATCTTTTAGGTGTGCCAGTTATATAATATGGAGCGAGCAGGGGGAGAAGAGTTGGTCGCATTCAGATGACACTAAATTATCTGATGACACAGGCTGTATCTTTTTTACAACAGAAAATGGAAACAACTGTGTCCTTGACCTTCAAAAAGGAATTGACTTACCTAGCTTAACTATTCAAACAAACAACTGTGTACTCTCTTCAATTCCTGTGATAATTTTGATTTACTGTAAATGACTGAATTTAATGAACTAAATTATGCTATTTAAATGCATTTTGTGAATGGTATTGTAGTTTGTTACTAAGCATTATGTCTATGCTAAAGTGTGCTGTAAATGATATGATATGGAACATATGTGCTGTATTCATAATTTAACTGTTGCTATGGAGTGCCTTCTTCAATAGGCTTCTTTGAAAAACGAGTTCTTTATTTACCTGGTGGAATGAAGGTGATTTCTCAGCAAATCTCGAGGTCTCGCTGACCTTGACAGAATTACAGTGCTAATATTTTCACATGGATGAACTGTTCTTCAATAATTTTTCCAAAATAGATGGCACAAATAGGTTTTCCATTAATGCTAGAACATATTGCATGTTTTCTAATCTCGCTTTCCCTTTTGTTTGAACAAATGTTTATTACCACTACCACACAATGACTCCCCTCCTCATTAGAGATAACGGGTTTCTGAGTTCAGAGCTGGAGCTCAGGGTCTTGGACATGATTTCCACAACAATCTCCAGCCTGATGCCAAAGGAAAATAACACTTTTTAAATTGAAAACACCATTTCTGGCTCTGTAGTTGTTGTTTGTCCCCAGCATCACGGGGTGCTCAGCCTTGCAGGGAGAGCAGCACCGTGCTCAGGTCTGTGCTGAGACCGCATGCTGCATTTCTGACCCTATACCTGAGCCTCACCCTCAGCCACGTCAGCAGCCAGTGTCCAAGATACCACCATAAAAACCAAAATCCAATCCGGCAAAATCCTGTAAACTAAACAGCTATTGGGTGGAGAAGGAATGAATGGCAAATGGATGTGGCCAGGCTCTTCTCAGTGTTGTGCAGCAATAGGGCAAGGAGTAATGGCCTAAAACTTGAACATAGGAAACTCTCTACAAACATGTGGAAGAACTTCTTTACAGTAAGGGTGACGGAGCACTGGAACAGGCTGACTGGAGAGGTGGCAGAGTCTTCCTCTACAGAGATAGTCAAGATCAGTCTGGATGCCCACCTGTGTCACCTTTTGGAGGTACCTGTTATGGCAGTTGGGTTGGATTCAATGATCTCTTGAGGGCCCCTTCCAGTCCCTGCAATTCTGTGATTTACTTAGTCAATGTGTTAAGTTTGGTTACAAGTGTAAACAAAATGTACTACCCAAATATAGCAGCATATTGGCAGGCTGCATTTTGTTTTACAGGAGGATGCACTGTTAGGTTCAGAAAGCCCACATTTTCTTCGGCAGGTTGGACACTACCAACATGAGTTATGGTAATCACAGAAGCATACAGAGCTGTAGGGGTTGGATGGACATGTGGAGAACATCTGGTCCAAACCTGAAAACATACCATGCTTAAAGGCTGCCTAAAGAGACACTTTTGGTATTCAAGGTCCCAAATTTGATTCTGTTTGATTGGTATTGCCATTTTTGCACTTAAAGCAAAGTTCAGCAGAGCAGAACTGAATGGCTGATCTTCAAGCTGCCTGCAAATTCCTGTTGGCCATACACATTTTTTCCTTCAATCTTTTGGTGCTGGTCAGGGCCACATCTCTAGTGGTCACAAATAAAGGATATTACATTTAAAAATAATTCTAATGATTTCAGAGAAGTTGAGTAAAGCTTCTAGAATGTCAATGGCTACTTAAAAACATTTTGATGCCCAAGGAGGCTCATTTCAGATTTTTAACATTCTCTTCCTCTTTCAAAAGGGAACATGATGATAATTTCTGACAGCAAATACAAATGCAAGACAATTCTGGCAACAACAAGGAGGGAATTTTACAATATCTTGGAACGTATCAGTCTTCATACAATGAGCATTTAATGGGTCAAATAAGGACACTGCCAAAAGCACCGGTGAAGCATTGAGTCATTTATAACAGCACCTTTTAACTAATTTGAACATTCATTGTAAATTATGGTTGGATTTCATAACTGTTCATCAACCATCAGCTCCCAAGGAGAACAGCTGAATTTTCTGAATATTGATTCCCTTGGAAAAACGTAGAGCATTTTGTGTGCTGCCATTGCAAACAAATGTAGCAAATCCTGTAAGGGTAGTTTTTTTTTTTAATAGTCATATTTCCAACAGCATATATCACCATTGGCATTTTTATATGTGCAAAGGCTCCTCCTGGAGGTCAGTTGTGTTGTTAGATGCCCCGCTCTGCCATGTAATACGCTCGGGTGGATGTCTGCAGGCCTGCCTGGGTCCCTGCATGTGTTGGAAAAAGTGCTTGGAAGCCCAAATGCCAAAGGTAGGGCCCTGCCCGCCTCCCTGCAGCCACAGCCTCCAGGGGGATCGCCCTCCAGCACTCTGTCGGCTCTGCTTTATTTGGGGTTAATCAGCTGCAAAGCAAAATGAGGTGTGGGAAGTGGATGAGGGCCTCTAGAGCCAGGAATTGCTGTGGTGTGAGCATCTCCCCCGGGTACCTGCTCTGCATTGTGTTCTGTAATTGTGCGGGAGAAAAGGAGCTATTTTTCAGCAAGTGGCTATTGGATACTTCCTGTGCTGCATATCAACAACCAGATCTTGACCCAGAAATGTCAGTCCCTGCTCAGAGCAGACAAGGAAGCATAATTAGAGATGCTCTGGCAACGTATTTTAGCACTGACGGTGACAATGTTTAAATTTTTAATCAGGCATGTAACATAAAAAGCACATAACATGAAATGTGAAAAGAAAATTGGCAAATACCAACGTGCTGTTTGACACTTTATTTCACTGAAGGAAGTGAACATCAATAAACATTATTTATCATAAATGACAGAGAGGAAGGCGTGTTTCTCATAAAAACCTTCACATTGCAAGGAGTGAATCTCATAAAAGCACCCTTACTGTACTGTATGAGCCGTGCTGGTCAGGATCACAGAAGGAAGCCTGGAGATCTCTGTTGTGAGGCTGCTGTATGCAGCCAGATGTGCCCCTGGAACAGCTGCCCTGAGGGCATGCAGACCCCAATGTATGGGGATTCTCCTCTACCTACCATGTCCAGGCATGGCACAGTTGTGAGCGCCACATCGAGTTCTGCTCTGTGCTGGCAAGCATTGAGCTCACCAGTCAGATACTGCTAGCCACAGCTCTGGGGACAAATCTAAGAGATGGGGTGCAGCTAAATCCATTGTAATGACTCAAGGAATATGAATAGGCCTTTTCTTGCCCGTTCCCCTGAAGCCTGCCTGTCTTTGAGAAATCTGAATCCACAAGGAATGCAGGATTACGAGATCAGTGTCTACTGGTCAGAAAGTAGAGAACAGCTAGCAACTGCGTGTGTGTGTGCGTGTTGGGCATGTGCATCAGTGAGGTTCTCCATCAAGATTTCTTTCAGAGGCATGGAAAGTACAGCTCTTACATAATCAGAAAATAACATGGAAGTATACCAGTATTTAGAAATTGTAATATGAGCATTTTGAGCTTTTCACTTCTCTCACAAAACCCCCAGTAATTGTTTCTCATAAGGAAAACAGGCATAGATGTGTTGCAGGAGCTGCTTGGAACAACTGTCTTTCTGCCAGTAGACCCACTTCTGGCCCATGCAGTTAGGTATTTTCAAAACCAGCCCAAATTCACCATAAGCTAACAGAGAAAAGTATCATTTAATGCGCTAAGACAATATGATTTCCCTTTGCTCTTAATCAAAGAATCCTCACCTACACAGAGGCTGAGGGATGGGCTTGTTCAGCCTAGAGAAGAGAAGACTGCAGGGTGACATCATTGCAGCATTTCAGTGACTAAAGGGAGCCTACAAACAGGAGGGGAATCAACTCTTTGAAATGGTAGATAACTGCAGGACAAGGGGAAATGGTTTTCAGTTGAGGGAGGGGAGATTTACGTTGGATGTCAGGAGGAAGTTTACCAACAGGGTGTGTGCTGGAACAGGCTGCCCAGAGAGGTTATGGATGCCCCATCCCTGGAGGTGTTCAAGGCCAGGTTGGATGGGGCCTTGGGCAGCCTGGTATTAAATATGGAGATTGGCAGTCCCGCCTGCAGCAGGGGTTTGGAGTTTGATGATCCTTGAGATCCCTTCCAACCCAAGCCATTCTGTGATTCTGTGATTCTGTGTAATAGGAAACACTTACAGAGTCATTGAAACATAGAATTATACAGGTTGAAAAAGCCTTCTAAGGTCCACAAGCCCAACCCCAGCCCACCCCCACCATGCCCACTGCCATGTCCCTCAGTGCTACCTCCGGGGATGCTGACCCCACCACTCCCAGGCAGCCTGCGCCAGCGCTGACTGCTCTTTGGAAGAAGAGATTTCTCCTCACATCAAAACCCTTATGGCCTCTTCTTATTTTTGCAATACTTTCTGTAATAGTGCCCTGCAGCCCTCACCTCCTGCCTATACCCATCCCACCATCACGTCTTCCTGCTGGACACAGCCCTGTGGTCTTCTGGCCCTAGAAGCACCAATCTCACTTCACACGGCTAGATGAATGCACCCAAAATGACACAGGGGAAGTGCTGAGATGTCAACCCACGTGTGCTGAAGTTAGAGAAAGGCCTGATGTAGGGTTATTCTTGTCACCTTCATTTGTCTCTGTCATGTAGAATAGAGAATCTCCAACTGCACGATTTCAGACTGCAACAAAAACAGCATAAACTTGGAGACAACTCTCATGTAAACATGGAGCCCACTCATGCAGCACACTTATGGCAAATGCTCTGCTCACTTTGCAGTGCCTGCAGCCTGAAAATTCTTCCATCTCAAATCCCCTTCTCATCCAATCTCAGCCCCTAACACCCACCCCCTTGCTCCACGTTTGTGTTCTCCTCCTTACTGCCTTTCCTTAGCTTTGACTCCTGTTTTCTCTGCACTGAGAACTGAGAGCACAGGAGGAACTGTGGCCCCGAACAGGAGGGAGCTCCAAGTCCTGCTCAGGTGCCAGGGTTTGTAGATGATTTTTGTTCTCTCACAGCTGCCTAGATGATGCAGCTGTAAGTAGAAGCAACGTGATATGTGCAGGAGGAAAAGTCTTCGGAGGATGTAGTGGCCAACTCTAAGAACTCTAGTGAAATGTTTTTTTTAGCTTGACTAAATCCAGACAGATTTTGAGGGAAGAGTCAAAGGCTTACTCCAAGAAGCCCTGAAGCTAAATTTTAAGTCTAACCCATACTGAAGAGGGATCTCCTCAATGTGATGGCCAGGAGATGTGAATCTTTTCTCTTGCTCTTTTTTTTGCTCTTTCTTTTTTTTCCCCTGAAACACCTGCAAGATAATGCAGCTTGAGGCAGACAGCCATCATGGGACATTTCACCTCAGATGGGTACAAACCAGCAAGGATGCAGGAACTGAAAGATTCATGCAATGAGAAATGTCAGACAAGCTAACTGTAAGCACAGATCTGCCCTACTTTCCGTGGGTCTCATAATAGCTCTTTTCATGGGAGTTTGCCTGGGTTCACTCCTGGTTGGATCACAAGTCTACATGCTGCAAGTAATAACATCACTAACCACAACATCTCTGCGTGCTTTGTATTCCAAATGTGTGTCTCTATTTTGCCCTGCATTTTCTCCTTTGTTTTCCATTCCCGTCATGCTGTTACACTAATATTTTCCATGTTGGGTCCAAGAGCTGCCGTCGTTAGCTCCTGCACCATGTGAACATTTGTGTCTCTCCAGCAGATTTGCGAGAGGCTGCTATTGCATGGCCAGCACTTGTGGCAGTGCTTCCAGGTGGCAGATGGTGACAAGAGCTGAGCTCCAGCGCGAGTTCCCTCTCTTGGAAGCACAAACCACAGCTGGGGCAAGTGTTCATACTGGGGCATGGTCAGAAAGTCTGGGCACTTTGGGCAGAGAAGGCAAATCCTTTTTTTTTTCTTTTCTTCTAAAGCAAAGCCATTTTGAATTTTCTTCAAACAAAAGTAACTGCTAGGACACTTTTGTCAGCCCTCATTACCCAATAGAAATAGCTGTTTCTGTAACCCAGAGACACCACTGCACAATATCATAAGCTCAGTCCCAACACACAGTACCATGATGAAGGGTCAATATTTGGGTCATGGGGGAAATTAGAAGAGCGTATGACCAGAGTGGTAGTCCTCCTTTAGGCAACATGGACTTGGTCAAGTACAAATAGATAGCACCTGCTAGACTGGAATTCAGCTGAAAACCAGAAATAATAATCATAAAATTGTTTGAGTTGGGCTTCAAGAGACCTTGCTGGTATTCAAGAGGAATTTGGATAATGCACTCGGTAATATGTTTTAACTTTTGGTTAGCTCTGAACTCGTCAGGCAATTGGACTTGGTGGCCTCTATAGGCCCCTTCCAATGGAACAGTTAAAGTCTAACCTATCCCATCCTATCCCTATCCCTATCCCTATCCCTATCCCTATCCCTATCCCTATCCCTATCCCTATCCCTATCCCTATCCCTATCCCTATCCTCATCCCTATCCCCATTCCCATTCCTATTCCAAACTATCAGAACACAGCCCGACTCCTCTTTGCAAAGCAAGTGTGTTCCCAGCCCAGATAAAAGCCCTATTTACTTAGCTTGTCAGATGATTTTGTGATTGTGTCGGAGAGGGCATGAGCATTCCAGGATAATTGAGTCAACGTGAGGCATGGCCATGCTCAGGCATCTGACATGTAAGTAGGGGTCAGGATTATCATGGACAGAGTGCAAGATCTGGTGAGGAGATGAGATATGCAAAACAACAGCTAATTGTAATGTGGGACAGATCTTAGCCATATAGTTGTACAGCACACAACTCCCTCTTCCCCTTATCACCCACATCAATGCAAATTCAGTTACTGCTTACATGTTTTCCTGAGCAGGCATGAACTTACAAATAGACTCCATCAAGTCCCACTTTACTATGTTAGAAATGAGAGGTATGCCCTGGCTTGATCACTCAATCCTCTGAATGTGTGGTGACAAAATTTCTTACTAAATAAAACATCTCTCTCTGTATATATGTCTTACATATATGTGTGGATGTGCACGTGCATGTGTGTATCTGTGGGCACTCAACATTCTATTAATTGTATGTGCACTATGCAGAGTGTGGAGAAACAAACCCATAACTTCTCATATAACACAAGGAAACCGTAGGCAACCCCTATGAAAATGCTTTGTAAAAATATTATCCACTGCAGTATGCATCTACTCTGGTTGTACCACCCTATATTTCAGCTGGTTCCTGTTCCTTTTCCTATTCCTACTGGGAAGTAGTCTGGTATCACACCACCAAATTTCAATTTTTGATTTTTGTTGTTTCCAAAGGAAGTCTTGACCCAGCTCCCTTTGAAGCATTCAAAATGAAGCTTTAATTTTTTTTCATTTTCTTGTTTTTATATCATTTTTGATAATTTCCTCTCTGCTTGTGCTATTTTAAGATGTTTAACTAAGTAGCTCCAAAAGAACCATTTGCAAATAGTGTTGATCTGTGTTTTGAAAGTTTAACATACACTATCCAATGCACATTTGCATACACCACCAAAATCCGGCATTTGGGAAATTAAAACAACAAAACTTGATTGCATATCATGATTTCATATTTTGCAGATGTTAATATTTAATCATATGCAGAGCCATTTAGCTTAAGTGCATTAATGTAACTCATTTAAAAGAGGCCAGTAATTGTCCTATTAACTCCCAGCCTGGATGTTATCCATGCTGCCCTGCTGGTAAGGCCAGAGGGAGAGTCTCCTATTGGCACCCACAGAGATTGCTCTGATCTGTTGAAAATCCTGTTAAAATCTAATTACTTAGGAGAATAGGCCAGGGAATATCTAATGAGCTTCAGGAAACCCACTGGAAGAAATTCTCTTTTAATACAGACTGAAACATCTTCTGTGTTTCAATTACAGTGATACCACATGAACGTAATTACACTTGTATAGAATGGGACTCTTCTTTGTTGTTTTAATTATATATCGCCAGATTTTTCTTAGTCATGGAAAAAATAATTTGGTTCCCCATAAAGGTTAAGTGCTGGTGAAAAGCTTGCTGTTGAACCAAATGTAATCTTTGTTTATGATAATTTCTTCTTTGTTTTGTGAGAAAATGTTAGTGAAGCCACGTCACTGGGGGAAGCTGACCAAGAACACACACAGTGGGGAAGCCCAGGGCTCAACCTGTGGGAAAACTCTCATAGAAGGTCATTTGTTGCATTGCCTACCTGAAATTTGGCTGTATTTCTGTTATGGTAATTTATTGAGTCAACAGTAAAATCTGATGGCTATGGCAAAAGTCTCCTCTTTCCAACAGGGTGGACTCCTTGTGATTTCTTCCACCATTGGCCTATAAATTCTGTTCATCTGAAAATCCCCCCATTGATGTGACCAGTGTCATCACTGATGGCTGCCAGCTGTGCTACAAACTGGTTGGTGATCCTACAATACCTTGTCTCATTGGGAAAGGCTGAGCATGGGACTTCCACTTGTGGATTTGCCCTCGTTGGTTGTTGTGGCTGCTGAAGCTCCCAGTCATCTTTTCATCAGACTGCCCTTTTGCTGCTGTCTGCCACATGGCAACAAAAGTAAGGGGATATTGGTGGGAAGGTCCAGCCTCTACTGCCATGCCACCAACATCTGATATCGTGGGCTGACTTTGTGAAACAGGAGGCTTTCCTTTCTGAGCAGCCCTCATTTGTAATATAATCAATGCATATAAGCAATAAAACTTATTTTATTTTTTTAAAATAATTCTTATTAAAACATAAAAAAAGAGAGAGAAACAAAATCCTAAAACTAGTGGAATATGTGCTCTCACTGTTGTGCCACTAATGCATCAGCCTGGTTCGATGGCAGTAACTGAAGCTCTCAGTGAGCTCTCAAGGTGTTCGTCACAAATTTCTGACGAAATTTTATTCTTCCTGGGATTCCTCCTTTAAAATCAGTTGTTCACAAACAAATGTAGTGTGTGAGCCTGGCAGAGCTGGGCTGCTGAGTGGGAACAGCCGCCGCCATGGTGGCACAGAGGTGGGCTGCTTGGTGGGAACAGCCGCCATGATGGCACAGAGCTGGGCTGCTGAATGGGAACAGCCGCCGCCATGGTGGCACAGAGCTGGGCTGCTGAGTGGGAACAGCCGCCGCCATGGTGGCACAGAGCTGGGCTGCTGAGTGGGAACAGCCACCATGATGGCACAGAACTGGGCTGCTGAGCGGGAACAGCCGCCATGATGGCACAGAGCTGGGCTGCTGAGTGGGAACAGCCGCCATGATGGCACAGAGCTGGGCTGCTTGGCGGGAACAGCCGCCATGATGGCACAGAGCTGGGCTGCTGGGCGGGAACAGCTGCCTCCATGATGGCACAGAGCTGGGCTGCTGAGCGGGAACAGCTGCCTCCATGATGGCACAGAGCTGGGCTGCTGAGTGGGAACAGCCGCCATGATGGCACAGAGCTGGGCTGCTGAATGGGAACAGCCGCCGCCATGATGGCGTGGGGCAGAGGGTGGCTGCGGGGCAGCACAGCCCCTGGTTCATGTGGCACACAACCGTGAGTTCTGGCTGATGTTTTTCTTCAGTTCTGACCCTTCCCTTCAAGCGGAAGCAAGCCAAGGAAAACTGACAACACCCACAGAGTTTGCAGGTAGGTGTTTCGTTTGACTGACTGATATTTACCCAGGAAAAAAATGCGCTCTCTCAAGGTGAACTCCTGCTCCTCCGCCAAGAGCTCTTGGCTTTCAAATTCAAAATTCAAAATTCAAATTTCAAGTCTTTCCTAAGGTCTATGTGTAATATTCCTCAGCGCATCTGTTCAAGTTCTGCTCACGCTGTTAAGGTGCATATTTGGGGAAGGAAACAACCTCAGGGAAAGCACTGAGCTTTGTGTGAACTGCAAAATTCGTATCAGAAAATGATCCGAACTCTGAGTTTGCCTGTTATGAACCACAGAAGTGGATCTAGACTCAGAATAAATCCGGTTCTGAATTCCAGTTTGTTGCTGAAGTACTGAGTTCTCAAAAATGCTGCTGAGGTCCTCAGGAAAACTCTTTGTGGTGACGCTGGCAGAGCTTGAATCGCTGTGAGAACCATAGGGAGCTCTGAGAGGTTCATGTTAAAAATGCTGCAGAGTCTTTCCCGAATCTCACCCCTAAAAATATAAACGGGATGTTCCACGCAGAGTGATTTTGAGACCAGGGAGACTCATGGGAAGATGAAACTCGTGACATGAGGGGGTAAAACAGAAGGGTTAAGAGTGGAAAGGATGGAGGAAATGGCCCCCGTGAAAGAGAATTAAACCCACTTGAAGTGTTCCCACCTCCACCCAGGCTGCGGGCTCCTGCTCTGCTAAACTGCTTCTGTGGAAAAAGTCAGTCAGAGTACATTCCTCCTCAAGCCCAGTGCACATGTGTTATAAAAATGTAGAGCAGCATGTAAATCATTCATGGAGACAGGGAAATAAATAACCCTTTATGCCCGTATAAATACTGATCAGATGTTCGTAAGGGAAATTTACATGGGGTTTTATTCAGTACTGTCAGCCATTCCTCTGTCTTCCATCATTCCTGCTGTGAAGGCAATTCAAAATATGGCGGTGGAGAGAGCAGCCTCTCCTCCAATTGATCCACAGCACATCGTGTAGAAAGCTCTGAACTTGCCCTCAGTGCTGCTGTTATTTTTATTGTGGCTCTTAGTCGGGTGAGATCATTCTTCCTGGTTTGCCTCCCAAGAAATAATGGGAAGCAGTATGTTTAGTCAGTGGATTGATTCAGTGATCTATTAGTCTAATCCTGACTCTGCCAATCATCTACTAGGTGACTACAGGCAAATCACGTCACTTCTTTGTGCCTCTGTTTCCTCTCTGACCTTCTGTCTGTCTTGTTTATTTGGACTGTAAGTTATTGAGGGCAAGGGCTACCTCTGGCTGTTTGTATGTATGTACCACGTCTCGCTCACTGGGACCTTGGCGATGGCTTCATCTCTGCATGTAAATAATAACACTCAGCTCCTCTTCTAGGAACTCACGGAAAGAGAAGGAGTTGGCAGACAGCTGTATAAACCAGCAACAGGTCAGGAAGCTTTCAGACTCGTTTTAATCTTAAATACAGTGCGGTAGCTAAGATTAAATTTGTTTTGATCATCCAATTCAATCTCAATTGGCCGGTGGTGCTGGAAACAAAATTTGACCTGTCAGATGCAGATAAAGGACAGTTATGTCCTTTTGTTAAAAATGAAACAAGAAAATGGAGGTGGTAGATTTTGTGTGATACTTTCTTAATAAGATGCTGCATTTGAATTGGAGCTTGAGGATGTCCTGAGGTAAAGGAACAAGCTCCTCCATTCCAGATGGGTGGAACCCACTCATTTCTCTGTGGGACAGTCAAAGATGTTTTGTAACATAGAAAGAACAGTGAGTTCTACTTACCCAAACCCAAGTATCATCATCTTCAAAATACAGTGTAGAAGTTTAAATTAGACCTCATGGTTTAGACACATGCATTTCATCAGTGTTAATAGCCACTTCAAGAGGTCTCAAAACCATCAACACAGTTTATAAGCACTATAAACATAGCTACCTCTATTTTCTTATAAAATAACACAGGGAAATATCCTCAGCTTACCCAAATCAGAAATATTCCACTCAAAAAACTTGAACTTGCTCAGTTCATTAATTCAGCTGAATTTTATGGCGCTACTCTTATTTGTGTTGATGACAGTCTGCCCCACCACTTCTTCAATTGCTGAGGAGCGACAGTGGTTAAAAACTAACAAGCTGATACGGCGTGTTGTGTAGCAGGCATACAGGGAAACGCTTGGAAAGAAATGATTTGAGAGTTGAAGCAAATCTAAGCGCCTGAAATCCAAACTCTGATTAAATTTTAAAAGGTTTGATAAATAGCTTTTAAATTAATAGTGTGTATGTAAGACCACGTGTGTATTTTGTTTCTTGATATGCTTTCTTTTTTTTTTTTTTTTTTTTTTGGCAGTATGCTTTGCCTAATATCTGAAATAATTATTACCTTCTTCTGAAATTGTATGTTTTCCATTCTAGTGGAGGTCTTGCAGAAAAGTAAATCAGACAGCAGCATAAACATAAAATACAGTGGTTAAATATAAAAATTTAAGTGCCTTGAATCAAAAATAATAAGATCATTGCTATGAAATTAGAAGAGACTCATCAAAGTAGAAGTAACTGTGACTAAGGACTATGAAAATATAAAGGGATTAGCATATGTGATAATAGGGCAATTAAATCCTTAGCTTTTTCACTGTGATGATTTTATAGCATCTTCTTACTGTTGCCAGTTTTGGAGCTGCCAGCAAATATTTTCTTAATTGCAAAAGGAGACAATATGTGTCCCACTGTTTCATTCATAACATTTGATTAAGTTAAAGAGGCTGCACTTCCATTCGAGAGAACAAAGAGTTTGAGATGGAAATAGCAAAGACACATTGTGCATTTGAAAAAAGATCCCTGGAACAAATGATTAACCAGAAATTTTACAGGCAAAAAAAAAAAAAAGTCTACTTGTCTTGACAGAATAGCCTGATCCCGTTATAAACCCTCCCAAAGTCAACAGTTCATAAAGTCTTTTGTTCTAGTAAAAGGGTCTTTAATTTTTAACACAAACTCACACTTTGGTATGCATGAGCTTAAGTAAAATTAGAAGACATGTATATAATAGGATTTAATGGATTATCATCTGCATTTTCCAAAGATGTCAGCTTCTCTCAGCTCTGATGGAGTAGCACTTAATGTAAATTTAATTTGAAGTGATGTATGGAGGGCTTGAGGTGGTACTCTGTGATTCCCTAACTGCCTGGAGAGGCTCTGTGGGTAGCATCTGGATTTGGCTGCTCCACATGCCCAGCAGCATCTACTAACTAGGATTAATGAGGTGGCCTGTTCACCAGTGATCCAAAGGAGGTATGCTACATTTACTCCCAACAATATGAATAGGAGGGCCAGTTTCCTTTGGGGGCACACTGTTTGATGAAACTTAATGATGGTCTCGATATTAGGCGTAATAAATATACTGTATAGAAAGCACTTCTGCTTTGTCAGATTTAACTGTTATTTCATCATAAAATTGTGTTTGGCTTAGCGGGGCTGAGTTGATGATCATAATGGCCTCAGATGATATCTTTAAAGCTAATATTGTGCCTAAGTTGGGAAATAAAGCACCAACTTAAAAGCTGAGTATTTACCTTTGAGTCTCTATATGTCTATACCTATATCCATATTAAAGCTGGGGGAAGAAAAGCAGAAGATCTCTGCTTGTTTGCAAAGTTATGGGACTGCCTTGAAAAATATCTTTGCATTTACCTCATTGTGTTTGTGCAGAAATCAACAGCTATTAAGTTAGGCACAACTTCTCCATGTGTTCTGAGCCTCATTTAGGCGTTGGAATTGTATTTTGCCTTTGTGTCTAACTGAGCATTGAGTGAAATCTCAGCTAATTTCAAATTCCCTTTGTCATCATGGTTTTCAGCCAAAAGTCTATAATAAATGGTCAGAAGATGAGCTGAGACTGAATGAATAGTGAGTGGTATTCATCAGCCAAACATAGAGTCCAGATCCAATTATATGTATTCATTAAGTGATAATGATATCATGGTCTTTAACTAGGAAGAAAAGAGTGTAATTGAATAATAACAGTTGTACAATCCCAGCGGAACACACTTTCCATCCCAGCACAGCGACCCTCGGGGATGATGCAGAATTGATGGAATTCTATTACTCTTTGATAGATTTATTATGAAGGGCTGAGTGGACTTGCTACTCCACTTTGTCACTCACACTAATCAGTATCGTAAGGCCCCGAGCGTGCAGGCTTTTGTATCCCTTTGACAAAGACAAGGTTAGGGGAGGATGACAGACACCCAGACCTTTACAAACCCATACCGCAAGATGAAATGGGCCAGCTGAGCTCTGAGCTGGGACAGAATTTTAATTTGTTTATCAATGGCTCACATGTGCAACACCATAAGGATATTTGTCAGAGGAGTAACGCTGAAGCTAAACTCTTTTGTTTGGCAAGTGGAGCTTGGAAAAATATTTATTGAACTGTAAAAAACAAGGTAAATGAAAGGAAGGTGAAAAGTCTAAATGGAGTGGAAAATAACTTGCATCTCTGTGCATAAAGTATGAGGAGGATGGTTATCTTTGTCTATTTTTGTTTGTTTCGGCTGAAAGAAATTTACTCACAAATTACAGCCTGATCTCCTGTTGATTTGGATTCTGGGGGGGACACAGACCGAAAGAACAGGAGTGGGGGACACGAATGTCATGCGCTGTTCTTTATTGTTGTTTATTTATAAGCTGCTTCCAGTTCAGACAGCTGCATCGCCCTCGTGCTTTCTCCCTATCGAAAAAACAGCAAAGTAAATAAAATGCCCAGGCCATACAAGCCAAACTTGTAAATAGCCTTGAATTTATAAAAACAATCTTGTATGTGCTCAAGTGTAGCTGTTTCCGCTATTCATCGTTCCCATTCAAATGCAGCAATGGGCTCTGTCAGCATGGTCACTAGCGATCAGAGCTGCTGGATGCAAAGGAACAGACAATTTGTTGTGCTTCTGATCCGAACGGAGCTGCAACCAGCATTGGCATAAACAAGGCATTGCATTGGAGGCTGCTGCCAGGGTTTGTTTTTTGTCACTGCTGTTGAATGATGGATATTTCCATCCTTTTCTTCTCTCTGAATTGCTTTTCTTTTTTTTTTTTTCCCCTCTCTTTTTTTTTTAGTGGAGCATTCTGCATCCTAAGAGGGACAATTCAGAGTCTGTGTTCAGTATCTCTGTCCATAAAAACAAATAACTTGAGCAGGGCTGCTGTCCTGTGTGGTTTCACCATGCCAGCTCCTCGGTCTCTGCTCGGAATTTCTGTGTCAGAGGCAGCACAGTCAGCTGTGACCGCAGCAGCAATGGGCTGAGCAGGCTGCTGGGTGAATGTGCTCTGTGGATGGCTGTGAGGTAGAAGCAGGGCTACCAGAGTCCAGAACAGAGAGCATTCAGGAGAACCAAGGTTTCCCACATTCTGTGCTGTGATTTCTCTCTAGGGCTCATCTTTTTTCTTTTTTTTTTTCCCTCTCCAGCCAAAATTACAGTCATGTGGATGTGTCTGTGAAGCTCGATGGTATTGCTGAGTACAACTCAGTACTGAATGGAAGGTGCATCTGGAGTGTGAGAAGGCATGCCCACATTGATTGCTGTCTTGCTGACAAAATAAGGAAAGGGGAAGGTGAACCAGTTTTTACCACATGCGACAACCCCAGCACAGAGCTTCTGGCTGCTGCTTGCATTTGGAGCCCAGGCAGGAGCATGGTGCCCCATCAGCATGGCTGATAGGTGATTTTTGTTTCCTTTCTGTAATTCTGATGCTTGGCAGTGGGCTCTTCCAGGACACCCATAAACTCTGTGCTACCAGGGTTTGGTTACATTCATTTGGTATGACACCTGGGACTGTCTGAGTAGTTTAGAATTGTAAATAATCACCTGCAGTACAAATAAGGCCCACTCAGTGGCAGGTCCTTCTGCATGATATTCTTAGTGTCCCTTTGGGTTGGATAGAGACTCCTTGCCCATGCAGGCTTTTATTCCCCATTTCTTTGCATCTACACAGTCATTGATGGTGGCACTTTGCATCTGTTTTGCAAGGAAGTGCCCAGAAAATCAGGTTCTGTGGATGGAGTGCAAGAAGAGTAACTCTCTTCAGTGACTGCATGGAAATCCTCAAACCATTGTTGCTTTCTGGTCTCTCTGAGGGGCAGACAGAAGTGTGTGTGTGTGGCTGCTTCCTGTCCTCTGCTTTGCTCCTCTGCTTTGGCACATGACAGTCAACAGGTGTAATTGAGTGGAAGGAAGTGTGCAGCAGCAGGGCTCCCATAGAGGGCCATGTCATGCAGAACAGATGTCACTGCAGCGCTGTGCTGCCTGCCCATGCAAACCCTCGGTGTCTGGCCAAAGACCCGACCGACTCGCGAGCAGGCACAGTGCCTCCCAAACAGATGGGCAGGAGCACAGGCGGGCCAAGGACCACATGTGAATGTGAAATATGTTGGAGGCGGGCAGCGTGAGCAGCCAGGAACATTGCAGTATCTTTCACTCCTAACACCTTCACAAACATGGTGAGATCAGATGCAATTTAGAGGCGAGTTAACTCTCAGACACGAGAATGAGAGTCAGGGTCTGCAGAGTCAGGCAGAGGGGCTGCCTGGCAGGATTGGTTTGAAGATTCATCATTCCTGCTTTGGCTAATGCAGAGGGGAGTGCATAGAAGAAGCCAGAATAAATGTTTGTAGCATAGTGGTATGAATCTCGTTTTGGTGATTTGCTGAACAAAGATATCGTGATGACAAGAGATGAGCACATACCTAAATAGATTTTGGTAAGGGACAAGAGAGTAATTTAATGCAGTGCTAGAGCTGTTGTGAGTTCACAGCTGTCACAACGAATCCATTCTCTGCAATATTTCTTGTACAATTCCAAACACTGAAGTATGTTGTGACTTTTAGAAAAGTATTTACTACAGAAAGAAGTTCCGAAATTAGAAAGTGCAACTTATGGTCAATAGAAAAGGCAAACGGTGCCATAGAAGTGTTTTAAATGAAATTTAACTAGAAGAAGAAGCTCTTCACAGAAGGAAGTGCTGCTGACTTCTTCAATAGATTTCACTTCCAAATGGAAGATCATTTTCTATGAAAAACATTGTGTGTTTGCCATGTTTTGATCCGTTATGTTGGCAGAAAACAGATAATTGCATGAAATTCGTTATATGAATTATACTAAGCTCACTGTATGTATTGCAAGCATGGAAATCAAAAACCAGAATGCCAGCTCACACCCTGTGCTATCAGGAGCAGTCAGTGGACTGAATCTCTCAGCATCATTATCACTGGAGCTCCGCTGACCCCAGAGGAGGTGCTCCGACATTCACTATTGCAACTGAGACAACTAGGCAACCCAGATTGTCACAGGTTTAAATCAAGGCAACATTCAGCCCTGGAAATACACGGGGAAGGACAAGAGGAAAGCAATGGGAGCAGTGATGAAAGTCATCCAGCAGGATAGTCTTTCATGCTAGACACCAAAATAACGATTTTCTGTTGGTTGGATGTTTTGTTATAGATCACAGAATTATAGAATCATAGAATGGTTGGGTTGGAAGGGACCTCAGAGATGATCCACTTCCAAGCCCTGCCATGGCCTGGTTGCTCTTCACCAGCTCAAGCTGTCCAGGGCCCATTGAGCCTGGCCTTGGGCACCTCCAAGGATGGGGCATGGATAATACCGAGCTCTTTGTGCAGTGCCTAACAGTGTGTCCCTCTGGGCTCCCTGTGGCACAGCACTCACAGAGCCCCAGCAGAGGAGCCAAGGATGGTCCACAGGGAATGGACACTTGCAGTTCTGCTGGTAAAGCGGTGCGGGACTCGTTCCTGTGTGTGCCCTGGGATTTACTTCCCACCAGACAGTACAGTGTACACTAGCTGACTTATCTGTGAACCATGGAAACATTTTGAAAAGGTAAAGCAGACAGTACACTGAAGAATCATTTGTCACAAGTAATTGCAGGCAGTCAGAAAGAGCAGAGAGAGTATATGAATCATGACGTAAAAACAGTGAAGGGCAGGCATTTAGTCTGGTCTGTGGCTATAAGTGCAGTGACACAGGTTAGTCCCAGCATGATATACAAATGTTATGTGCAGAGGGACAAGTACAATGAATAAAGAATTCCCGTTTTCTCATTATCTCATGCAGCAGAGAGGTTTTTTACTTCGCACATAACTCATAACTTTTAGTAGGCAGGAGATGGCTACATTGAATTAGTGGGAACATTTTGTTTCCTGAATTTAAATATTCTCTATGTGACAATTTATTTCCAGCGTAAAATCCTGGCAGAGCACACACAGAGGCAGGGAAATTAGCCCAGCTGCCACTTCAGCTGGCCAGGACTGGGATGGGGTGCAGCAGAGCCACCAACACCAGTTCACAGGCACTACTGGGCTGCTGGTAATGCTGACACAAATTCAGACATCAGCACACAGCACAGGTTGGGTTTTGCAACTTTGTGGGCTGTATGCAGGATAACAACTCAAGATACAGACCATTAGAAAAATATTAGTGAGAAAAAAATAAAAACATGGCACTTCTTGCACCTTTTGCTTCGTACAGCAGTGTTTCCATTCTGATGTATCACAACCCATAAAATCCATACAACTTAGATAAGGAGAGAGGGGGATTTGAGTCTCCAGTGACACCTACCATTGAAAAAAGAACAGGTGAGAAATCATGTACAGAGATTGCTTATGAATTTGTCATAAGATGATAGGGGGGACTTCTTGAGTCTTATGTTCTTATGTCTGCCTCAGGAATTTATTACTTATGGGCAAGCACACGCATGATACATAATAACTTTTGGTTCTTCTGTAATTCTCTTCACTCGTACATCTCAAAATGATCTGTAAATGTGGGTAGAATTATTAGCTCCATTTTAGAGGAAGAGGAACTGAGACCACCGTGTTGATCAAGAGCTGTCCCCAAGGCATGGCTGGATGGAGGTGTTCCACTGCCAAGCAGAACAGTTGTTTTTCCAGGATGGGAACTGATTTCTCTTTGCACTACATTTGCATCAGGGCAATACTGTGGGTTGAGACTTATGATTCACAGTCACATTTTGATTTAATCAAAGCAGTTGAGAGTTTAGAACTGCTATTTCTCCCTCACTAACAGTTGACAGTCAATATTCAGCCTAAAATAGTTGCAATAATGACCTTAAATAGCAAAAATTCACCAGGCTGTGAATGGATCAGCTTGAGCAGACACACAGCTTGGAGGCAGGAACATCTGCGGTGAGAGCTGCAGGGACAGATGCCATCAGGAACTCTTCAAAGTGTTCCAGTGTCATCCAGCAAAGGTCACAAGGCTGCAGTCTGAGTTAGTGGCACCTAAATGTGGGGAGCTTTGCAAAGGGTGGGAGCCACATCACCCAGTGCTTAACATGGCTGCTCGGTGTAAACAAGTTATACGCAATTACAGATTACACGCACCATGCAGTGGGAATTCCTTGCAACGGCTGTTCTCAGTGCGTGAAGCACTGAGGGCAGCACAAAATAACTGGCTGTTATCTTTGATGAAGCACTGAAGATCCCAAAAGCTCTGCCTGCTCCCTTGTCCAAGTGCCACTCCAAAGACCCAACCATAAATGTAGATTGCATGCGTCTCTAACGCAGTGACAAAGCGGTTAACAAAGAAAAGCTTCCCAGCCTCCCCTCCTCTTCCTCCACAGCCTATCCAATAATAAGTTACACTGGGCAATGGCAATGGGAAAGGAATGGCTGCACTTGGTGTCACAGGACCTGGCGCAGTCCCTCACCTTTCCCTTTCTGCTGATGGCTGGCTGTCCCAGGGAGCCACGTGGATGATCAATACAGGCTGAAAGTTCTCATTTTCAATTGAAAGTGGGAGGGAAAGAAGTTCCCAGAAAGCTGAAATATCCTGTTTTGACATTTTCAGAGGAAAAAAGTGGAAATTTCAAATGTTAAAATTACTTTTCAAATATTCAAATTCTTTATTATATTTCAATGTTGTTAAGAGATAAAAAGGTCACATTCTAAGAGGCCACGTTAGAATTATTGTTTCAATTTTGCCCCAAAACCGTTTCCCACATTGTACAAATTTTCTTTCATTGAAAATTTCAGGTTTCATTTCTGATCAGAACAAAGACAAATGGTCAGACCTCAAAGCCTGTGGTTCAGCTCTTCGGAGCCTCTGTTCTCTCTATTCTTGGAAAGACTCTCAGCTCGAGTCAGGAGAAGCCAAATGGATCCCCTGGAAGCAATCAGGAACTTGAAGGAACAAACAGTGTTCTTAAACCACGCCATGAATCAGCCTTTTCAGAATCCACAAACAGATTTGATGCACGAAAGCCTTTTGCTGATGGATAAAACCAAAAGCTGGGCTACTCTCTGGCTATTTCTGCATTGGCTTTCTGCGGTGGGAGAAATCAGTACCTGCAAAAGAAAAGCAGAACTCAACTTCACAGTGACTCAAATCTCACCCTTCCCACTCTGGGTTCTCTCTATAACCTTTAGTAGTCAACTTGATTTTTTTCTTCCCATCCATCTCATGTTTGTCTTTGTTAAGCAGTGGCAGTGGCTACCTTTGAAGTGAGGAATCAAGCTCAAAATCTTACTGTTTTACAAGTGAAAAGGGAGATTTGGAATGTGATGTCTTTTTCAGCCTTAACAGTAGCATCACTGCCAGCGACTCTATAACAAGGACTGTTATACTCCCACTCCTACTTAGTGGCAGAAATTGGCCTGTTTTATGTTCCTGCTCAGACGTTTCCATTCATCTCTGCCTGGCTTTTAATGGCCCAATCTGTACCACTCTCGTTAGTCAGTGTTTACATTCATGGTCCATTTGGGTGGAACGATTTCTCACCTGAGGATTGCACAGCCATCGTTTCTCTTAGGTTTTGTGCACTGATTTTGTTTTATGCTGAATCTGGTTATGGGTGACCCTGTGTTTTGCAAGATCAGTATGTCTAAGTGTTGTGACAACACCAGAGTGGCTGGCATGCAACAAATGGTAAGGGCAAACCCTGTATCACATCACTCTTATTACACCCTGCTTATGAAAGGGTCCCTGCTGCTCTGGTGCCATACACAGAGCACAGAGTGCTGCACTGTTCCCCCAGGACAGTGTATGCTACAGAGGAAGGGGTTACCCTCCTGTTTTTGCAGAACTCCAGGAGAAGATCAGGAAGATATGTGGAATAAAAGAACAATAAAGACTTTCTAAGCTTACATATATATATGTATATATATATATACATACATAGACATGTATTTGTATTTGAGGAGAAGGCAAGGCTGTCAAGCACTTTACTGCTTCAGCCTCAGCTAAAGAAATGAGCTGATATTTATTTTTCTAACAAATAGCCTATTAGAGGAGATAGCTTTTGAAGGCAACCAGAACTGCAAGTAACCAAAGGGTGACTGAATCAGGCACCTCGATGTGCAGGAGCCCCAGGAAATGTAACACCATTCTGTTTAAGACAAAACCTCTGTAAACAGCTGTTAATTTGATGTGTTTGGGTTTTTTTTCCTTCTGCAACTGGGATGTTTCTTTTGTTGCACTTAGTTTAAATTATGCATTTCAGCTGCTGATTTGATTGAAATTTAATAAGAGCTTTTATAGGATAATTAGATACTAAAGGATTATTAAGAATGTTTTTAAAATCTAACAGTGATACTTACTACACATCGATAAACACTCTTAATAATCAGTTGGACTTTAATCACACAATTTTCTCTTGAAACTCATGTTAAATCTCACTGAGCTATAATTTGACTGAACCAAGGACATCCTTGAACATCTATTACTTCAAAACAGCAATTTGCCTAGCCTTGCCACTGCTCACATGGGTAGTAATACGTAGCATCCCAAGCAACACAGCAGCCCGGTAGGTTGCTGAGGTGAGCACTGCTACGTAGGTGAAAGGTGGGAAAAGTAGGCAAAGTTAAGGAAACATCACAGATGGAAATTGCTGGTGAAGCTGCCTTTGCTGTCTGAGTGCTGCCCTCTTGCAGCTAGATTAATTCCATTCATCTTCACTTCATCTTGTTTATTCCTTATTCTGAAGGCTCTTAGCACACAAAGAGGATATTGGTGTTTGATTAATCCTAATTTTGGTTTATCTTACTTCAACCAAAGGGATCAGGCTTGAGAAGTGGGCCCACATGAACCTGTATAGGCTCAACAAGGCCAAATGCAAGGTGTTGTACTTGGGTCGGGGCAGACATGGATGTGGTCAGTGGGCAAGGTGATGATGGGTTGACAGGTGGACTTGATGACCTGGATGTCTTTTCCAACCTTAATGGTTCTGTGATCCTCTGGGCTTGGTTTCCCAGGCTGTGCTGTGTTCTAATGTTTCCTATCAGAAGCTGCCTCTGGGAACAAGGCAGACTGCAAGGCCATCCTCCAACTGAACTCAAACTTTGCTGTCTGACATTCCATGCAAGCTGTGCACCATTATTTGCCCTCTGCTGGCTTGTGGCACTATCTTGGGGAAAACAAGTACTTTGCTCTTTCTAAGCTCTTCCCATGCTTACTTGTCTGCTCAGCCATGTTTCTAGTAGGCTTTATAATGCTGATAATAATACTAACAAGTCATGAAGGGCCAAAGCCATTCCTGGCTTTATTCCTTCGCTGTCAGACTGGAATCAGCTGTGCTATATTATTATCTTTTCCAAGGCTTAGTTCTTTTCTGGTAAAATTGTAAGGTGAAACTGCAGTGAATTTATTGATGTTTAATTTCAGCAAATGATTTTGTACCTACCAAAGTAAAAGGTAAAGTCCTATGAAGAGGAGCAAATCAAGCTCATAGTGGTTGATCTACTTCTCTGAGATCTGGTATTATTTTTTCAGTTGAGGCTCTGGATACCATTTGGTAAGCTTGTAAACTGTCTATAGCTCCAAATTTGAAGTCCATGAACAAATTCCTACTCCCTTCAGTTAAGAACTTGGAGAACAGGTCCCTGTTATTACAGAGCTATTGCAGTATTTGTGAGAGGCAGAGAGAGGTACAGCGCAGGATGCCTCAGCCATCCAAAGGGTCACAAAAGACAATGAAGAAGGTTTGAAAACAGAAAATGTTATTACAGTCTGAGGCCAAATCTCTTCTAAGCCTTCAATTCTCTCATCCTTCATGCTTAAGTATTCCCTGTCAGCTCTGTAAAATACATGCACAAGTACATTACAGTGACTTATTGTTGTTACCCTTGGTACAAGGGTAGTATCTTACTATTATCTCCATGGTAGTGTTTTTATGTAGCATAAACCTCACCAGGCCAGAATAAGTGAGAATGATTGATCATGTGTGGTTGTCCCTCTGCTGCTAACGTAGCCTTGCAGCCTGCAATGCTATTTCTGTTAGCATCTTGTGGGAAAGGTTCAAGGCTTCATTATATTTCTGAGAATCACTGGATCAGAATTTGTATGGATTTGTTTAAGTCATTTCAGGGTCTGAGGGGCTGCTACAAATGCAGCTGATCTGGGTTATGGTGTCTGCTTCCTCTGCAGGTTGTCAGCCTTCAGCTGGGAAAGCACAACTGCTTGTATAATGAGTCATTAACCCAGCTCAGTCAGAAGTCATCCTGAACTAAAAGTCTTTAAGCTAAACCAAATCATTTGATGGATCTGGACTAACTAATGGCTACCCAAACAGTTGCATTGGCTGCTCTAAGGAACAGCTCATGTCCAGTGGGTGCTGATGGCATAGGGAAGAGCATCTGCTACTCTCCAACTCAGAGCAGCACCTGATATCACCAAAGTTGCTTTGCCACTCACATCCTCCTACTGCTCTTCTGCACAGTGCAGGAAGCACCACCTGGTCTCAGGATGGCGTAAGGATGGGCTGGTTAGCATTTATACTGCTTGCACACTGCTGCCTGAAGGCTGTATTTATTCTGAACCAAGTGCCAGGCTGTTCTTGAAGAGAAGGGATAGCCCACGGCCTGTAAGATGCACTGTCAGGCACTGCGAGGAGGGCGTATCAGAGACAACAAGTGGTGGTTGTCTCTGGAACTGGGAGGATGGTTGAACTGCAGCAGGGCAAATTGGGAAGGTTTGAGCCTGCTTTACAAATGGATTTGCACATGACAAATGGTGACATTTGTAAACCATTGAGGAGAGCCCTAAAATAAAGAGAATGGAGGTTGAAAACAAGGCGAGCAGGATGGAAGGGATCAGGAGGAAAAATATTAATAGCAAACCCCTCCCCGAAATGTAGAGAAATAATAAAAGAACTCCAATAACATTCCGTTTAATGGACTATTTTTTCCTATGATCCCTCTCAGAACATTTTGTTTAGTTCTGCTGCTTTGCTGAAGGCTGCTGTCACACAGCTGGGTTGGGCATGGCTGCAGGAGCTCTCCGAGAATTGCAGAGGCTGATCAACATTTAGGCAGCAAGCTCCACAGCAAGGAACATCACTGCTCTGAAGAGGTTATTACAGAGATCAATGGATTCGTTCTGTGCATCTGGCATAAGTGTGTGGCCTTGAATAAATGCTTCAGCCAGTTGTGTGGTACACAGGGTACACGAGAAGCAAGTCTTAAGATAAACAGTTGGGTTTTCTGCTTCCTTTTGCACCTTTAAGAGGAGAACTCTAGCTAATTAATATGAAGACTATCAGTTCTGTATAAATGCCTATACCTGTGTGCACATACACACACAATTATATTTATATATACGCATACATCCACGCATACATAAAACCCTGCTAGTGTCTGGTAGTACTATTCCCTAATGAGAAAGCAAAGGAGAACTGATCACAGAAGATGAGCAAGAAGATGAAACTCCATCTTACCTCCATCCCATGTTAGGAGAAATTTCTATGGGATATAAGAAAAAGAGCTTTTACAGTAAGGGCAGTGAAGCAGTGGCACAGGGTGCCCAGAGAGGCAGTGGTGCCCCATCCCTGCAGACACCCAGGGTCAGGGATGGAAGCACTGATGGAGCTGTGGGTGTCCCTGTTCATTGCTGGGGGTTTGGACCAGATGGCCTTTAAGGATCCCTTCCAACTCAAATAATTCTGTCATTCCATGAAATGCAGAATTTCTGGATTTTCAATGTTTTTAATTTTCTAACGTAAGCCTTTATTTTGATCACCACCACCATCATCCAGTAAGCATCCAGTGGACATCACAGGCAGGTAACTTATGAAGAGGGAATCACAAAATGTGCATTGAATTCTCAAGATTATTACTATCTAGTGTAATAACATATGTACTTCTAACTGAGCATCTCCAACTGTGACCACGACTGCAGAAGGGCTGTTACTGACTCTGAGGCAGCACCCTTCCTTTCTACAGCTACAATGTCTCAATGTCCCACCGTATTACAAACATTATGGACACGGTATGCGTTGGCTTGAAAAGTGACACCAAAGTCTTGGAAATATGGGGACATTAAGCATTTTTGATTTCATTTTAGATAGCCCCAATGCCTTGGCTCTAACTGGGTTGTTCTGCTCGTTCTTCCCACATTCTTTTTGAGGTCTCTGAACTACATTTTTCACTTTCCCTTCTGAATAGCTGACATTATTGTGGTATCACAGTATGTTGCTAAATAGCTGATTCCTGCTACTCCATATGTGGCTCTATTTGTGATGAATCCCAAATAAATCTTCAAATAGAAAATGCTACATCATGACAAACCATCATTATTATTAGATACGGAGACTCCATTAACAAAACTGTAAGCTATCAGTAACATGCCTAGGATTCTTTAAGGTCTAAAATAATTTGCTTTGCAAAGGGAAGTTACTCTGGCATATAAACTGGTTGTGGTGAGAGCACCATAAGCACGTATTTTGCTGTTACCAAGTGAATGCTATTTCCTTTGAGCTTTGAGCCTGGCTTAAATGACAATTCCCTGTAGTTTCCAAGACCTATAACAATTTCATCTCCCATTGTGTTTTAACAACCCTAATAAATCATAATCTGGAATGATTTAGGAGTCTTGTAGCTAGGAGGTTTGTAAGCACCCTAAAACTTTCTTCGCTGCTGGTTAGCACAGATGGGAACAGGAGCAATCCTGGGCATGTAAAGAATCTATGTCTGCTGTGCATGGGTGAGCTTAATAAGGCAAACTCACTGTTGAGGGGAAGCACTGAGCTGATTCCAGGTACAATTAGGAAATAGAGCAAACAAATAAGCCTGGGTGATCTGACTGACTCAGGTGATCCATGTGATTCATATGGTAATCAGCAGCTTTTCCTAAGTTACAGACTGGCTGCAGACTCACTGATCCAGAGCAAAAGCTTTCAGAAAATCGCTGCCATTCAATCATTTGAGGAAGTGTTAAAGTAGATGCACACAGGACTGTAGGGTGATGTGAGCCAACGTTATTAAAATGGCCAGAGAGAGAGTTTGGAGGCTCATTGGGAATCATCCTAACGGAGCCTGACTGCTTCCATAAAATGCCAAGGTCTTATCCTCTGAAAAGCAGCTACTATAACGGTGCATGCTGATACTGAGTGTGCCTTTAAAAATCTTGGCCACGTGGTTTTGCTGATGGGTAACATTTGTGTGGAACTTCTCAGCTTTCTCCAAAAGTTCTCCCAGCTCTTTTTGGGTTATTGTTGCATTTGGTGCCATCGGTGCCTCGGCAGGAAAGAGAAATGTGAAGCCCTCAGTGCTTTGTGACAATATTAAATAGAAACCATTTTGGCTGCATGTTTTGTTGTTATATCTTACCTGTAATTTCATATGAGATAGTTGGATGAATTTCTGCAGTTGATTTGGTTTTTTTCCTTAAAAATAAATGGTGTTAATATACATATGCAGCAAAGAAAGGGCAAGTGGGAATTCCATTGCTGGGCCAACAGACAGCTCTGCTGCCAGCTCTGTGAGCACTGCTCAAGCAACCAGAGACCTTAAATGATATTACACAGCCTTAATTCAAGATTAATCTACTTTAAGGAAACAAGCCACTTGATTTTTTATTGCAGCCAAATATCCCCAACCCTCCATTAAAAGGTTGTTAAGGGCCCTGAAGTCAGAGAGTCCTGCAGGAAAAAATGGCAGGTAATTATGTTCCTAAATGCTGTGCTATAATATGAAAGAGAGCTAGAGTTGTTTAAAGGAAAAATCTCATCTTAAAAGGAGCGGTTGGGCACTGGCACAGCTGCCCAGGGGTGGGGGGTCACCATCCCCAGGGGGGTTCCAGAGCTGTGGGGATGTGGGCAGTGGGCAGTGGGGGTGAGCCTGGGGAGCTTGAAGGGATTTTTCAACCAGAACGACTCCACAGTTTCTGTGATCCTTTGATTCAAACTTAGTTCTGATATTCTGAATGGGGGTGTTGGACTTTGTTGCCTCTCTGCAAGGCGACTCCTGGTGGGACACCTCTGGCTGCCTGAGTGCTGGGAATGGAGGAACTGCCTGCAGGAGGAGGAGAAACTTCTTTGCGCTGCCTTCATGGGGCTGGATCCAAACCGCATCGACATGCTCTGCGAAATGCTTGCGGGCATCTAGAGGATATCTTTTTATTCCTATATTGTAGTCTTGGCCTAATGTCAAGCATGTAACGGTTCTGAAGCCTAAACAAACTTCAGGAGACGATGAAAACCTGATAGTGTAAACTGCCGCTGGAGAGACGGGGTGGGAGAGACGTCTCTTCCGGCTGTAATGTGGGCGCTAACCAGGAGGGGGGGGTGTTCTATGCGAGGTGCAGTGCAGCACGGATGCTGGTTTTCCCTATCGAACTGGGGGGAAAAAGCGGAGGGAGAGTTGGCAGATAAGGGGGAGGCAATAAGATCCCTGCTGCTGCCATCCTTTATGTATCTACATATATATATACGATTTGTGGCTCCCGGCTTCAAATTTGGGTCTGGTGGGCAATGAATAATTACAATGAATAATTAAGGAACTTCTGTAACTGCAAATATCTCCATATAAAGGACACTGCCCAAGACATGTGTTACCCAATGGTGTCACAAGTGCTAGGATTTCCCAAGGCTCCAGGGTTCTGTCCCCATCGAGGTAGCTGTCATAGTGTTGAGTACATCTCTTTTTTTGGCTGTACCAGGGATTCAGTTGATGAATAACTACATTGTGCTGAATTCCCTTTCCGTGACCCAGAGGACCCAGCACTGCACCCTTCGCAGTATGGTATCCTTCAGCCATGTCATGTTCATGGGCTCCATGCGGACAAGATGTGACTTTGAACCATTTGTGCCAGGAGCAGGAGTGCAAAGCACCCCTTTGGCCCTTCTTCAGCCATCAGATGCATTGAAGACAAGGATAACCCAATTACAGATCAGAGAGCCCACAGCAGCAGTTCCGATAGCACATGGGATGAAAAAATAATGTAGCTAAAAAGTCATAAAAATGAATACTATTTGATTAGATCCAAACCACTGGTATCAACTGATTTTGCTCATTTAACCTGTCTGCTGATCGCAGCACCGCCGTCATTTAGCTGCAGGGTGGATGTGTTCATACCGAACTATTAATCTGTTTCAAAATGCCATAACATTTCCATGAAGAACTTCCTAATTTTTTTTTTCAGAAATTAAATGTCTGTTTAAAGTTCATTCCCTCCTGCTGCAACTAATTGAAATGAGATTTGGTTTATCTTTATGACATGAAAATGAGATTGAGTTTCATAATAATAACAATAATGATAACTCTATAGATTTTAGGACCAGTAGTTAATAATTATAGTAATATGTGGAGATTAGAGAAGAGTAACGCAGCATAAACAGACCATTGTTATTTGTTGAGATGTGGGATTGGGTAGCAAGCAGTTAATAGCCATTTTTGTATCTACTTTTTGTTCTCATTGAATTTTAGCCAAGTGTATTAATTAATTTTGCTTGTTTAAGGAAACTTTTTCGTACTGTCGAACAATTCAACACATAACGACACAGATTTTGAGACGGGAAAATTCTTAAAGAGCAAAAGGATGGGATTAAAGATATGCATCAGCATCTATCATCCCCATCTCTCCAGGGATCTGTGCTCAGGATCTGGCCCTGTGGGTGCCTGTGGCACCTTCTGCAGCAGTCTGAAGGTTGACATGGAGCTCCTTTGCTCTGAGCTGATGCACCCACATCAAGAGGAAAGTTGCTGAGGTACAGCAGGATTCTGTGCTTTGCCCAGTGGGTTGCTGGGGTACTTCCCAGTTCTGTTCAAGGGTGAGATTTTTGTTCCAAAGGGTTTTAGATCACAAGGTGCCCAAACCTGTGCAAAATGTGATGGGATGAGCTTCACTTCAAAGAGCTGTGAGAGTGGCTCTTGTGCTAAAACCCTATGTTGGAAGAGAGCAGGGGTTTTTTGGAAATACTACTTATATATGTCTACATATGTCTGTAGTTATGTATATGCACAGAACTACACATATGTATTTTAGTAATTCCTCAAAAATGTGTTTTTTTTCTCTTTTGAACAGCCATAGGAGTTGCATAAGGGTTATGAGTTTGGGTATTTTGAAGGCTCTGCTCTCATCAAATTGGTAACATACCCCTACTAAAAGGAGGGATATATCCCAGAGGAGGGCTGTGCATCCATTTTCTCTCATGGCAGTGTTTGTTTTTTTCATTACATTCTTTGGTTGCATTTAATCAGCAATGAAGCTTTCCTGCCGTCCAGGGGGAGGCTGGCCCCATGGTGAGGGCTGGCAGCCTTGGGGAGGAAGGGAGTTATTGGAAGTAGGGGCTCCAAGGGAGGCTCAAGGAGACCTTTTGGGAGGGAACAGAAGGAATTAGTGGACACAAAGGACAATTGGCTGTAATGGTTCTTTCAGATGGTTATGTTTTATTGTGTAAATGTATGTTTATAGGCTTTTTTAAAATGCAGATTAAACACCCAGCACTGTATTTAGACACTGGAAAGAAAACATGTCATTGACTCAACGAATCCCTGCCCTTTCTTTTAAGCTGCTATGTTCCCACGTGCTAAAACGTGTTTGGGTGATGTTAAACGTGTGTATTGCATAGCCAAAGTCAGGGATGCTGCTGGCAAAGCCAAGGCATCGAAGAAACACTCTGAAACAGTTTTTCTGAATTGTCTTTGAGGATACAGATGCGAAAATTGCCCATATTATTGTACTCATGGCTGGAAGATGGAGTCCAATGCAATCTGTTAGAGCTGAAAGCCTTACACAGTTCAACTGTATGGTAGATTCGGTGAGGGAAATTATACATTTCTGTTTTTTCATTATAGCTCCAACAGGTTGGCTTGAATCATCTCTCATGAGGGTGCAAATTAGGAGTGGCTCCATGGAAGTGATGGGACAGGCATTTCACCCAGGTGTCAGTGGGAGAAGCAGGCTGCTGTTGGCCAAATACTCTCCGTAAGAGCAGAAATTAGCCGAGACCTGATGGAGTTAACACAGGTTTTATAGTGAGGAAATACTTTTTCTTTGGCACAGTGCTCTTAACCTTAATCATGAAGATGATTTTCACTCTCTTTTTGTGGCAGGTTGGAGAACCGTGTCCAAATATTCCTCTTAAGACCTCCAGTCTGGGTGAACCAGCAATGCTGTGGCTTCTCCACCCCACTCCATGTCTTGTCACAGCACAAGGCATATTCTTGTCTTCACAACAGGAGATCTGATGACAGTGCTGACTTGGAACAGCACTGAAAAACTTTTTAATAGCACTTAGTCAATTTTGGGTGTGTATATAAAAGAAAATTTGGTTTTCTTCTATGAATGTTTTTCATGACCCGCTTTATTCTAAGTGACAGTGTCTCGTTAAAAACAACACTTCAAAACCGTATTGAATTTTAAAATGAATGCTTTTCATTTTTTATTGCTTGACAAGAAGTAGGAATTTTTCCAGGAAAACACTGATGTAAACAGAAAAAAAAAAAGATACAGTTTTCTTAGGAACTGAATTGCTGTTTTCTGTTTCACTCTACCTCGTATCTATGCCTGCAGACAGTGATCATCAGAGAGACATCTTAAAACCGTGCCGTAGATTGGACAGATTGTGTGTAAGAAACATACTGCTAAGCACAGTGAACACATATTAAGATATTAGGGAAAATGGCAATCAAAACCTGAAAGACTGAAGTGCTTCAAAAGCTAAAATGCAAAATGCTCATTAAAATTCTGACCAGAAACCTGGCAAATCAGGCCCTCTAACTGGTCAACGCTGTGAGCTGGTGGCTGTGACTGTATCATGCTCATGTCTTGAATCTAGGTTGGAAACTACAGCAGATACAAAGAACACAATAACATGATCTGATAGTAGCTGTACAACTATTTTTGGTATCTTCTAATGAGAAAAAAGTTGCTGGATAAGAGATAATCCAGCCATAAGAATCCTCTCTGCCCCTCATAGATGGTGCAGCACACGGTTGGTTTGGCCTACAGCAAGTTTGATGTTGACAGAAATGTTTGTTGAAACATGCTGTACTAAAACTACAAAGTAAATCTTTCAAATAATGTTGAAACATAGAAAATGTTAATCTTCATTATCCAAGGAGCCTGACTTGTTCATGTGGCATGGTTTCTTCTATCACGTTTTTAATAGATTTAGACATGTTAAAGCTGTAGAAGCTTACACAAAGGAAGAAATCTCTTTACTGGCACTGTGAATGTTCACCCAGTAAACCAGTATATTTGGCATTTATTTAATCAGCCTTTGGGCAACACTGCTTGGAATTGCACTGAATTTCCTAAAGGATAAATGCTCATTGCACTACTGACTTTTTATTGCTGAGGTCCCCATATTTACTGAGATAAACATGCTATCTCCCTGTAGGACATAGTTGAGCTATTTTGGACGTTTTTAAAGGACGATGCTTCAGATGCTCTATGTGATTTCAATTTCTTCTGCTATTTTTCAAAGAAAAGGAGGTCTTTGTTTTTCCTACTGAACCGAGTGCAAACAGAGCGATACTTTGATTTCTTAAACCTACCTCCGAAAGCATTGTAGCACCAGTTAAATGTGTAAGGTAGCCCTTGGGGATGAATACAGCACTTATCTCTACCCAGTAAAGCATATCCTGGTCAGAGGCAGCCACTGCGAAATGACTGACACAGAGAAGCTTTTGATGTGTCGGCTGAAGGTAGTGGTGGTAGGCTTATTGTTTTGCTATCTGTGCAGCACTCTCCTCCACAGTATGGGGTAATGTCCAGAGGAGTCGCCGCGTCCACACCAAGCCCCTTGCTATGGCAGCAGCCACTTCAAACATAGTTTCATGAATAGGAGCTCATTTGACCCTTGACCACAACCAGCCTCTAAATTGGCAGACAGAGAATCGGAGTAATTTGTATCATTTCAATTAGTTACTAGCTGCATAACAGGGAGGTCATGACTTTTTTGGGATGATTATTGCCCATGGCAACCAAACTTCAATGTACCATCAGTTTCCAAATACTTTCACTTAATAAATGTAAGTTCATAAACAAGGCCCAATTGTTGAGGAGACAACAAAGCTGATTATCTGCTCTGCTACCAAGTGAGCGGAAGATGACATAACTTTGTCGGCAAAATCCTTTTATTAACAACAAAAAAAAAGTCGCTGATAAATGGCTTTAATAATGTTGGCTGAATGAGCGGTATTGATCTTTGACTATGTAAAATGGCATAGGAAAGGCAAGTTTATATAAGAGCACTGTTGTTGTACTACTGAGAGCAGGCCGGTTTTGTTTCACAGTTTGTTCTATGCACCAAAATTCTGAAATTCTAAAATCAATGTTGCCATTGTTGGGCCAAAACAGCACACCCTTACCACAGACAATGCAAAGAATTTCAAAATATAGATAGCTCCCTGATACATACAGATCGGATTGTAAGAAACATTGAGTTGTTTTTCCTTCCCGAAGAAAGGGCAGCTTGTTCCAGGGTGCAGACAATGGTGTGTCTACATGCCTGTGAAACTTCATGAACCCAGTGCAATAATTCAAGCCTTTGATTTGAAAAATGTTTTGTATGTCTTCCTCCACATCTGCAAATACCTCCACTTTCCCTTGATGCCGGCCAAGAGTTGTTAGCAGGCGAATGTTTTCCACTTGAGGAAGGAAAAAAAAGTTAGGCACGTACATAAGTTTTGCTATTTGGCTTTTGTTTTTTGAATTAAAATAAAGGTTTCCTTCTTCCATGTCACAATCTATTAGCCACCAGGATACCTGGTATCACAGTTCTTTCCCCTTCACCCCGGCATTTGTAGCAGATTTGACGGTGTGTGGAAACCAACACAGGCACTGCGCTGTGACTGCGTCACCTGCAATCAGCCGGAGATGCTGCTAAGATTAATCATGACAGTAGGCAATATTTCCAACATTATTAGAAGAGAAACCTAATATTTTGGGACATCAGGGATCTCTGAGCTGTTGTCCATCAAACTGAGAACCTTCATTTTCTACTCCTTGGATGGGTAACCTTAAGTTTTAACCATTTCATGGGCAGGCGACACACGGAGGCACACTCGGAGTGCTGTGCCAGATGCATGAAGGTAATCCTGGGTGCTCTTTGTAGCTGCTCTCAGATAGTGGCACAAATAGGGACAATGCAGCCAGATCAAATCTCTCTCTCCTCCTTAGGTTGTGGAGAGCTCGCGTTCATTGCCCCATCTCCTCATTATTCCGTTAATTTTTTAATAAATAATTTGCTAGACTTAAAGCCCAATACTGCTGCTAAGCTAACATCTGTCTGTTCCACAGCAGAGACTGCGACAGGGAATTCATTCACCTCGCTGATCATCTCTCAAGCACGATTGTGATGAATCATATTTAAGGATGTTTAAATTTTCAGGCCTTACATCAAATAGTGAAACTCAGTAAAAGATGTTTAATGAGAGTCCAGTAGGACTGTTTGGACTGCCCATTTCTGAAGGATAGAGGGAGTGCAGCTTTTGTCTGAAGTGGAGGCAGTGCAATATCCACATTAATGGGCTGGGAATTTTCACTGCAGTCTTACTTTTTTCTTGCAGCTGTTGGTTGTAGGTCAGTGACATAAATTTTATTTAAGGCTTCATCCTGCAAAACTTTATTATGGATGGCAGTGATTATTGTCGGTGGTACTGGGCACAGCAGTAAGTGCAACCTTTCATGCTAAGGACTTGCAGGGTCAAGCTGTGCTCTATTTGCAGGAATAAGCAGTGCCTCAGGTTAAAAGATATGGGGAATCAGGCTCTTACACTTCAGGAATATCTCTAGGATCATGTACAGCATTAAGAACCTTTAGTCCCCCATGAATGCAGTGGGAGTTGGAGGCACTCAGCACCTTCTGGGATTGGGCCCAGAGTAACTGTTTTCAGACGGGACTGCAATCTCTGATTTTATTTTTAAAGAAGCTGGAATCCTTACTTAGAGCAGAAAGTTGATACTGTTGTGAACAAAATCAAGGATTTTGTCCTCGCTCAGCAGAGAGCCCAAACAATTGCCCTTTTATTTTAAAGAAAGCTCAGGATACATGTGATGTGAGTACTATAGATGTGAGGTAGATTTGGAAGTTTACTTTCAGTCTGTACTAGGGAGAAGGGTTTTCAGTGATCACTGCACCTTTGACAGAGCTGCTCTGCAGGATGCTTTGGGACATCCCCATGACATCGCATTACGTTGCCTGAGCTCACAGGCAGAGGTGAAGGTATTTCTGGAACTAACCAGAACTTCTGTAAGGGTCAATGAAGATATAGAACCAGCCATTTCCTTCTATTCTTTTTCAAAACATCATCTCTGAGAGAGGTTGAGCATCCTCACCACCACAGACTTGGTATGCCAAGTATGAACATGCTGGCTTGGATGCCCCTTATTCATTGTTCAGTTCCTCTGGGTTTTAGTGAGAGCCAGCCTCAGTAGAGCCCCTGCAAGGACTCTGAAGAGCATTCAAGTTAGGTCCAGTATGGAGCTCAGCAGCCTGCAAGTCCTGCATCTACATATCCAGCCACCAGAGCAGAGAAACAACGCACCTCAATGAGGATGGAGCCTGCAACAGTCTCCTGGTACTCTCACATTTAGTACCATTATACAAAGTCATTAACAAATTCCACAAAGCAAAGTGACACTGAGACAGCGAATAAAATCCGGTGCCTTCTGCTCCTAACTTCTTCCAAATAAATGAACAACTCCTTCCCATACCCTTTCTTCCCCTCCTCCCCTCTGTGATGCATTTCTGAATATTTCTAGAACCCTTTTACACTCCTTTGGCAGCTGATCCTATCCCACCTTATCCATCATCATTGCTGCCTTGAGAGCTGATTCATTTATCTCATTGCTTTAACACTGTCACCTCAAGCTTTGGATACATAGACCCAATTTCTTGGATTTGGTCTTTCATGTGGCCTCTTCCCTGCTGGCATCCACTCAATCATCCTCTCTGCCATCTGATCTTCTTCTCAGCTCCCCATATGTCATACACTTCTCAACCACCTGGTGGTTGCACACAGTATCTACTTTTAGATCTTTCTTCCCCCCTGCATTCCTTGTTTACTATCATATATTGTGGGATTTATCTTTCTGTGTCTCTGTGACTTTGCAAAGCTGCTTTTTCTTAATTAGAGAGCACAAGAGCTCAGACAAATGGTGGTTTTCTTGTCCTTTCTTCTTTATGTTCCAGAATACTTCTTTCCCTCTGTAAAACAATTTATGATGTTTGTGAAATTCAGTTTTATCCTACGTCTCCTTTTCCTTCTTTTTTTTTCTCTTGTGTTGTCTTGGCCCCAAATAAAATGCAGTTAAAAGTAGTGTGTGTGGTCACTTCCTTGCCACCTCCACCAGAACTCCCTGCTAGCTTACACTAGGATGCTATCTTGTAATTGCCCTTATTTTTCACGTCCCACAAACTCTGTGTTAGATGAGACACTACCATTCAAAGATCCTTTATTTCCAGCCACTCTGCTTCATGCCAGCCCCACCACAATTAATATTCCTCACTGCGATTAGCATCCTCTGCATATTCCAGCACCTTTTGCTCTCTGAGCATAATTCTTATATAACTCTTGATATGATAAGTCATACTGGCCAGAGTTAACCTTATTACTGGAGATGTACTGAGCAATCTTGCAGTCATGAGATACCAGGGATATTTCAGTAATGGGAAATCTGCTTCCCATACAAGATTGATTTTACTTATGACCTTTAGCTAGAACGATACCTGTAAATTCTTATCTGCATTAATTTCTTGTTTTCTCTTGTCACAAGCTGTCAGCATATGTGTATCTTGCAGACATGAAGAACAGCCCATGTAACATTCTCTGTAAGGACTCAGAGTTATGAATATGTTCAACTTTATTGAAGTGTCTGGATTGCTATGCTGCACTTAGGACGTAGTGGCTAAGAAAGATACAAATTCTAATATTGACCTTTTTTTTCTTCTAGATTGAGAATTATTTCAGTGGATCTGCCTAATATTCCCTTAATGTGAGGTAGTAAATGATACACGGCCACAGTGCTCACTTCGCTAAAATCAGGGACTGAAGAAATGAGGTTAAATTTTAAGATAAAAATTAGAGTTTAATTTCTAACATCACCTTTTCTTGTGACGTGCTTTTAGTGGAGTCTCGATCTCACAGACTATTTGGGATTCTGTTTTCCTCCTCCTGAAGCAGTTTGTTGTTATTGCTGATGAGTTCATCAAACTGTAAAAATGAGTCGCGAATGGAGGTTGGACGTTCCCCTTCAAGATGGATTACAGCTCACAAAGTACCGTATGCTTATTAGAGAAATCAGTGTGGAGGTCCTGTGGCCATTGTTATGCAGGAGGACAGTCCCCTTTGACCTTAAAATCTGTGTGTGTAGAGATGAGAGGACCCTTACTGTGTCTTACAGAATTTTTTTCACCGTTAATTAATTTTGGAGACCTTACATGGAAATCAACTTCCTGGTGGTTCTTTATGTTTGCCATGGACAGTATGTATGTGATACTTCATAAGGCAACTTCTGTTATGGCTGTGTCCCGTTTGCCTTACGAAATCTGTAGGAAAATTACAGAAACACTCTGATGTGTTGCAAAAGACAAGTGCAAAACTTTTGTATCAAGATAAGTAGTACACTGCTTAGAAGGTCAGAGCTGTGGAGCTTGACGCAACTTTTTGAGACTTCACACCTTCATTTTGATGCCAGTCCCCTTTTCCAGAGCAAATCTGGTCAGAGAGCATTCTTTATAATGCATCTGATGGCATTCTCTTGTATCACGGAGAAAACCACTCATCAAGAAGCCCTAAGAAACAATATGGACCTGTTGTACTAAAAATGCTTTCTCACTGAATAAGATTGATAAAAATAAAATTAGAAATACAGAATTATATCAACATCTTCAACATGTCAATGCTGAGTGCTATTCTTGTCTTTGACTTCTCGGTCAGTTCAAGTTGCTGCATTTTGAAAGAGATAAAAGAGCAATAAGGAGCAATAAATATTGTTGGAATTTTGGAAAGCTTGTATTTTGTAGGAGACAAAGTTCCTGTGCTTAGCTCAACAAGAAGGTTGATGTGATCTGTTGTGTGAAATGTATACACTGGAAGAATATGATCAATTTAACTTCTGTCCCAGTACTCAAACAAGGGAATGATTGCATGGCCGTAACACTACTAAAAGCTAAAAGGATTTTGAAAATATATTAGTTCTGAAGTTCCCTGCCACTAGATAGTGAGGCAGAAAAGGAGAAAAATTAAAGATGAGGCCATGGTATGAAGAATATCTGTAGGTATTCTTACCTTCTGGGTAAGAAGGAAATACGTAAGCCCTCCTACTCCAGAATAAAATCACCAAGTATTAGGAATTTCCCCGGTGGGTATCTTATTGCATAACTGTCCATTATAGTTTTTTATATCTACTACTAGATGGACCATTGGTCTGATTTAGTATTGAAACTAGTCTTTCTACCACCATTTTCTCTTAGGAATACTTCCCATCTAAGTCTGCGATGTCATTTGAGTTAATTCATTAATTTTCATTGGCTTCTTCGCTGTTTTAAGCTGGGTGCACTGTCAAACCAATTAAGGTACCTTACAGGAGTTGAACCTCATTCTGGATCCTCTCTGAAGGCTGCTTGCCCACTGATCCATCTCAAATGCTTCCTGCTCACTTGGGTTGAGGAGTCAAAGACAACCATGGAGGAGACTTGGTTGCTTTGATCACTTCTGCACAGGCAGCTGCAGTACTGTAACTGTGCTTCCTGCCTCATTCAGTCTGGCTTTGACTGTGTTCTGCTGTTTATTTCCCCAGTACTCTGCAAGGAATTCTGCTTTTCTGTTTATCTTTTAATAAATAAGAGGAGAAAATTCAGTATCTCTTTCATTCTCCCATCTGCTTCATTTATTTCCCCTAATTTCTCCAGCCGTACAAAATCCATTTTTCTAACAACTGATTTTCAGAGAATGAATTTCAGATATGTATGGTCTTGGGAAAGCTATTTTGGCCCAGTATGAAAACTTTGTTAATGACACTGCAGTACAAAATATCTTTGCCCTTATGTATTCTGTTGCATTTACTCTTCAAAATGGTGCATTTTATACACCCGCCGTTGACTCAGCATGGGGCAATAGATAATACAGCAAAACAGCAGTGAAAACAAAGTATTGTCTTCTGCTCTAGTAATAAAACTCATGCCATATTTTGTTCCTAAGTTTGCTAGAAGCAGCTTTATAATTTCATGTTGACAAAACAACAAGAAGGGAAAGTGAAGGTAGAAACTGGGGGAAGGGAGGTGGAAGCTAAAGTGTGGGACTGCAGTAACAGGGTTTATCACAGCCAGAATGGAGTGTGAGTGTGAGAATGCCTTTGCCTGAAATCTGCTTCTTGCATGCCAAAGGATGGATGAATGCTATTTTTGTGTGGCATTTCTAAATGACTGCACAGTGCGGCCCTGTGTGAGCAATGTCAGGTCTCTCGTATGAAATGTCTTATTACCATAAAAAATGAAAATAAAGTATCAGAATTTACTCCTCCCTTAGCTGAGAGTGCCCATCTTAGATACTGCTTATTTCTTTCTGTGTTCCTCCTGGCTGTAGTCTTTCTTCTCTGGAGTATTAGGAAGCACAAGAGTGGCCATGGCCACCAGTGCAAGGTTCTATCAACTTCAGGTCGTCCTCAGTCCCATGAACTCTCAGGTCCTTGAGCGTCCCGACGTATAAACACAGATGCATGGGTTGGGAGCAGTGGAAACCATCTGCTTAAACTCCTCAGAACATGATGAAGGACTCTGTTTTTTTAATAACATGTCAGAGATAAGCTCTCCTACTGCGAATGACGACTAGTCCTGTATGTCCTTCTACCAGGCAGCTTGCACGTGATGTCATGAGAACATTGTGATTTGCAGTGTTGACCCCCAAAAGCATAAATCTTTTTGGTGTCACAGCATAACCGTGAGTAAGGAGCTGAAGGGTAAGACTCAGGTCACGTAGCCAGGTCATGTAGCCACAGGCTACAAGGAAAGGTCTCACCCCTGGATGCTATTTGCTTATCCAGTTATAGTAAAGCTATAGAAAACACAGGTGCAGGGAGCTGCATACTCAAGCAAAACTCCCATGACAAAATATGATAATTGTTCCTTAAAAGGTTATCCGATTGGTCAGCAAAGAGACAGGGTCCCAGAAGAACCGTCAGAGGGTAATTTCAAAGGGCGTCCAAGAACACAGCACTCTTGGGGCTCCTGTGGTGTTCTTAGCCTGGAGCACAGCTTTCACTCTCAGCCCTGTCTCCCTCTGACCAGCCCCATTAGTGGCAGCACAAAGCCCATCTTGGCTAGAAGAGCTCTGTGCGTTGAGCCAGGATGGGAGCAGCATCCCTGAAACAATGCCTTGGCTTTTCCTGGGCTGTTTTAGTGAATAAAGGAAACTGAAACACTATCAGAAGTGATTCAGATCCAAGGAAAATACAAGTACAGACACCGCTGGTTTCAACGTTAGACCTACAGGCAGCCTGAGACCTAAGAATGTTCTTCATTTTTAGGATGGTAATATGGGGCCTTCTGCTCAGTATGCCCTCCTTTTCTCCTTCTTCTCCACTCGATATCTTGATCTCAAGCACTTGCAGTTCCTCAGTCTTAAGCTAGTGTTCATGTCCTTGGATTCCTGGAGACCCTAGCTGTATGTTTTCAATGCCATTTAATCTCCCTTTTTACTAGCCAGCATTTAAGCAGAAGAAAAGGGGAAAAAAAAGGAAAAACAATACGCAAAGGATTACACTAAGCCATTTTTTTTTCTACCTCTCTGAATGTTTTAGGTTTTCTTCACAACCCGTTTGCTTAATCACTCCCGCCAGCTTCATTTGGAGCCTACAAGATGATGGTCAGATCCAATTTAACATCTCTGGAAGCCTCTTAGCTTTGTACAGTGACACGGGAACTCCTCCTCACTTTTACACAATCAGTTAGAGCCTTCATTTAGTGAAATGTGGGAGAGCTTGTAGGGTTTTTTTCTGTCAGTGTATGTGTAATTTGCAAAGGTGCAGGACTGTGGCTGCTTGGGTGCTGCAGGCTCTGTCACTCCGTGCTGCGATTAATAGTTTGCTGCTCTTGTTGCAAAATTGTGGCTCTGGGCTTTGTTCTATTTTTATGCTCATCCTATATGCATCTGTTCTCACTTTATTCTGCATCCTGTTGCCAACCTCCTGCTCATCTGTCTTTGCCATCTTTAGACATCTTCCACTATCAGGTTGACACCACTGTGCCATCAAAAGAATTACTTCTGAGTTATGCCAGTAAGTAAAGACTTCAGGCTTTTGTTTTGTCTCTCTCACACGCACCACTCTTTTTTTGCTGGGTACAATTGGACCTTCAATCCAGTATAGGTGTGCACTTGTTGTCAAAACTCCTTGCCATCAAATGCCAAAGTGAAGTCATTAATGTCCATATCACTCTCTTTCTGGGCACCCTTTTATCAAGCACCAATGCAGCATGGATGGAAAGGATGTCCTGAGGAGGAGCAGGTCTGTGCTTTTCCCATTGAGCTGATGTGCATGCTAACAGCACGCTACATGGCTGCACTGTCAAAAGGAAGAAGGTACTTTGTTTGAGGAAGTGCAGTGATGGGTCAACACGATGCAGTGAGATCTGGGTGCTGTCAGCATGTGCTGTGTTCCTGGATTTCTGGATGCAGTGCTACTGTGGGCAGTGTGGGTCATCACAAGCTACTGCTTGGAAATAGCACAAACATTTTTGGGGCTTTGACTTACTTTCAGAGAGATGTGGACCGTCAGAAGTCGAGGTCTCATGGAAAGCCAAAGGTGGGCTGGTTAACAGAGTTCCAGATCCTTTCTGAAACCGAATTCAAGATGAATTTTCAAAATCCTGGTGTGCCTTCCCAAGCCATAGCTACTTTTGAAATGTCAATCTTAGATTTATATTATCTGAATAATTATAATGGATTTAGTAGTATCATTTGATTATGCATGTAGACTCATGCTTATAAAATTGTTGATGTAGAAAATTGCATGAGAATTAGATAAGAAAAGAGAGATTTCAGTTGTTTGAAGGACCAGACACAGAGGTCCCAGACCTGCAGACCTCTATTTGTGCAGGGATTCTTGGCAAGAACTGATAGCCACCCCAGCACAAATGCCTTGTAGAAAGCTTTGGTGAAATAACAAAAATGTTCTACTTACATATGTGTGATAATTCAGTGGCTCTCAGAGATGTGTTTCCTCGTTCCTGGTATGAGTTTATGGTGTGGTCGCACGAAACAAAAGGCAACCAAAGATAAAAAGTGGAAATTCACGCTGAAGAAGCTCCAATCAGTCATCACTGGATCCACCAAAATTTCCTTAACTCTTGCCGTGATCGCAAAAACCACCGTCTAAAATTCTGACATTTTCTCTCTAACAGAAAACAAAGGAGGGCCATATGCACGAGAAGGCAGTAGGAAGCCTGAAGCTATTAGTGTGTCATTGTCAAAGGCAGAAAGAAAAAACACAAAAGTTAAAGGATTCTGGAATATAACAGAAATCTCCAGACATGAGTCAGACACTAAAAATGCCCAAACTCATTTAAAAAGCTCTTTGTCACAGTCCAAAAAAACAACATTTTTAGTGTTTTTCCTTTTACTTTACATCCCGCTATTGCAAGTACATGGCTAATTATGATCTGAATGATATCTATTATTCCTGTGTCCTTCTAGATTGAGCCGGATGTGTTCCAAATATGGCCACAAACATATTACAGTGCGCAGTAAAATCAAAAGAATAAGATAATTCTGTTTTAAGGGTTAATGGTATTCACTCCCACTCAGTTTGACTCACTGGACAAAAGCTCCAGTGTGCCTATTCTCGGCAGCTGTGCTGAACAGTAAAGATTTGGAGTCCTTTGTAGGCTGGAGAAAAATAAAGCCTTTGTAAACTTTTTATTTAGTATATTCTACCAAACACCCATGTGTAACAGTTAAAACATTTGGAGTTGCAACAGGCTAAGGAAAGTTTGCACAGATAAACAGAGTTATTCTAAATTTTGTGCCTACTAAGGTCTGAATCACAAAGTCTCGATGCATTTCATTTAAAATGCATGTGCAAGAAATCATTTTTCTTACCAGGGCCATTGTATTCTCTGGGCTTTGTTTAATCGTATTAAAAACGTTAACACAAAATAGCAAAATTATGTATGGTTTGAGTCACCACGTGTCTACAGTATGCTATGAGTGATCATGCTTTAGAAGAACACTGCTTTTGTGCTGCTATAATTCTCTTTATTTCGTTGATGTTGTTCTTGGTTTGTAGTGATGAAGCCAAGCCAACACCTCTACACAGTAAGAACATCGAGGCGTATTCTTTCATTATCTGGATATGTCCCTCTGAAACAAAATAAGTGCTTGCATTGTGCTCTCATCCTTTGCGTGCCTCAACGCATCCCTGCGCTCTAGACTGAGAAGGCACCAGAGTGCTTCAATCCCAAAACAGCACTGCCGAACCAGAGCCATCTGCTCGGTGGGTTTGTTGCCTCTGAAATCCAGGCACCACAGCCATGTTGTCAGGCCAATACAAATGAGCCCTGCTGTTTTATCACTCGGACAAGAAGCAGAGAAGGATGAAGAGGACACAGAGAGATGGGAGCAGTGGTGGGAGGCACCCAGCCCAGCACCGCCTTTACCTCCAGCTTACCTGCAGCTTTGCAGGATGCCCGTGCTCCCAGCACACATCCGAGGCTGTCAGGCGTTCTGTCAGTCCTTCCATTTCTCTGCCTAGTTACCCACTATTTCACAGCCTGTTTTATGAGGTGTAGCGTTACTTCAGCAGCAAAGTATTGCCATCTCCAGCAGCTGTCTGTCCGAGTATGGAGTGTTGGCTTCTCCTGCCCAGGGCAGGCTGTGTTTCACAGGGATTCCGTCTTTATTTCCCATTTTTTAAAGTGCTCTGTGGACTGAAGGTGTCACAGAGGTGGTGTCCCCAGGAAGGAAAGCAGTGAGGAAATTACCTGTGTTCTGGGCTGATGTCCAAATCCTGAAGTTCTTCCTTCATTTTCAGCCAATAATACTCTCAGGAACTTGGAGTTCGTTTCATTAGAACCACCAAAAATTTGTCCAGAAGTCACAATTCAGGCCATAACTGAAGTGGGTGTTCAAGCACATGGGTATGTCCTGTTCAGCTTAAGGCACTTGGGGATAATGTAAATATTTAGTTTTAACTTAAATATTTGCTTAATAGAAGTATGTCGCTGATGCCACAGCCTGTTGTTGTGTCACTGTCTGAGGTATCTCAAGAGCATCAGAAATGAAATGCTGAAACAGCTTAAATCTGAGCTTTTGAAGTAAAGCTGTGTTTTAAACCAAAATCTTTGCTAAGTCTTTAAGAAAGAGCCATGTATTTTCCATAGGGATTGAGCATCCCCATGTTACCAAAGACTTTTGTCCTCTCACTCTTGCATGAATCTTGTTTCATCCAGGTATTCCAGTCAATAGGTAATGACATTCTTCACTGCATTTATTAAGAGCACAAAAAAATGGAGGCAGTTACTTAACACTTTAAAAGCATATGTAATGTTATTCGAGTTGCAATTATTTCAGATGAAGGGTTGTGCTTCTCTTAAACTGATTTTGATGTACAGATTTGCCCAACAATTTGAAAGCTGCAGACACTTTAGCATTCATGACACTATTATTCACTGCCATAAATCTAGATCAGATATGTGCTGTCTGAATTGATAGTGGGTATTCAGTCTGAGAAAAATGTGCTCCCCTTTAACTTTTAGCAGTGACATTGCTTATGTTACATCACTTTTCATGTTACTGTGCATCATATTGGTCAAAGATGTCATTATTTATAGCACAGAGATGGTGTCACTACAATTAAGGTTGCGTTAGGGCTTATATTACCTTATAAAAACTCTATTGTCAGGAGCCTGTGACTCCATAATCAAATTCATTTTTGTTCAAATTCCAGATTTGGCTCAAGAGGCTGTAGCTCTTCTACAGCAATGGATCTTTTTGCTTTTTGTCATTTGACTGCCTTACTATGGGCATCTGTGGAAAGTTCTTTCTAAAGAATGGCACATAAACACTATAAGGAAGTCTGCAGACATAGACTTAGCTGGTGTCAGTCAATGCAACTTCCCTGAACTGCTCAGAACCACTCAGATACAAAGAGGGTTGGATTTGTTTTGTTTTTGTTTTCATGTTTGTAAACACAAAGATGGAGACACGGGATGTAACTACAGCTTACTGAGAGCAGTCCTCAAGTTTGGAATGGTTCCTCTCAAAATGGACATCCTTAGAATCATAAATGTGTTGAGTAAAAAGCTCAGGTATTTTCTTTATGGACTGAGTGCAGAGCCAATGTTTGAGTAATCCCTTTTATTGGACTAAATGTACCTATTGACAAAGCAGCTTTCTGGGTATAGGAATCCATTCCTTAGAGTCAACGCCTTCCTGACCTGCAAGGGAATTTTGTGTATCCCTAAAGAACGGCTGTCAATATTGCTGCATTAGTCCAATAAAAGGGATTACTTGAAACTTGACTCTAAATTTTGTCTCACTAGTAAAGGCAAGTAATTAAAAATATTGAGTTGTGTAATGAGACACACTGTGTATCGTGATGCACTGAAAACCATGTCCTTCCAAAACAGCTTGTTATGTTGCTTCCAATGTACACAGTAAATAAAAACAAAAAGTAAACTTCAAAAAACTACCTCAACGACCCACCAATAAACAGCAGCCAATTTCTGATCTCCGTTTTATAAACATACAGAATGAGCAAATAGAGTCCAATGTCTTTTCTCCTTGACGGAACGGGTTGGTCAGATGACATTTCAACGTGGTTTTTGCAGAACTTTCTGACTCACGTGCCCAGTGGATTGCTGGTGGGCTGCTCTGAGTGTTGCACCACAGCGCAGGAGTCCTGTCCTGGGTCTGTGCTGAAAGTCATGTGTAAGGAGACCCGACACTGGAGATGCTATAAGCTGTCCAACTTGGGGAAAGATTTGATCAGAGCTCTTTTACTTAGGCCAATTTCTTCCAAGCTACTATGGAAAAAGCCAGCCTTGTTTCTGCCATTTTTGCTCACAGTAGACAATGCCTCCCCCTCAAATGGAGTCCCAGACAACTTTTGGCTCCTGCTTCATTACGGTTGGCAGTGGTGCAGAGGGAGAGCAGCAGCAGGGATGGCATTGGCATATGAGCTCTCCAGTGCAGTGGATCTGTGATTAAAGTAGAAGAAAATGTTTGGATTCACCATCTTGTTTTATTACATGTGAATTAATCTGTTTTCTTTCCTTTTCCCAGCTTCTTCTTGCAGAAGGAGAGGAAAGCATGCTTTTTTACTAGTTTTATTTCCTTGGGTACTTCAGAATCCTCAGTTATGACAAATTCTGCTCTGCAGTAGCTTTTGGCTTCCTTCTTCTTTGAGCTCTGTAGACCTTTGAACTGCTGCCATTACAGCTGCCTCTGAGCCTGTCACGTGGCTGCTGAATTGAGCTTTTGACTACGGCCCTGCAGCTCCCATTCCTAGCTGTTGTACTTTTAACAGTATCATTGTTTTGAATGAAACAGCACTTCTGTGCCAAAACTGGAGGTTATTTCTCCTCAGCCCATTCTGGGCAGCTGAGCATTCAGCCTGTTGGCTCCTCAGGCCAGGCCAAAGCCCTGTGCTGCATTGGCGCAGGGTTGCGCCCGACTCAATAAACTGGATTTGCATTTGGGCAAAAGTCATCTCGAAGCACTTGGCTGATTCACAGCACAGTCAGGCAGCTTGTCTCTTCCAGGAATGTACACGATGGATATGTTTGAACTGGTGGGATATAATTTAACGGTGATATATCATTATCATTACATAGCACTTCTGTCCCATTAGTGAATCAGACAGAATTTCACTGTGGTAGGCACCGCGTTCACATCCATCAGGGAACCACAATGTTAACAAACCTTCATCTTGCAGACACTTCCACATATTTTTAACTTTTTATATAAAAGCAATCAACTGACTGTGCATCTCAAGCAGATGCATAACTGTTCTATAGAGCTGGAGGTTTAGGGCTCACTGAGGCTGGTCTTTGTTTCCAACACGCATACATATCGGCAGTAAGCTCTGCTCTGAATGAATGCAATGGCAGCATTACCTAGAGCCAAAAAGCACTCGTAAGAGATCATTTGGTTACAAAAGCCTATTTACAAATTTTCTTATTGTTTAGGTAGGGCCCCTGATTGTTGTACCTAGAGCAAATATCCGGGGGAAAAAAGCAAAAATGTGCCTTTAGAGTGATGAGTTAAATACACAGAGACAGTGCTGCAGCCGGCTATCAGCAGGACAAATTTCAGAGGCAGAGCTAGAGGAAACGATTACCGGCTGATGTTTTCTACAAATGCCACTTCAGAGATGAATACAATGGCCTGCTAGATTTTGCTTTTTTATTCTCTTTGGCTTGAGTAGGAACATCAAATTAAAACCGAAGTAACAGAACACTTAGCACTCAAGCTGGAGAACACATGATGACTTTTAAAACAGTCTCGAGGAAAAGACAACAGAGAATAGAAGAGGCTTTGTATCATGTTAGACTTAGTTTTCAAGCAAAACTAAACATCAAAATATTAGAACACAAGCACAAAACCTCATTGTCAGTAAAACTAATTAGTGTTCTGCTGCTTAATGCAAAAGCCTACATGATGTCTTGACCTTTTTTACACATTGTGTCTAAGGTTGTGCAATAAAACAGAGGGAAGCTCAGACTGCCTCCAGTTAGCCTCCGAGGTTTTCTTCATTAAGGAGTTCAATTGATTGCAACAATACAGGCTATGTATAGGGCTCTTTTTTAAAGCTCTGCTATTTCTTAGAGCTTGAGCCAGCGAATTAAAGCCGTCATGCTGGCAAATAGTTTTCACTAGGATGGCTGCCATTCCACTTGCGTGTAATCTTGCATTTTTAGTAGTATGCACAGAAAGATAAAAAGAGAAGTAACTGCTTATGAGATGCACAAACCTTCCCTCGATGAATTTTTATGCAAATAGGAAGTAGACAGCCCTCTGAAACTGGTGGCCAAATCTGTTTCATATTGGCCAGCTCTTGTGCTCAGTCACGCTTTGCTACAGGCTAATACTGTATCTTCTCAGATAGCAAAGAGGGCTAAAAAGAATTATCAAAATTTGGGAAACACAGTTTACTACTTTCAGGTCTTTAAAACAAAACTTTAAGTCAGCTGACAGTGAGTCCTAAAAAACCCTGAAGACCTATGCCTTCTGCTAATTGCACAGAATCCTTAACTTCCACCCAAAGTCAGTGCTGGGTACGCCCTGAACTCTGGATGTTTCATTTAAGAGCATCTGAAGAGATTTAAGTAAGCTTAGGTTAGTTTCCATGAGTATGTGGTGTTGACCTAAATGGACCTCTTGTCAAACTCGTTGTTAAGATTCCCAGCAAAGCACAAACCAACCATTCCTCCAACACTATTTACAAAAAAATGCTATTCTTTGTATATGAAACACGAAACAAGTAGATGTGAGTCAGCTAAATGTGATGCCTACAGGCAATTGTGAAAGGAAAGAAGGAAAGCAAAGAAAATATGAAAATGACTGATTTTCACTCTGAAGTTTGAAGAGAGACTGGAAACCTTTTATAGAATCAAGAATGTGTTTCTTGTTCTAATACAAAATTTGTTCCAAGCTTTGTAATGGTACGTGAAATCATAAGTGCTCTATGGAGACCAACTTTTCAAAATGGAGCTAGCCAACTGCACACTTGTGTGAGATACCTTAGCAAATCTGCCAGAAGGACTGCAAGACTTCTGAAAGGAGAAAAGGCATGGGAATTCCTCCTTGCTTGGGCAATGGAAGCATTCCAGCTGATCTGTTTGCTGCTGGGTGTCTCAATGCCTGCTGGAAAGGTGAAGTAGAATAATCATGGTTGTGTAAATTGTAGAAAGGTGCAAGAAGTTGCAAGTTCCTGCTTAGCTGCCAGGCTGTGTAGCTGTGACTGCAGGGCATGGTGAAAGCCCTAAGGAGTGGACAGCAGTTGTGATGCTTTATTACACAAACTCCTCGTGTCCAATTTTGAAACGTGGACACTTTGTTGTCCAGTTCTTTCAGCAAGGTGCTGTTTGCCATTACACTGTGAAGGACCACAGTGTGAAAAGTCAGAGGTGATGCCCCAGTTCCACAAGAGACCTGTAAGAGAGTTTGGAACTGTGGCACTGCAGTGTGAATTACAAAACGTGGCAGAGTTCCCCACTGCCTACATTCAGATGCTCACTTGAACTTCCCAAATTCCCAAGAGTGTATGCCATACCTTGGAGCACAGAGTATGATTGCAAGAAGATATTAGGGGTACCGTGAGGAAATCCAAGTTATTGACAGAGACAAAACACAATGTGGGAGTTGGGAAGGTGGTTTTGTGTGCTTGCCAAGTAAAAATATGGCTGCCCAATTTCCAGGGTTAGATTTACTAATTTCAGCCTCAGAGAAAATGTTCATTCTCCTCATTCATTTGCTATTGCTTTACTATATCTTTCTGTTTAGAATTTCCTTGTGTGTCAGGATCTGGTCACATAGGGAGAGGATTCAGAGGTCAACCTGAAGTATCCAGATGTGAAAACAGGACTGGAGCGGTTGTTTTATTGACCAACAAACAGAACTACAGCTTTTTCCTTTTTCAGAATCAACGTCCCAGGTCAGAGAGCCTGAATCTGACCTCCACCAGAGATAATATTTTCAATTTTGTGATACACTTGGTTGAAATTAAACATTTGCTAATTACAAAGGTACTACAAGCCATGCCAAAATCCCTTTTTGTTGTCTGGAGAGTTATAACAATCCTTTTCTGGCAGTTAGTTTTAAGATCATTAAATGATCCTCATTTGCAATATATTTGCAGAAGATTACAGCCCATCTAAATTGACCCTGAAGGAAGACTTATTTCATTAATGGGCTGTCCTGTGCTAATGCATAAAGCTAGAAAAATATATCTATTAAATTCTTAATGTGTAAATGATGTTTCTGGCTTTCTTCTTAATTACAAAGCAAAATGAGCCTGAAGTGCACTCCGTCTAGGAAAAAATGATCAATTTAATCCATCTTCTAAGAGAAAACTTTTTTGGTGAGTTCCAAAATTCCAGCTATTCTCAGCTCAGACCGGAGCATTATTGCTTTGTTCAGAAACACAATAAAATGTGCCAACACAATTTATTTTTCCCCTGGATTCCAATGAAGAGAGTTTCTTCACGTCAGTTTAGTTTACTCTCTATCTGTTGAATTTTTGTGGAAAAAGCTAATGCAAAACCTGGATGTGCAGGGCTTTAGAAATGAATGATGCCATGAGATTATGGGCTGATAGGGTATATGCAGAATATTAACACGGCTCATAGAAAGAGATTTACAGTACATACAGATTTCCAAGGTGCTCTGCACAGAAGCACCCAGCTATGCTCTATCATCACAATATAATTCCCAGATTAAAAAAAAAAAAGGGAAGACTTATTAAGCTGAAGATGAGGCTGTAAACACATAGCAATAATTTAGATGAGGAAAGAAAGGCAATGGGAGAAAGAGAGCAGGTTGGAAAAGCAAGTGAATGTCAAGAAATTAATTCCAAGTTAGCGTTCCATTTATGAGAACCAAACAGTGGCAACCAGGAGAGCAGGGCAGGCTGGCTCCTGTCACTCCGGTCCCCCTTCAGCCTGCATAGAGATTCGCTCTCAGTGACAAGTATCCTAGCGAGCTGACATGTTTAATCTAAGATACGTCTGCTTTGGCCACAGCCCTTGATGGCTGAGGACCTTTTAAATCCTGTGTACTTTGGCATTTCACTTTCAGCTGGTGACATTTTAAACTGTGTCCAGTTTACACAGCAGAATAACTGTATCGTAATGAAAGATTTCTAATGCCTGAAGATGCAAGGGCTCTGAGTACTGTGGGTAATAAAGAGCTTAAATGACAGTAAAATCTTTCAGAGCCTGTCTTGAAAGAAGTTGATCACTTATTATTTTCTTTAAATATTCCTGTAGTTGACCATTGAGCAATAAAGGAAGGTCTGATCATGTGTAAGAAAATGCCTACTGTGCACCCTCATGAGCCTGGGAGAAATGAGCAGCATCTCCCTAAGGCACAGGTGCTTCTTGGAGAGGCCAACTCCCTCTTGTCTGCTTCAGGCAAAGCTCTCCTTCTCCAGCACTCCTTTCTCCTTCGCTGTAGTTTCCTCCAACTTCCTTCCATCTCCTCTCATCCATCAGTTGTTTCTTGTGGCCACCACCAAGATGGGCAGCCATAATGCCAGGTAACATTGTCATCTCCTTGCACGCAGCTTTGACCACAGCTCTGGCACAGGAGAGCAGCTGCACCCCTTGGAGCTGACAAAGCTCTTTGTGTTGTCTGCACACAAAAAAAATCGGGAGAACCTGCCCATCTCTGTTTCCTGATAGGAAGTGGATGAGGGAGCCCAGGTGTGTGTAGATGTGTGTTTGGTGGCCATCCAGCCCTTGCTGTGGTGGTGACACTGTGGGAGCACAGCTGCAGGCGTGATGGATGAGTGCTGCCTTCCCTGAGCCTCAGTTTCTCTTCTGCCAGTGCAGTTCTGTCCTTGAGAACATTACAGATCTGTGGGTTGTACATCTGTCAGCATAAAGGAGGCTTTAATCCTCTCCTTGTAAGCAGAAACTTGAGGAATTTCTTCCTTCACTTGAGTATTTATATGAAATTCAGTGTCTTCACAGTGTAATTATAAAACAAAACCAAAGTTCCATCATTTTAGAGCAGGAAATCTATTCCTGCTTTGAATTCAAGCCTCCTGAAGTCTCCGTTTTATTTCCAATTTGCTCCCACTTATGATTGCTACCATTCCGCTTAATGAATTTGATATTTAGTACGTTATTCACACATTTTATTTTTGCACCAATTACAGGGCAGACAGACACATTGTTCTTACAGTTTTCTGCAATCCTAAGGGCGTTTTTTTCCTCCTGCATTTTTTATTCCTTTAAAAATAACCATCATCCTGGCATTTAAAGAGAGTAACAGCAGGAACAACATTCATTTCATACCTTGGGTTACATTCAAATGGATCTTTACACTTCTATCTGTTAGGAAAACAGAAACAGTGAGAAAACGTCTTCAGAGTTTATGCCCTTGATAGGTCAAATGAAGTCTGAAACTGAAGAAGTCCAGCTATCACCATGCCAGCGGAAATGAAAATTATACCTCTCATACTAACAAGTTTGTTTCCAAAAGGGTCGGAGGTATTAGAAGACTCCAAACAGATGTCTCGGAACTTAAAATACACTTAATTCCAACGGCTTGCCTTGTAATTAATTTAGCCAGCATAGAACCTATGAAGGGAATGCAGGGCACAGCACGGCATTACTCAGCATCCACAAACGTCAAGGAGCACAAAGATAAGCATTTTAATTAAAAAAAAAAACATTCACACGCATTTTCCACGTTCATTTCCGCCAGGACCGTCGTGGCAAATGTCAAGCAAAACATCCCCCTGTTTGTAGCTTAATCTCCTGTGAGAAAAATATCCATCTGCTATAAAAGGAAAGCGCACACATAAGCCACATCAAAAGGATATCACTCATACTTTAGTTTCAGTTTTTATTCACATTAACTTGGACTTGCGGTATGTAGGTCTGTAAACAGTGCACTGAGCAAGTGAAGCTTACTCCAACTGTTTTAGTAACACATATTTGAAGCGGCAGTTTTAACATGCCTCGTGCTAATGCGGCTTGTATTTCATTAGGAACAACCAAATCTCAGCTGTTACGTGAGAATTGACAGCTGTATTTTTCTAGCATTAACTAATGGGCAGGGGGAGCAGCACAGGGCTCTAATGCTGAACTTGTGAAGCTTCTGGTGCACATCGGTTTGCAGTCTTGTCACCTTAAAGAAGGCAATGGGTGCAGCAAACTGCCCCTTGTGTGCAATGCTAAGGGAGCAGAGGCTGCTACATCTTCCTTTCTCCAAGTGCTTTCTGCTGTTGGCTAATGGAGCAGGATGGAGCGAATTCTCTCTCCCCCAATTTGATCTTCTCAGGACATGCAGCTCAAAGCTAAACTGCTCCTCGTGTGCTTGTGGTGGCTGTGGTTACAGAAATGGCAGCTGCACATAGGGGAAGTTACAGATTGAGCCCATCGTCTTTAACGCTAATTAAACATTCTCAAGAGCAGCAGATTTAAGGGCTTCATCAAAGCGTGACGTAAGTTATCTAAAACTTCACAGAAATGGAGTTGTTCACAAAGAGATGTTCACAGCTTTATGGAGAGTGTGCCTGAAAATGGTTATCTAAGGTTTGATTCCTGACCTGCTGTCCCCATCTACCTGAGCTGCTCTCTTCTGCAGGGACAGCTCAGCCAGTGGCAGAGCAGCTTCTGGACTGCTGGAGGTTTCAGCTTGACGTCATGAGACAAACTGCCATGTTGTGCTCTTTGTAAGTTTATGTGACCGAAAAGTTGCTTCCAAAGTAACTGGACAGTGCCAGCAATAGGGAAGGTTGTCTGGGAAATGAGCACAGACAGAAGTGTGTGCCAGGTATGGATGGGGACCGGTGCTGTCACTTGGTTTTTTTCTGCATGTAGGCACCAGGTCTCCGTGGGAGGTCAGTAGGTGCTGACTGCCTTGGTCTCCTACAGCTGGTTTAAATGCTTCCTTGGTAAATATTTCTAAACCACTGTATGTTTACGATCTGATGAACCCCCATGTTTGATCTGACACGCAGTGGACACTACTACACTCACAATTTTTTTGCCTCTCGTACTTGTTGCTTAATAAAACAATAAGGAGTTGTAGTAGCTCTAGGAATCACGCTACTCTTGTTGCTTGGGGGAAAAAACAGGAGGGCAGGTAACCATAAGACAATTCAGGAGGACGTAAATCCAGGTGTGCACCAACAGACATGACCAGGAACATCTGAATTTCAACTTCAGGAAATATCAGTGAGGAGATGCACTTTTTTCTCTTTCTGTTAAGTGATAACATTGGAGTCATTAGCAACATCTGTGCTTAATTATTAGGTTTTCATGGTAACATACTAAGGTGACCAAGAGAAAACTGTGCTTCTGAATGCGTCAGGCTTGCATCACATTCAAGTAGGCATCGTTGCTCGAGATATTCTTTAATCTTTCCTTTGTTTTCTTCACTTTTTCTTTTTTTTTTTTTTAAAGTAAAAAATAGGACAGCACAGAGTAGTTGAACATGTTACCATCACCCCAATGTAGTGAGCTGTGGTTGCTTCTCTCCCTCGGTGTGAGGTGGATTTGTGCAACTTACAACAGAAGAAAACTGCTGGGCCTTCTCTTGCATTGTAACATCAGAGAGCCATCAGTGCAAAGTCACAGTGAAGGACTGCTCTGCAGTGAAGACATAACTTCAGACAGCCATGTAATTTCCTTTCCATGTTGGTTCCTGACAAGAGACAATATGTTATACTTCCAGCAATGGATAACAGGGACATGAGGGGAAAGTATGATAGCTTTATTTTACAGACTATACAATCCTGCTTTGTTTTTAAAATAGCTTTTCAGGTCCAGGTTGGTACCATGCTCATGATTTATCCTATGCTTTCCAGATTTGCCAACCGTTCAGGGTGCTTTGGGACATCTAGTCTGGTTTCCAGGAGGATTATGGTGAACAAATGCTATCACAGAAAAGCAGTTCAACATTGATGCTTTGCTTTCTGTATAATTTCATATTTAAATCCTTCTCTGCTGCTTACAGACCTTCTGTAACTCCAGTGATGAGCTTCCCATTGCTGTTTGTGAAAAACAGATTTATCGGTCGGAGCAATCAGTTGTGTCCACATCAGTAAGGCGTCGCTACTTCATTCCTTCTTGTTTGGATTATTTGCAGATCACCTTTTCAAACCGGCGTTTAGATTTGGTGAGGGAAAATGCTGCTCAAGCACAAGTTAGAATAGGGTGTAATGGTTGTTGGGCAAGCAGGTGATAGGAGAAAATGTACACCTGGTTTTAAACACTGGTTGGAAAATTCATCTCATGGAGTTGATGGGGAATTGCAACCCCTGTGTATTATACTGGTGCTGCACAGGTAATTTTCCTGTTAGATTTCTATCATAGTATTTTTTATTTATTATTAATAATTTAAACTTCAGATACTGGACCAAGAAGAGTTGAGACACTCACAGGACTATTACGTCTCAGTTTGACTGCCTTTCCCCAAGTCCCTACCTTCCAGTTTTCTTTCTAAAATAATTAATTTCTTTTCGTTTTCTTCCTTCTTCTGAAAAGCTCTGAGTTTGTTCTGAATCGTTTACAGAAGTCTTAGAAATTTTCTAGAGCTGCCCAGGTGCCCTAATGCTATTTGGTAGAAAAATGATGAATACAATGGCAGGGAATCTCCTCTGTAGAGACTCTGTGTGAAAGAGATTCCTTCCTTTCCATTCCACAGAGGAAATTGTTCCCCCTGATGTTAGATATTTCTCAAGTTCATTAGATAACCCAGCATCTCATCTTCTCTCCAGATTAAGGCTTAAATCTGCTCAGATGTTTCAGAAGCCACTCTCTGAACTTCCTTTTGCCATCTCTGCAGGTGTTCGAGCGCAGTAAGCAGCCTAAATGCGATACATGAGCCAGCAGTACATCAGATCATTTAGATTCTACCTCACTGTAGCCAGAAATAGGAAATAAAGCTGGCAATCTGACTGTTTTCATTGTATTATTATAACGGAGCAACTGTGAAATATGTGAGTGTTTCATGCCTTTAGTAATATTATGAGGAGCATTACTGCTATCTGGATCTCCAGTAAATCCTGCTGAGCTCCAAATCATTGAGCTTTTAAAGGAATCTCTCATAATCACACTGAAATTCAATATAATATTTGTGAAATTAGATTGGTATACGTGCGTGTATATGTGTGCATGTAAATCTTTAATATTTTATCCTTAATATGCACATAATGGCATATATGAGAATTTTCTCTTCTGGGCAAGATAATTTCATAGAGATGAGAACAGGATTTTGGCTGTATTGGTATTCATGTGATAAATCATTTTATACTGCTGCACTCCTGAAATTAGCAGTTGAAACAGCATTCTGCATCAAAAGGTACAATATTAGAAAATTAAATGTATTGATAAATACGGCTTTGCTTCTTATTTTATTTTTCTTAGGTATTTTGCTGGCAAATATACGTCTTGTGTTTACTTCTGTTTGTTAACGCTTTGATAAATCAGACATTTTTAGTATTCTATCAATGGCAAAAGTCTAATTGCCTTATTGTATTCTGATTTATTTCTTTCCTTACTTTCTTTGCATCTGCAGCCCAACAAATGAGTCTCTGAAGAGATATATGTTATGATACAGTGTCAGTGAAATTAATCCTGATCAATTTTAAAGTTCACATTTTTATTTGATGACTTTCCTGGGAATCACTAAAACCGAGATTGACTCGGTCTCTTTTTTGTTGGTTAAATATTGTTGTTTGAGAACACTCCACACGGTGGGAGAAATCTTATTCTTCTCACAGTTCTGCATCTGTTTGAGAGGAAAGCAGTGGGAAGCAATGCTATTTTACTGATTAACACCAGATCCTACTTGGAGGTTCGGGTCCTTAAGGCACAGCAGGGTGGGACAGTGCCTCTCCAGTGTCTTCCACAGTTTCTATTAGAAAATATTTCGTCTCCCAATAGGCGAATGCTTCCAGATAAGAGAATTCCCTAGCTTAGGGTTGGAACGTGCTTCTATCCCACAGCCATTCAGAAGCATCAACCAGACCGTAATTGTGCTTCGGTTGCTTTGGGGCTGGCGCAATTTCTTTATTTCTTTATTTGCTTTGTCAACAGAAGTTGTGTCTGCAGGCACCTCGTGGTAAGTGGTGCTTTTGACCCAAAGGAAACAGAAGACTTACTGTTTTGGTTTTGTGATCCATGCCTTCTCTGAATCAAAGAGGATGGGAACGTATGAGAGTTATTGCTATCGAAAGGAAATAATTGCATCGTCAGGGGTGTGCAACAAATCACATCTTATGCAGGTTTCCCCACTCTACCCCTACCTTGCGGAAGTTTAAACAGCATAACCAGCTTCAGTGAAGGAACCGGATTTTTATTTTTTTTATTGTTAATGTCAAACAAACATTTATTTCAGGTGCAAAGCCTCAGGATATGTTAGTGAAAACAGTGGCACTGCTGTTCTACTGCTTACTGCCCACTAAGTGGGTGGGAAAAGGGTACCGTGACCCTTTTACCCTTCCCACCAGTCTCCCTAACAGCTTTGGCCTTCGGGTCAGCTCAATTTCCCCTCCACTGAGTGGCCATTACTGAGCGAGGCCGTGATAAATGCTCTCCGTGCAGGCCTGCATTGCCGGCAGCCAGGGCTGGGGAAGGAGGAGGCCTGGACCAGGCGGATGGAGCCAGGAGACGGATGGAGCGAGATGCCTGCGCGCCGGGCGCCTGTTACCTAGCAACCCGCCGAGATCGCCCAAAATGAATAGACCCACAAACAAAAATGAAAAGGAGATAAAAAAGAGTAAAAGTCTATGGGGCTCAAAGGTTAATATTCCTCTATCTAATAACTTAGTTTCAGAAAATTGCGTTTTAACCTTTTCGAAGCATTCAGGAGAGAGATTTCTGTTAAATTAAATTAGATCACATTTGTATGAAATGGGGGGAGAGAAATTAAATGGAGAATTTATTATTTTTTCTATCTTTCTGCCCAGTATTTTTGCAATTCCTTGTATTTTCTGTTGACTGCCACTGCTCCGCTCCCATTCCGGCTCCGATGCAGCCAGCAGCCTGGGGGGAACTATTGGTGGCTGTGGGGGGCTGATGTGAGGCACTCTGACATTACTGGGGGCTTTCATAGAATTTTCTCCAAGGGAGACAAAAGATCTTCCTCACTGCAGGATAATTAAACCTTGCATCATCTCCTCTGTAGCCCCCATCCATCTCACATGGTGCAGAGTGAAGGAGCAGTGAGGGACACATTGAAATTCACGAGGCAAAAGCCTGGTAGGAACAAGAATGGGATATGGGACATCTTTCTTGCTTGGGAATCTTGCTGCTTCCTATGCAATTCCCATTGTTGCCACGTACCGACATCCACAACAGTCTTGGAGTGCCAGCCTCCAACCCACGTAGACGCAGTCTGATGTCTGCAACACAGCTGGGAGTGATCAAAACCAGAGGAGCCTATGGCAGACTACATTGAACTCCTAGGAGCCCCTCCTTTAGGATCACAGAATCGTTCAGGTTGGAAAAGACCTCTGAGTTCTGCAAGCCCACCCCCAGCCCATGCCCCGTGCCCACCACCCACGTCCCTCAGTGCCACAGCTCTCAACACCTCCAGGGACAGTGATTCCCCACTCCCTGGGCAGCCTTTGCTAGCACGTTGCCACTCTTTCAGAGCAGGAATTTTTCCTAATATCCAAGCAGAAGTAGTTCCACTCAGTCAGATTTGTTTTCATAAAAAGCAAAAGGAAGCAGCCTTTTAGATAAACTAACTTGTGGTGGGGATCTGAAGTCCATCTCTGGTGTTTGTGTTGCTGAGCTTTCACCTTGCCTTCCAGCTCCGCTGGGAACCGTTATAAATTCCCCTTTTATTACATAAGCCTTATTTAAACCTCAGGATCCCAAATCCTGCTCCGGTTACTGTGGTGCAAATGTGGAGTAACACAGCTTATTCCTGCAGGGTTATTCTGGGTCTGCAGCCACATGCTGTGGGCAGGATCCAGCCCACGAATCCCTCAGCTGCCAGGGAAATCCGTGTGAAGCAATTGTTCTATTTGTGTCCTGGCAGTTATATTTAACTTCACAACAGAATGCGTTTAAGCTTTACTGCCATCTTTAAACCAATGAACTGTATGGTTAACTAATTTTCTTGTGCACTGCAATACAGGATCGATAATACTATTTCTTCCCATAATATATATGCTCGCTTTCTCTCACTCCGTTCATATATATTGTATAATTACAAATACTGAAATTTATGAAGCATGTAAACCCGTGTTTTAAATACAGGAGATGACTACAGTTGGGATGGTTGCTATTATTTAATATATTCCAATCAACATCTTCCACTGGAGATGCAGACCGTGTGGGTTTGCAGCATTGCTGTAGGGGAGCGGAGCTCCAGGCACTCCTGAACAGCTGCTTTTGAAATCCTTGCACCTCTGGAACAGGGATCAAGAAACATAACAAGGTTTTCCTTCATTTAGGAAAAAAAATAGTTTGCCATGTCGTAAAAGCCATTATTTTAAATGACACTGCTAATACCTTATTACTATCTTCAGAAGGGGCACTCAGATACTTTATTTGAGCTGTTTCCCTATTTCTCTCTCTGCAATGATACAAGCACTAATGAAAGGGCTAGAGCTAATTAAAAGACAATAATTTCATGAAGGGGTGGTGATGATGATGAGGCAATAAACTGTGAGAACAAAGCTTGAGGGGTTTTAATGACTCATCAGCCCCTTGATGGGAATGTAGCCTTACAATCACTATGCATTTATAATGATCAGTGATATACCTTCCTTAAGGAAAGGGAAAACATGCTGCTAGTGATGCTCACCAAGCTGGCATTTGGTGCTGAGTGATCCTGGTGCACACGTTGTCTTCTGCTACTTCCAGGTCGCAGAGCTCCGAGCGCTCAATGCATTGCAAGTGAATTTATGGCACGTTGAACTCTTGCTGTGACACATCCTCGAAACATGCAAGTGACAATGTTATATCAGCTGTGTCTGGATGTGATTGATGATTGACAAAAAGATGAAGAGTCAGATCACTGGCAGGGATATAATTATGAATGCAAACGAGATTGTGCTACGCACACACACACAGTCAGCCAGTCTGCTAAAACAGCCCGGGGGGACCTTTGGTGGGCCCTGCTGCAAGGTATCAGGTTGGATATTAAGGAAAATTTCTCCTCTGAAAGAGTGGCCAAGCATTGGCACAGGCTGCCCAGGGAGTGGTGGAGTCACCGTCCCTGGAGGGGTTCAAAAATGATGGGGATGTGGCACTGAGGGACGTGGTCAGCGCACACAGTGCAGATAGGCTGGGTTACGACTTGGGGTTCTTATGGGTCTTCTTCAACCTTAATGATTCTATTCTATTATTTCATTGTTTATGGAGCTGAGCTAACTGCATCCAGATGGTAGGTTTCTTGGGGAAAAGGTCCCATCTTGCTATTGCATGTGGTGTTGCACTCGGATGGATCCCTGGGTAGCAGGGCTGCAGGCTGGCCTGTGCTCTTATCTGCACAGCAGCTTCTGTGCCTACTTGGCAGGTGCAGGGCTTTGGTCCTGCTCAGGTACTGCTAAGTATCTGAGGCAGAGCCCTGATGGATGTACCTGTGCAGGGTAAAGGGAAGCAGCAGGCAGAGAAAGGAGAAAAGGTCAAAGCTGGAGGTCTCAGTGTTACTTTTCTTAGTTGTGATGATTCCAGAAGCCAGAACATAAAATATCCCAAGGAACACTTAAAGATCTCTTTCCTTTTGAAAGCTGTATTTGATTCTTCCCTCCCTACTCAATTCCCTGATGCTGAGAAGACACTTTTGTGCAGGGGAAGGAGTATTTGTTTGACCTCGCCATCTGTAAACTGAAAATTCAACATGTATATTAAGAAAGAAGAAAAGAATCCATACCCACTGAACACACATCTTGTCCCAGACAAATGGCCGGAGGACAAATAGTGCACACTCCATCTCCCATTGATGAACAGGTTATGTTTGCCTATAGCAAACCTGCCTAGGTGTAATTAACAAGTGCTTTTTCTGGCACTGGGCTTCATGTCTCCTGCCCTCCTGCCTCTGTTGTTCTTCCCTGTTGTTCTCGCCCTTGTTTTATTCTTTATTCTTTTTCATTCTCTCCTTGCTATCTCAGTGCCCAGGCATGCCCTCTCACCCAACAGCCAACCATTTCCCACCTCTGTACAGAATTATTTATTTTTTTGCGTTTTTGCCACACCACAAGCCATTCTTCTCCTTTTTTCTGTCATTTCATCAGCTTTCTCTTTTCTCCTGTTCTTTCACCTTGAATGGCAAGTTTATTTTTCTGAAATTTTTACAGACATGAGACATATCTATACTGTGTATTTTGATAGAGAGTGAGAGATGTCATTCTGGAATTGCAGTGGAGCTTCCACCACATATTATGGCTCTTTAACACCTCAGAGTCTTCCGATATTGACCCAGGTTCCATTTACTTTCTTGGGTCAGTTTTAATCACTGTTCTTTCTATTGGGTTCCTCCTGCAGCACTGAGGGCAGCCTGGCCCTGTTTGCTCTCATCTCTTAGCACTCAGGTCTGGAGATGCAAGAATCCAGGGCAGAATATTGTGAACCATACTTACAATATACAGATGTCCTAATGATAATTTAGGGACTTTTAAAAACTTCCTCTACAACAATTTTTGAGGGGGATTCTTCCATACCAATCATGTCAGATATGAGGAGAATGATGTAGGAGCATTCTGGTGAGCCATGATAGAGTTATTTGTATCCTGTTCTGAAAATGAGAGTCACAAATGTAAATCAATCTCACTGTAGGAGACATACAGAAATGCTTCTAGTCCTGACATGTGCAGAGAAGTGAGAGCTTTCTGATCAATCTTGCCTTCTAATATTAACGAGCAGAAAAGATCCAAACCATCCAAAGATTTGAGAGTTGGGATGCTCCCGTGTGGGCTGTGGCACTTGGTTGTGTGCCTATACATACAGACTGCCACAGCTCAAATGAGAAATGATTGCAGATAGCACAGTGTTTTGCTACCTGCATTGGAATTTGAACATTGCTAGCATTGTTTAAGCTCTTTTTAAGAAGTCCAGTCTGCATCATGTATGCTAAGGTTTGGTGTGTTGTGCTTCTCACGTGGTTATGCTTATTAAACTGATGCAAATCCCGTGCAAGTGGAAATATTCCTTTTGCTTGCATGTATAAAGAAAGCATGAGAGTAAATTAGTGTTAATACTGGATTATTTCATTAAAGCACACTTCACTATGTTCCAGTGGAAAGGAGCGTTGCAGAAAAATGAAGGAAATGACTACAAGTGAGTTATTCTGCCTCTCATTATCATTCATAATTCGTCTTTGCTGTAATTTACATCCCTTCACAAAATAGCAACATATTAGTTAGAGCTTTTAATTAAAACCCCAACACCTGCAGGTGAGAAAACACAGATGGATTCGTTCCTCCATGGAAACACTCAGCTACATGTGAACTGGCCACAGAGCCAAGGAGAGAAGAGGTGTTAGAATAACACTGCTCCTCACAGTGACTCTATTCATTCCTACAGAAACAAACACACCTTGCGTGTGTGCACAGCTTGCCCGTGGCTGAACCCCTCTGCATCTCTCCCTGTTGTGCTGCTTCCATCTGAGAGGCTTGGTTCTCAAACCAACACTGAGGAAGCCCATTTGTGGTTTAGGTGTGTGTCCATACTGGATACCATAACATTTTGGCTTGATAAAAATGACAACATTTATTTTCCTGTTTAATGCATTTTAATGTCTATGTCAAAGGGTGCTGAATGTAAGGAAAAGTACATGTGTACTCCATAAGAAAAAAGTGCAAACAGATCATTATTTCTGTTGTGCAAACGGGCACCTGAAAGTGAAGAATAATACATGACCAACACCGGCTACTGAATTTCACCAGCAGGTTTTACTGTGTAGTCTAACAAGATTTAGCTCAAGATTGTTTTACGTGCTGTGTTATGTGCCCCACACAGTGTAGTGCATTCTAAATGTTAACATTTTCATCGTAGAAATGCAGAACAAATCATCTGTGCTATCTGAAAGTTTCAGTTATCTCTTAAGCTGTCTGATAAAGATCCTCAAAATGCATCAGTGCTTTTGTATCACTGGTCTGAAGCTCGGAATGACGTTTGAAGAATGGAATAGAATGGAGTAGCTCCACTGGAAGTGACCTTCAAAGATCATCAAGTCCAACAGCCCAACCACTTCAGGGCTAACGGAAAGTTAAGTCTTATTAATGAGGGCATTAAGGGATTATATGCTTCGTACATCTCCAGGTGCTCTATAGAACACTTAGCAGGAATGGCTTGGGTTGTGATAAATAATTAGTTGAATTAATTAGGTGATTTCAAAACAGATGCCAAAGGCTTCAGGCCTACTCTACATAGATACACTCAACAGAAAAGATCTATGTCAACATCCTTGTTAAAAAATAGATATTCAGCTGTAACAGTGTTTCACACTTGACAATTCTTTCCTCTGATTATTCCTTTGTATCTGTGTGTTTGCAGCTGCTCTTGAAGTTCTCAGGGCTGAAAGGCTCTGAGTTCAAATGTGAAAATCCTGTCTCTCACTTAGCCCTTAGGAATTGTCCTTTCTCATCGGATTGCTCTACGTGTGGCTTACTGAGCACACAAAGGATTCAAAACATTTACAGTAATTTTAGAGGTCAGCTTTAACAACTGCAATATGACAAAAGGCCAATGCAAAGTTGATTTGTGGCATCCTGAGAAAACAATGTTTCTGTTTCTATATATATTTGTAACTTAAGTTTGAGTGATAACAGACATTTTACAATAATTTTTAATGTAAAATCATGAAAGAATGCAGTGCTTGCCATTCCTGCTTGTTGCAAAGGCTGAATGCATGGTGTTACACATGCTCTAAGGCTCATGAGGAGGAAGAGTTGGGCATGCTGGGCCTCCTGGGCCAGGTGACTGAGCCAGGGCAAATGGATGGGCACAACCTAGGGCTGAGAAGTCTGACTGTCATCATTCCAGTGCTGTGAAAAGCTGATCAAAAGGGAAGGACTGGGGGCTTGGAGAAAGCAATATGTTATGGCATAGGTGTACAACCTTTTGGTTTGCTGGGGCTGTGCTGAGTGAAGGGGAATTGTCTTGGGCCAATATACAGACTATGATATTGTTAATGTATATAGCTTAAAAAAATTATATATATTTATTAAAACATCAAAAAGAGCAGCTAAAGCCCTAAAACCAGTGGGATATGTGGTGTCACTGTTGTGACACTAATGCATCAGCCTGGTTCAGTGGCACTGGCTGCAGCTTTCAGTGAGCTCTCAAGGTGTTCAGCACAGATTTTTGATGAAATTTTACTCTTCCTGTGCTTCATCCTTGGTCACACATGTATGCAGTGCCAAAAGTGATGCTGTGGATAAGGCGTGATGGTAAAGTGAGGGGTATTTCTCTGGTAAAAGAGGGCTGATAAAAGTCTGGCACAGAGACATGACCAGATTTTTGAACTGGATGTCAGACTGCCACTCTACACATTCCATTTAAAATCCACAGACAATGTATTTATGTTGACTGTAAATGGAGTCACAATTATGCCAAAAAATGCTGCTTTTTTCAGCAATCTTGAAACTCATTCTCAAATTCCTTTCTCAAAACAGAAAGCACGGCTGTGTATATTTCATCATTCACAGGACCGTGTTCAGCCAATGTATCACCACACATCAAGCAGCGACTGAGCCCGTCCTGCCCTGCACCCACACAGTGCCCACTGCACACTGCTGTGTGGGTGCTGCAGGCGATGGCTGTGTGTCCAGGGCCAGGCTGGGCTGCTGGGCGGGAAGAGCTGCCGCCATGATGGCACAGAGCTGGGCTGTGGAGCAGGAAGAGCTGCCGCCATGATGGCACAGA